>NC_084485.1:119114337-119414337 GCF_030035675.1 Rhineura floridana | reverse complement strand
ACCTACAGGTAACAAGAGAGTCAGACAGACAGAGAGCCCTTGGCTGGAAACTTGTATAGGCCGATTTTATCTCCCTAGTACTTTCTGTGATGACTCGCATACCATAATATTTTCCAGCAGTGCTCAAACACTCCAGTCTTGCCCGTGGGAATCAATGCCTAAACTAACCTCCTACTGTTTCTATCAGGGGCTAGAAATATGCTTTTCCTCCTGTGGTTGCAGACTTTAGCTTGACCAGGATCAAACTTGTGATATGCAATCTTTAAGTCTCCTATAAACATGCTGTTTGAAATTGTTTTCATTTTTTTAATAGGTTTTGTCTCAGCTTTTAAAATATCTTTAAAAATAAAATAAAATAAAAATACCACTCATTTCCAATATCTTCATCTTCAGACTTTTTATATAATAAAGTAACACAAGCTAGTTCAATTACTGTTCTGCTAAATGCACATTGGAAGGCTGCATAAGTTTCCCACCTCTTACTTCCTATTCTTCTACTGCCGCTGGAAACTACTCAACTTTTCTCCCTCTTGTTTTCTCCTGTTGTTGTTGTTGTTGTTGTTGTTGTAATATAGCTCTTCCAATCTTTTGTGTTCTATGTTACTTGTAGTGATGTTTGCAGCAGAGTGCATATTCTTTTCAGTTCACTGTGAAAACTATTTCTAAAAAAAAGGAAGAAAATCACTAGAAGCTGTAAAGTATATGAGTAATATTTAAATTCATGTTTTGAAAGCTCCTGGCTAAAATTAAGTGTAACCCTACATTTATTTAAAGGTCAATTATGATTCTAATTACCCTTATGTAAACTAGCCAGTATTTGAACTGTGCAATTATAATTCATATGCATTGGCTTCATTGTCTGCTTTTAAGCTTCCTTATAAACAGAAGCAAGATTCTAATTCTACCTGGACAGCTACAAAGAATGTAGCAGTGCCTTGATGCAAACCTCTGGATCCCTAACCTCATTTCTTTTAGCAGTCTTTACACTAGAATAATTAATGCAGTCTTACACTGGAGTCATTTTGGTACCTGTGAGTTTCCCCTAACGAGATGAACAGCAGCTTTGAGGGAGGGTGAAGAGATTTATATTGGGAATGCGGTGCTGGAAGAAAGATTAACCCCATTCCCCATGCCCGCGGTCCCAATCCATGTGTGTGTGTGTGTGTGTGTGTGTGTGTGTGCGCGTGTGTGTGTGTGCGTGTGTGTGTGTGCGTGTGTGTGTGCGCGCGCGTGTGTGTGTGTGCGCGCGCGTGTGTGTGCGTGCGCGCGTGTGTGTGTGTGTGTGTGCGTGTGTGTGTGTGCGCGCGCGTGTGTGTGTTTGTGTGCGCACGCGTGTGTGTGCGTGTGTGTGTGTGATGGCTGAATGTAAAAGAAATAAAGGAAAATTTCATTATAGATCTTCTCCATTCTCCAGTTTAGTTTGGCTCTGAGAGGGGGGAGAGAAATAAAGATGTGGTTTTGGTTTTTGCATATTTTAATATATCTGTTTATACCAGGTTTGGGGGACCTTTGGCGCTCCAGTGGTTGCTGAACTAAAACTCCCATTAGCCTCAGCAAGCATGGTCAATGACCAGGGATGATGGGAGTGGTAGTTCAGCAACATCTAGAGGGCCAAAGAATCCTCACACCTGATTTATACATACATAAATGTCTTCTTGCTTCTGAGCGGCTTACGTGGGTCTCTTATCCAGGAACTGATTGGATCCAAATCTGCTCAGAATCAACTAGGAATAGAAGAGAAATTCAGATCAGTTCACATGTAAACGGAGAACATACCTAATTCACACGCAAAACAACACTCAAGCTGAAATGCAGCCATCCTTTGAAATTCACACTTCCCTGAATTTTGCAATCCAGTTCTTCAGCTAAGTAATGTGTACAAAAATGCATATAATGTGGTAAAGTGTCTATTAAAATGCATATATTCATGAAAAATGACATACAAAATTGCATTATATTAGAGGAAATTGCTTTGCAAAAATGTGTATATTAGGCAAAATTGCATGTAAGAATGGGTGTACTAGGAGATATTTACATGGAAATGCTAATGAATTTTCATGATGACTTTTAAAAAAAATTCACAAAACTGATGCAGAAATGTGGAGAGCTGAATTTAAGATTGAAAAAAAAAGAGCAACAAAGAGCAACCGAAACTGACATATTTGCCCATCCCAAGAATCAACCATGCAACATGAGGAATTCTCAACCTATCAGAGACAGAAAAGCAAGTGGAAATAAATGAATGAATACATACAAATGTAGATTGGATACAACTCGAGGAGGACAAAGTGCTTCCATGTCTTTGAAACATGTTCAATCTAGATCTGGTGTGCTCAGACAGGCTGTGGTGGTTTCTCTGGTATGGAGGCACTCAGTGAAAAACAAAATGACTGCGCCCTTTATATATATAAAAAAAGGTTGCTTGTGGTAACACTGGAAATCACACTGTCCTTTGTAGTGCTCTTGTCCAATTCTCTACCAGATAGCTCTCTGACCCCACGCATCACCAGGCATGTCGTCACCATCATCTAGGCTAAGTTGAGGGAATCAGGGGCTCTCTGGCTAAGCCAATTTACCTTCTGCTTCTTCCTTATGTGGAACTAGAATATCTAAACAAATCCCAGAAATATTTTAACAAAGGATGAATCTGGGGAAAAACAAAAACAACAATTTCATTAATTTTATTAATCAGTTTAAAACATGTATTTACCATGTTTCTAAAAAGTTCAAGGCGGTTAATAAAAAGAAATGCATTCATACAATAAAACACAATCAAAATACAATAAAACACAAAGCAACATTGGTTTAAAAAGAGAAGGAGAGCCCCTGTCTGTGGTCCAGATCTGGTCCAAGGAGACATTTAATCCAGCCCTCTGGGTCTTTTCCCCTGGTCAGCTGTTTCCTGCTCCACATTTGATTGGTGGGAAACAGCTGGGAGGGAATCCAGCAGGAAGGCAAGAAAGAGAGTGTAGGTGCAGTAGAGCTTTCATTGCTGTTGTACTGAAAGGGAAACACCCCCCTTTGCAATCTGTTTTGCAAGACATGCAATTGCAGCTCTATAAGAACATATGCTAAAGGAAGTAAGAAAAACTCCAGTTGCATGAAGATTGACCTTGCAGTTTACAAATAGGCCAAATGCATCCATGAATTTTGTACTTGCATGCCTATAATTGTTAGGGTACTATTGCATCCTGAAGTTTGAAGCTCTGAACAGCTGTAAGCAGTGCTTTTATTGTGATGGTACTCACTGGTATGGAGTATTGTCACCTCTTTTTTTTCCTGCCTATGGCACCCATTTTCTGCTGGCACCTCTGGCACTTTTATTAAGTTATGAGTAGCAGCACCTCATATTTTTTTTACCAAAAAACCCACTGGCCGCAAGGCATGGTTTGAGGCTGACATTCTTTGTATTCTTCTGCTGGGATTACTGAGCTTGTTTTTCCTTTTTCACAATAAAGACAGATGAAAGATCTCCTGATCCTCTAAAAAAACTTTGTAAAAAAAGGACTGTGGAAAAAATGAAACATGAAATTTCAGTAGAAATACTAAGAATTAAATATGTGTCTCTGCATGGGAAATAGCTTTTAGTGTGTGCGTGTAACTGTGAACACATTCACACTATACATTTATTCCATTATTATTTCACTTTAACTAGTCTTGGCTTCCCCCAAAGAATCCTGGGCAGTGTAGTTTGTGAAGGATGCTGAGAGTTGTTAGGAGACTCCTCTTCCCCTTGAAATGGAAATGGACTGCCTTCAAGTCGATCCCGACTTATGGCTACCCTATGAATAGGGTTTTCATGGTAAGCGGTATTCAGAGGGGGTTTACCATTGCCTCCCTCTGAGGCTAGTCCTCCCCAGCTGGCTAGGGCCTGCTCAGCTTGCCACAGCTGCACAAGCCAGCCCCTTTCTTGTCCACAATGGTCAGCTGGGGGGCAACTGGGCTCCTTGGGACTATGCAGCTTGCCCAAGGCTGCACAAGTGGCAGGGCACGTAACCCCTGATCCACTCATTGTGGGGGTGATCTTTAGCTGGCCCTTTACACCCAGGAGATATGAGTGGGGATTTGAACTCACAGATTCTGGACTCCCAGCCAGGCTCTCCTCCCCACTGTGCTATACCAGCTGTCCTCCTGTTCCCCTTACAGAGCTACAATTCCCAAAGTTCCCTGGGAAGAGGGACTGACTGTTAAACCACTCTAGAAACTGTAGCTCTGTGAAGACATGGTTCACTAGAAAAGACAATAATGCTGGGAAAAACAGAAGGAAGTAGAAAAAGAGGAATGCCAAACAAGAGATGGATTGATTCCATAAAGGAAGCCACAGACCTGAACTTACAAGATCTGAACAGGGTGGTTCAGGACAGTTGCTCTTGGAGGTCACTGATTCATAGGGTCGCCATTACTCATAATCTACTTGAAGGCACATAACAATAACAGCACTCTTCGCAAACTTTGGGAGCAGCCATGATGGTTTAAAGTGAAATAGTAGTGGAATAAATATATGGTGTGAATGTGGCCTGTATGTGTTAAGGGAGTATACAGTAGGGCCCTGCTTTACAGTGCTTTGCTTTATGGTGCTTCGCTAATACAGACACAATTAGACTAAAGCCCCACTCATACGGCGTTTGTTCCGCTTTACGGCGGTTTTCAGGCATTGTGCACCATTCTATTCAATGAGTTCCGCTTTTCAGCGGTTTTCGCTTTACAGCGGGGGTCCGGAACATAACCCGCCATATGAGTGGGGCCCTACTGTAATCATGTGTGGTTCTGGCCCCATCCACTACTGGAATGTGGCCCTTGGCAACTTTCCACTGCAGTAGTGTGGTCCCTGACCTGAAAAAGTTTCTGCAGCTAGATAAAACCACACGCACAGCAATAAAAACCCATCAAAGAATGTTCACTAAAATCACTATCAGCGAAAGGTTCCTTAAAAAGGGAAGTTATAATGCTGTGGCGGAAGGGCTGGGCTCCTTTGGGAGGAAGGGTAGGACAGATATTGAATAAATGATTGAATAAATAATAATCAGGCACGAGATGAGGCAGATGTCTGAACAGAGAATTTCACTTTAGGTGGGACCACTGAAAATACTGTGTAATTCAGGTGTTTCACATCCTTCCAATACATTATCTCAGCCTGTGGTCCTATAACCTGGAAGTAAGCCCCATAGAACTTAATGGGACTCGCTTCTCAGTAGACATGCATAGGACAGTGCAGCCAGTCACTCTTACACAATCCTATAAGCTAGGTCAGTATCATCATTATCCCCAGATTTCAGATTTGTTTGTTTAGTTATTTCAGTGAGGTTCTTAAGCAGCCATGACTTGTCTAAGGCCACCTGGAGAGTTAATGACAGAGCTGAAATTTAAATCTGGCTCTTCTCAGCTATGCTACACATACGTTACAAATAGATGTCTTTATAAAACCTAAATCCTATTTCCCACCCACCCCCGACACACACACTCCCAAGGTCCAAGTATATGAAAATGGCTGTCTGCTTCTCTGTTCTCTGCAATATTCTGTGCAAACCAAGTCTAAGGAGGGCAAGTTCAAACTGGCTCTTGACATGCCTGAGAAAACTGAGGAGAGGGTGGTGCAAGGCTGTAATTTGGTCACACGTTTGCTTATGGGTGAGAGAGCTCTTGCTGCAACCTGATGTCTGGCAAGTGGGAGCCTGTCGGTGACAGACTGCAACCTGGGGACAGAGGACCTTGGTTTCCTTCCACCTTAGACTAGCTCCATTCCAAAGCACCCAGGGCCATCCTGTGTATGTGATAGGCATGGACTAACCAGTCAGTTTCTGTTTCCTCGCAATTTCTCCTTTTTTCAGTCTTAGGTTCAGTTTGCCCCATTTCCTCAACAGTTTGTGTTTTTTAAAAAACCCTCCACATGAACATTTCGTATACATTTTCATGCCGATTTCTCCTAATGTTCTCTTTTTTATGCAGTTTTACCTAATCTATCTATTTTTTCCAGCAATTTCCCCTAACATAATGCATTTTTGTACAGTATTTCCACTAATACACATACCTTTTCTGCTCACTTTCCCCATGCATTTTTGCAAGTATTTGGGGGGAGTTGGAGAATGGCGTTACTAAAGTGGGAGAAGTGCACATTTCAAAGGACAGCTATGTTTCAGTCGGTTTGGGAGGAGTAACTTGTAGGTCGGTTCACATTTCAATGTGAACGGAGCAAATTTCTCTCCCAGCTCTGCTATGCGAGTTCACAACTGCATATAGAAACATTAATGTGTACCAGGGGATATGCTTGCAGCTATACTTTTTCCAGCCTTGCAGTAATGGAACTCATTGCAAGAGATATTACCACATTTGCACTAACATAGGAAGCTGCCTTATACTGGATCAGACAATTGTGCCATGCAGCTCAGTGTTGTCTGGACTGACTAGCAGTGGGTCTCCAGGATCTCAGGCAGGTAGCATTCCCTGCCCTACCTGGAGATGCAGGGATCGAACCGGGAATGTTCTGCATGCAGAGCATGTGTTCTACCACAGAGCCATGGGCCTCCGTCTCCATTTCTCCATTCTGGCATGGTGTGTGTGTGTGTGTGTGTGTGTGTATGTACACACCAATCCTTGAGTTCAGCTCATCCAGAAGTGTGGGAAATGTCCCAGACAATGACAACCCCTGGTTTCCCTAAGATATTCCTTGTCATACGTTGGTGGCACTTCCATAATGTCCAATTGAGAACTTTATTATTATTGGGCAGCATAGGCCACATTCACACCACATGTTTATTCCACTATGATCCCACTTTAAAGACTCATAGCTTTCTCCAAAGAATCCTGGGAAGTGTGGTTTGTGAAGGGTGCTGAGAGTTGTTAGGAGGCTCCTGTTCTCCTCGGAGAGCTACAATTCTCTGAGTAGTTTAACAATCAATTCCTCTTCCCAGGGAACCCTAGGAATTGTAGCTCTATGAGGGGGTCTCAGCACCCATAACAAACTACAGTTTCCAGCATACTTTGGGGAAAACCATGACTGCTTAAAGTGGAATAAATAGTGGAATATATGTACAGTGTGAATGCAGACATAGACATGTTGTTAACAAGTAAATAAATCAAGATGCCAATCTCAGTAATGAATGTGGGAGAAAAGTTTTGTTGCAATGCTATCATTTTTTTAACCTCACTTTCATCACAGGACACACATCTGATCTTCTTCAAAAGTACCCTGTGTAGGTGTTGAGAGGGACCAAACTGTTGAAGCTCACTCAGTAATTTCACATCTGAATGAGTACTTGACCCCAGGCCTTCCAGCTCCAAAAGTCCCCTAAATTGCCTTTCCTATTATTAGATGGAAATGGTTCTGCTTCCTGCCACTATTGACCTACACTTCTTATGAGGCGCTTATTTAGGAAGCGAAAGATAACTTGTTCCACAAACCATCACCTTCCTATATTCCATTGGTCCAACTGAGATTTGAGAATTTTGTGCTGGTTCCTTGTTACCACTGTAGAAAGATTCAGTGCTTCATCACCGTTAGTGGCATTAGATTGTAAACTAGCTGTAAAACTGTGATTGTATCTGTCTGTCTATATTTTCAAGAAAGCACCATGACCAATTGCTACTCTGCCATTTATCTTCATAAAAACCTGAAGCCACATGATAATAATTTATACCCAGCGTTAAGATAACTGGTACAAAATACATGGGAACAATAATGTGCCCACAGGTGCAACGGAGGTATGAATGGGTTTCCAGACATGCAGTTATGTATGAATATACATGCATACATATATATACAGGCGTACTCATGCACATGTCATACATACAATCACAGAAAGCTCTATTCATGAAATTTTTATTTTGTATGTATTTTATATCAGGAACGCTATTGGAAATTCATTTTGACCTCTAGATATCTATGGGTACCTATTCAAGAGAAAACTTGTGTAGGTCAAACCTAACATAAAATAATGTTTATCCTTATAACTGATATTTTGTCTAATCATTTCTCTCTCCCTGTGCTCTACCCAACTTTTAGGACCTTTCTTAAATTTGTTCGGTTTATCATGGTTGGCATAGCAGGATGGGGTTGAGGGACCGAGTCACACCAGTGATGGCTGGTGGTGCCATGTCAGTGGGGCAGTGGAATCTGCTCTGCGTTCAGAACCTTGGATAGCTCCTTGACCATTTGGACTAAAACTGGGAGCAGATTCCACTGCCCCACCTACATAGAGCCACTAGCCGCCACTGAGTTACACTTTATTTTAAACTGTGTATTTAAAATAAGTATGATTCTGTGGTAATTTTTCTGTTTAAAACCACAGTCAACTACACAGAGAGGCAAAAAAGTGGCTTGCAGCCCATGTCAACACCTCTTTAGTCAAAAATGATTTCCACTAACTTTGGTGGGGCTTAGTCCCATGTAAGGGTGCATAGGACTGCAACCATAGTCATTGCTGCCTAGGGCAAAAGATAACCATTTGTTTGCTGTGATCCAGTGGCTATGATGTGAGTGGAGAATCTCATGAGAGAGGGACTTGTATTTATTACCAGCATAGATAGTCCTAGTGCTATCAGGACAGGACTTTGGGGAGAATGAGCAGGAGGGCCCACCAACACAGCAGCAGTAGAGGTTGGTGTCCATTGGGACAGGTAGGGTGGAAGCCAGGGAGACTAACAATACGTGAAACTAGGGCCAATGACAGACAAAGCCATCCCCAGACTGGCTGTAAGTAAGAAATTAGGCAGGTGGTGAGAGGCTGAGGTTGACTAGGGAGTGCTCTATTTGCCCAAATGAACTAGCCTCCAATATGCAGCAGGGCTGGCTATTTAAAGTAAGGGAAGTAACACCCATTACCACCTAAGGATAGGGGTCCCCATAAGACCATGAAGTCCCAATTCTAAATTAAAACAGAGAAATGATATATTGGAAGGAAAGAAATACTTCTACCCTGTTCCACTAGCAGTTTATGGACAGGATATATGAGGAATATAATGGCTACCTCATTAACAAATCCACGTTTAGCCTTGTACAGAAAGATCTGCTCTCTCCTTTGAAATGAAGGGAATCTTGTGCAGACAAGAAGTTCATGATCATATGCATCTCAACACATTCAGGATTCTTGACGTTACGTGCTTCGAGGAATGTACAGGAATAGCAGCTCATATTACCATACAGTAATTGTTACAAAACTGTGTCAAAACTAAAAGATGGGTAGATGACTGCTTCAGACATCTGATGTAATATCACCATTAGCCTAAAATTTCTGTGGCACAGATCTATATAAAAAGTCACAGGTGACTTGAGTTGGTGTGTGTATAGATGTGCACATGAGTCATTTGGAATGCACATGATTCGCATGATCCTTCCCTTCCTGAAAAGAAGGTGGAAGGAATGTGAACCCCAGGCAAACTATGTGTACATTTTTCTGTACACATATATACCCAGGTAGGGTGGTCAGATGGGAAAGAGGACAGGTTCCTTTACCCTTAATAATTGTGTTAAAAAGGAATTTCTATGCAACAATTAAAGGTGCAGGAGCTCTGGCCTCTTTTCCATTTAGTCACCCTATGCCCAGAGCACGCATGATTTCCAATGTGTGGTGGCAGACATGTGCATGTCTACTCATAAGTGGCAGCCTTATGCATATCTACTCAGAAGTAAGTCCTACTGAGGACAATGAAACTTATTCCAAGGTAAGTGTGTGTGTAGGACGCTGGTTGCCAAATATCTATGAAAACTATTATATGAATTACATACATACACATATTACTTGTAATATTGGTCTTGCATATGTGCCAGTAATAAAATAATGTTAAATGAAGTGATTGTTTATATTAAGATTCTGGCACCAAGTCAAGTATATGAGTATATTAGCAGAGGCATTCAGATTCCAGTTTCATTTAACATCTAAGTTGTTCACATTAAAACATGCCCTTGGCCTGGCAAGGCATTATTAACTTTCATTTTAATAAAAAACTAAAACAATGTGTGTGGTGATGGTGTGTGGCTTTTTTTAAAACAATAAATTGAAAGCTGACAAATTTGATTTAAATGGATACTGAACTCCGGGCGAAAGTGTTGTTTGAACTCTGCCAGCTGCACTCGAGCTGACAGAAAGCATTAAAATAATACTGAGTGGTCAATATGTGATTAAATATCACATGTCAAGTTCAGCAAGCCTGTGCCTTCCAAAGAAAATTATATTGTTAAAAATAAGTGACAAATCCTAAGCTGTCCATCCACATCCATGAAAGCATGAGAAAGGATGGAGGCCTGCTTGTAACAGAAGAGGGTCTCAGCAAGACAGGGGGATATAGTGCCTTTTCTGCAGTAGATGCAGACACAAGGCATCTACAAGTAATTGAATGGGAGGGGGTGTGTGGCATGGCTTTCAAAACAATGAATCTCCTTTGCATTTCCCATAAGGACATGAGGAAGGTGACAAAGCTTTATTTCTTGCCTCCTTTACATCTGTGAGCTAGTGCTCAAGCACAACTTTGATTAAGCCTGAATTTGTTCTGGCATGGTTATTCCCCCAACAACAACAACAAAGAACAAGTATGTGAACAGCCATTTAGATCCAGAGTGAAGCAGAATAAGTTCATGTATTCATTGCACAATGAAAGTAAATGTTTTGGACTGTTATCATAACGTTCATCTCCTTGGGAAAAGATGAGGTCGATGCGGGCATCTTAAAAAGGTGACACCCATTGTTGATTGTGACCATCACCTGGAATTCTGCAGAAGCTCTGTTGAGCATATGAAGCATCATACAAACAGCAAGTGCTCCTATTAATTAATTAATCAACCAATCAATCAATTACAGTGTTCCATTTAATGATGTGAAATCCTCAATACTTTGTGAATGTTGAGCTTTGCCCAAAGCCTCAGTGCTAAACAGGACACTTGCTACTCACATAGGGTCCTGCATCAGAGACTGTGAGAGCAACACATGTCCCAGAGCTGTTAAGACTCCAACAAAATATCAGTGCCTGAGGGTTTTACAACTGCCAATATAACCTGCATTCTCTTTGCCAGCAGCACAAATGCAATACACTCATAGGCTAGGTTCCAAAGACGCATTACACTAATTCAATGTACAGAAGTAGGCAGTGGACTTATGTTTTCCAACAGCAATTCCCCCTCCATATTACATGGCGAACCACTTTTGAAACTAAGGAGAATATTGACATCCATTTGTGTGATGGCAAGGGTAAGTTGGTGGTGGTGGTTGAGGGAGAGTGGTGTCTCCTATTCAAAGAAATAGAAAACAGTCTCCCTGGGCATGTCCAAGCCCTTGAAAGGTCACTGAAAGTAGCTCTTTGGAACATAGCCATGGTTTGCTGGATTCCTGCTTCCTCGAACATGTACATGTAAAGTCCATGTGCAAAATCATCACCCATGGAATTTTCCACATCGTTTGTATTTCATAAAGGCAGCCAGGGCAGTCTATCTTTTTCCAGCAAAAAACAACAATATAAAACATCCATTGTACAATGAAGAACTATGTGTGTGCTGCAGTTCTGTAGGGACACAGGAAGTGTGCAGGGTGTGGTGCTTGATGCATGACTCTGTTCCCCGAGAGGCTCACTTTTCAGTTTCATCAAAAAGCAAGTTTCTAGCTCTTACGGCTGCAAAGGTAGGCAATGCCTGCCGAGATCTCCAAAACCAAATTGGTGGTTAAATATAACTAGTGGCTGGGGCTCTTCATAACGTCTTGCCAATTCTCACGATGAGCAAAACCTGAATAAGTTTCCCAAAATATGAGAAACTCTGCAAAAGTTCTCAGTCTGCATAATTTATACAGGTTGCAGAATCCAGCACAACCAAGATGCAATTTTTGTTGGGTGTTGTTTGTTTGTTTTTTAGTGCAAGGGCCTCAGTTGTATAGCTGAAAACAACCTCTTTTCCATCATGTTTGATGAACCTTGTAATACTCTAATTTCTACTTGGATGGCTTTTCAATGTCTAGGGAGGAGTTTTGGGGCAAAACAGCTAAGATCTGGACTGAGATATCATCAATATGTTGATTGCACTCAACTCTATTTGTCCTTTATGTCTGAGTTTGGTGGGACAGTAGATGTACTGAATCAATGCCTGGGTCTGAATGAGAGCCAACAAACTGAAGCTCAATCTAGAGAACATGCAGGTGCTGTTTGTAGCTCAACTGCCTAGGATGGAACTACTCAGTGTGTTCTGGGTGGGCTTGCACTCCTCTTGAAGGATCAGATTTGCAGTCTGGGGGCAATCTAAAGACCGTTTTGTCACTGGAGGAAGTGACAACTAGCCTGAGATCTTTTGCTATTTAACATGGTGTGTCAAATATAACCCCTTCTGTACAGGGATCACCTGACCCCAGTTATCCATGCTCTGGTAAACTCCACATTAGACTATTGTAGCACATTGTACAAGGGGGTCTCTGTGAAGCTAGTTTGGAAACTACAGGTAGTTCAAAATACAACTGATGGACTACTAACTGGGACCAGGTGGTGAGAACATATCTCACTGGTACTTAGCAGCTGCCAACCTGTTTCTGGGCACAATTCACATAGCTAATGCTTCCCTTTAAAACCCTTTGAGGCTTGGGACCAGAGGACCTGAAGGAGCACCTATTTCTTCTTCATGAGCCTCTCCATATGCTAAGATAATCTTCAGAGGCCTTTCTCTGAATGGATGTCCCCTGTCTGAAGTGCTGTGGGTGGTGACTGAGGCGAGAGCCTTCTTAGTGACTGCTCCTGTTCATGTAAAGCTTTCCACAGGGAGACTGAGTTGGCACCTACTTTGATGACATTTTGACACCAGGCCTAAAGGGCCAAGTATGCAGTTTAGGAGTGCTCCTAGAGTTTCAATGGAGGCACAGGTGACATCAGTGGCCAGGAGTGCTTTTTACGAACTTCAGCTGTTTTGCAAACTGTGGTCTCCTTTAGAGATCTTGCCTCAGTGACACATGCATTGGCTACATCCAGGCTGGGTTGCACTAATGCACTCTATATGGAGCTGCCCTTAAAGAGATCAGGAAGCTTCATTTGGTGCAGTATATGATAGCAGAGTACACTTGCAGAAGCTAGGCAATCTGACCACATTACTCCTCTTCCACACTAGTTAGATTGGCTGTCTATTTGCTTCCAGGCCCAATCCAAGATTAGTCTTAAAACAGTTTGGGACCAGGTTATCTGAAGGACTGCCTGCACTCATATGTACCTGCCCAAGCTTTAAGACCAGTGTCTGATGCCC
This sequence comes from Rhineura floridana, assembly GCF_030035675.1. Taxonomy (NCBI): domain Eukaryota; kingdom Metazoa; phylum Chordata; class Lepidosauria; order Squamata; family Rhineuridae; genus Rhineura; species Rhineura floridana. The sequence continues at coordinate 119,401,139 of NC_084485.1, read as the reverse complement.
TGATCTCTGGTCCATTGGTGAAAGCTGTTAGATTGGCAAGTACCATGGGCAGGGCCTTGTCTACAGTAGCCCTATATCTGTAGGATATCCTCCTCAGTGAAATACAGTTGGCTATCTCTTTGTTGGCCTATAAGCAAGGCTTGAAGGCCTTTTATTACTGTTATTCCAGTCTGCATTTGGGTGATTTTATGGTTGCTGTGGTTAGTTACTGGTTTTGCCTGCTCTTGTTATTTTTAATGCTGTTGCTGATCATTTATTATTTTAATAATTTGGAATGTTAATATTGTAGTGCACTATATGCCTTGGAAAAATAGACACCCTAAAAATTTGACTAAAGATCTATTAACTAAATAAATTTAACAAAATATTTTCCCTGGCCTTTGGAATGTGCTCTTTTGTCCTTATTCTTACTTTTACGCTGCCTATCCTAGAAAGTGTGTGTGTGTGTGTGTTACATTATGCACTCTCCGTGAGTTAGAAGGCAACATCTCTGCAAATACAACCACCAGCAAATGCCTCTCTCCCTATCTAGTACTGAAGATACATTAATAATAAATGAAATAACCAGCCGTTTGCTGCCCAAAATCAGTTACCCAAAGTGGATATCTCACCCTACCTAAAAGTAGGGCTGGCCCTAGGTGACAAATTTTGCATACAAGCACAGTTTTCTTCCACTTTGAGCCTGAGACTTTAGTTGGTTTTCTCAAAAGCTGAGTGACTGTATTGTTCCTTGCATAGCTCATGCCCATAGCTATGACTGCCCTTTGCTGGGGAAGAAAAGAATTTCTTCTCTATACCAGTAGCCTGCAGTAGTGTCAATGAATGTTCTCTTAAAAGCATGCTCTGCTGAATCAGGACCATGGTCCATTTAATCCAGCATCCTGTTTCCAACAGTGGTCAGCCAAATACCTTGGAGAAGCCCATAGGCAGGACATGAAAGCCATTGCCCTGCTCCCATTCTTGGTCCTCAGTACCTGATATTCAGCAGTATACTACCTCTAAACATATATCAGGATACAAGTATACCAGTATGGACTGGTATATTGCCTTTCTTGTCCACTTGGGTGGCAATCTCCCCAGGAATGAATGTGACTGGCTGAAGCGGGCCACACTCTTACCAAGCAAATTATCAAGCCTGTAAGCTGAAAGATTGCAAAATGTCTGCTGGTTTCTTGCCTTATTATTTTTGGCAGGGTTGCATATGTTCTCTGTGCTCATTCCATGAATCCAGCTGATTATTATTCCAATCACCAGAGGAAGAGAGAGAGAGTCACATTAATTTGTAGTAATTAATAGCACTGATGCATTTGACAGTGCATGTTAACAAGCCTCTTTGATTGTTTGGATCTCTAACTGCGGCCCTTCTTGTTTGCATCACCTCCAAGGAATTCATAATATCAAAGCTTAATGGTATCTGATACTTGTCAAAATGCAATTTATAAAAGTTTAATTCTTTTATTGATTTAGTTTGGTTTTGATGCCTGCAGAGTCAGCTCCCTTGACAGAACTTAGCGGATTCAAATGCTTGTCACCAGCTCGGCCTCCTTTTTGCAGGGAACAATTGCCATAGGCCAAGCCAACAGGCATGGTTTAATTGCCATTAATTAAAAGCATAAATCTCTTTTTTCTTCAGTGGCTTTGCTCTTAAAGGAGGCTGCATCTCCCTCGCTTTTTCCTGTGTTTGTCAGAACACCTTCTGGCAAGCCAAATTAACCCATTCCATCTTCCTTTTTTAAAAAAATAATAAAATAAAAAACACAACATAAAACCTGGAACAGTCTTTTGAAACATCGCTCCGATGATCTGATGTGAAATGCATGCAGTTTGGTGATATTTAACAAACTGGATCTCTTCTTTATTGCAGTCTAATGAGGTCAAATGAATCCCTCCATGGGTTGTATACATGCTTAAATGGTTTCTGCATCAAATTTATTTATTTATTTATACATTTTGACAGCAAATAAAACAAAAGCCAAACAAAACATCAGCTACTTAAAAATGGCCAGAATGATTTTTTGGTATATATTTTTAAAAATAAGAAACGGTGTGATTTTTTTGGTTAAGAAATGGAAAGGCACATGGATTCTGACTGGGAGAGCGGCTATGCAAATAGCTTTGCATGACCATTTTAGTTAGAAAAGCGAGCAATTAGCATGGGATCCTTATGGAACAGAAAGAGGCTGGGTGCTGCTTGTGAGGACATATGTGAGCCCAGCTCCCCCTCTCTGCCAGCTGTTCTTGGCTCTGCCTCATCTGCAAGTAATCCTATGACAGAGAGGGGTGGGTCTTACTCACCCTAAGGGCTGGGTATCATCACCGGATGACTGCAACATTAAGTGATGACTTTTGCATGTGCGAATGAACCACCCCTGCTCTCAACACCACAGACAGAGGCTTTCGTATCACCTCAAATACAATACTAATCTGTGGACTCAGCCCACATGTTCAGCTGCCAGTCCCCAAGTGTTGAGAAATCAGGTGGTGTATATTATACACAGTGTGAACTGGCCCTGAATCCTCCTCTGCTTAGGGGAGGATAGAATCAAAACCCTTCCATTTTCACTTGAGAGAAAGTTGAGGAAGATCCAACCTTACCTGGGAAGAAGTCCTATTGAATTCAGTGGCGCTTACTTCTGAGTGGACGTATAGGATCACACTGTTAGCCTGTTATTTTAAGACTGGGTAAAAAAACACATATATTTAAAACCTCATTTTGGAGCTTTTAGCAAGTGGCATTTGACTGAGTGTCTGCTCCAATTATCTTCCCAGCACATTAGCAATGTCATTTGTTTGTCAATGACAGTGTCAAACTGATTCCATTTTCCCAGGCTTCCAAATGTCAACTTTAACATTTCTACATCCCTCTCCCCCCCCCAAAAAAGCTCCTCCCATGCTACTACGGTACATTGCAAGCAGATTAGAGTTTGAAAGTGTCTGCACATATTAATTTTGCTGCTGCTTGGGCCAACATTAGCGAGATAGGGAAGAGCTGCTGAAGGTATATGAGGCTGCAAATGATGATTTTTTAAAAATGTTTTTAGTTTCCTTTCTTCTTAATGCAGATGGAAGAGGGAGAAGATCTAGGGTCTCTGTGTATACTACCTTCTAGGACTGCAATCTTAAACATACTTAATAGAGAGAAAGTCGCACTGAACATAATAGAAATTACTTTAGAATAATCACACATAGGATTGTTCCATAGATCTCAGGTTCCACTGACAGTTGGAAGTGTTAGGATGCAAATCAGCTTGAGGGAGTTTGCACGGGGAAGGGTAGATAAAGAGGGGAACCTCCTCACCTCATAGACTGTCTTTCTGAACTAACCTGTGCTGACCTTCCTTTAGGTGCTAGACTGATACTGTTTGGGTTGCTGACCTCATTTCCTGCTCCTCCCTTCTTCTTTCTCCCACTTTGAGAGAGGAGACATCTTTCCTTTGTCTCTCTCCTGCAGAGATGAAAGAGTTCTTTGCATGGCTCTTTGCATCCTCAGCTCTGGTTAGCTAGAACTCAGAACTTTCATATCAAGTATGCATTTCCTACAATAAATGTAAGCTTTATTGTTTTCCTAAAAAACAGAGTCTCAGTGTGATTATGTGCAGTGTAAAGTGTGCTCCATCAACAGGGATCCTGTTCAGGTTCTGCAAAACATTCAGCTCCAAATGCTAAGACCAATAGTGTAGTGGCAAATTCAGAAGTGTAGAGTCCCTTCAGGATAGTCACATCACAACCGCTCACAGCCACACACCCTTGTTCACTTGCTCTCATCTCCCTTGCTCTGTGTCATCTTGCAAGTCCACACTTCACTACAACAGACATCCCTAGGAGGTAATCAACATGAAAGAGGAGGCTGTGTGTTAGCTGCTGAGAAGAGTCTTCTCAGTGGCTGACTCACCTCCTTTCACTCTGATTGGCTCCAATCAGCATGAAAGGACTAGGACTCGTCTCAGTGGCTAACACACTCCCCTTTCATGCCGTTTGGGTCATACATAGGGACTGAGCTGGGACCCTGCTTCCAAAAGGGTGACAGGTCTACAACCCCCATGCCCCCAGACAACTATACCCCTGTCTGAGACTGAAAATCATCAATATGTTTGTACTCCCATCACAAAACACAGACACCTTTTTGACTCATGGCTCATACCTCAATGGCCTTTTGTTTCCAAGAACCAAGCATTGCACTTCAAGGGTGACAAGCCTTCATATGACTTCAGGAGTACATCTCTGTTTACTATCAAAGATTGATTTCAGCCTTACAGCCCAGTTCTATACACTGAACCCAACAATGAATTATGAATGACAGAGGGATGTTTTCTAACCCAAATTCAAACTCATCATAATTGCAGTGTTAAGGCAAAACAGATCATAGGTGACATCCACATTTTTATATATGCGTTTGTATATTCGGGGCTTTGCCTCTGTGCACTTCACATACCAGCCCCAGCCCCTGGCACCCTAAACAAACACACACACACATACAGAGGCAACTCCCCAGAGGGCCACCCCACCCCCAGGCTGTTGGAAGTGGGGAAGAGCAACTCCTGTTTTGTTCTTTGTTTAAGCTCCAGAAGGAAGACAGAGCTAGGGTCCTCCAGATGGACAGGCTTGTTTACCTTTTACCTGTGATGCTCTGACTGACTTCCTTCCATTACTAGACTGTGATGTCTTTAGGGAAGCTTACCTGCCCCTCCTCCTCCTGCCCTCTCTGCTCTTTTGTTCTCCGGCTGTCCAGGACAGAGGAGACATCCCTTTGTCTCTGCTCTCTCCAAGCATGGGGCTGACTCCCACACCTGGGTGTTATGCCTCCAACTTAGCTAGTTAGTTAGAACTAGGTATGCCTTTTCTATCTACAATGTAGTTCTATAAATAAAGTAGCTTTTCTTATTTTACTGTCTCAAGTCTCAGTGATGCTGATGCAGGGTAAAAGCCTGCTTTCTTAGGCAAACGCACGCACACGCTGGCACACTCTCATTTCAACATCTGCTGTTACTCTGCTGCTGTGGTGTTGCGTTAAACGAAATTAAGCACACAAATTACACACAGTGCAACACAAGCAACTCCGCAAATGCCTCCCAACATCCATTTAGGCAGCTTATAGAAATACATAGTAGATAGAAAAGGCAAACCTAGTTCTAACTAACTAGCTAAGTTGGAGGCATAACTCCCAGGTGTAGGAGTCAGCCCCATGCTCAGAGAGAGAGCAGAGACAAAGGGAGTCTCCTCTCTCCTGGTCAGCCGGAGGACGAAGGAGTGGGAAGGGCAGAAGGAGGAGGGGCAGGTAAGCTTCCCTAAAGGCGTCACAGTCTAGCGACAGAAGGAAGTCAGTCAGAGCATCACAGGCCTATCCATCTGAAGGACCTTAGCCCTATCTTCCCTCTAGAGCTTAAACAAAAGAACAAAACAGGAGTTGCTCTTGCCCCACTTCCAACATGCCTTCTCAATGAGTGTTTGGTTCAGTCCACGAGATTCGTCTTGTCTCACAGCTTGCAATGTCTTGACTTTGCCCAACGCCTTTCGTGAGAGCATCTGCAGTCATGTCTGGTGGGTGCTTCACGTCTGTGTACTTGGTGCGTGAACTCACCCCTTCTGACTCCAAGAGTCTGTTGCATTCTTGCTTGCTTCCCAGTCCCTTTTGGTTGGCGAGCTGGTTTTTCAGCACATGTATCCCACAGCTACCACCACATCTGGCTTAGTAACAATACTCATATACAGGCTTTTCTTTAGCATTTGGCTTCTTCTTGAATTTCCTCTTGTAGCCTGCAACTTTCCTTCCTTGAGGAAGCTTGGTCAGTGTATAAGTTTTATTTTGGTGTAGAGATTCCAGCTCTTCCTTGGCTGCCTGCCTCCACCCTTTAGCTTCAGCTTTGGGTAAGGCTTCAATCTCAGGTCTCTGGTTCTGGAAGTTCATCTCTCACGAGGTAAGCAAGTCTCTCTGGTGGTACACCTCTGTTGGTGCGTTCAGAGCGTCTGGGTGCTGGTGCTGCGGCTGCCCCTTCTGGCTCTGATGCTTGTTCTGGCTCTGTTGCCCTTTCTGGCTCAGTTGCCTGTTGTGGCTCAGTTGCCTCTTCTGCCTCAGACTCCTCACCTTCCTCTGCAGGTATATTATTATACCTTCTGTGGTGGAAGAATAACTCAGCTTCTTCTTCCTTTTCACTGTCACCTGTTTGGTGTGGCACCCCTTCTGGTCGGTGTGCCCACTTTCTTTCATCAAAGTGGACAGCTCTGCATACTTCAACTTTGCCAGTTTTGGGATCTATTACTCTGTATCGCTTTCGCGTTGGAGAATATCCAATAAAAATCACTTCCCTGGCAGTGTTGTCAAGTTTGGATCTCTTTTCCTTTGGGATGTGCACAAAGGCCTTGCACACAAATACACGAAGGTGAGACATACTTGGTATCCTGTCATGCCACAGTTCAAATGGTGCTTTGTTGGTTGCAGATGCAGGAAGTCGGTTCTGCAGATAAGTGGCAGTAACCACAGCTTCTCCCCAGTACTCCTTTGGTAAATGTGCATCTTCCAACAAGGAGTTAATCATTTCTCCAAGAGTCCAGTTCATGTGTGCTGCAACCCCATTTTGCTCTGGGTTGGACACAACTGTAGTCTGGTGCTCTATGCCTGCCTCACGGAGAAAGTCTTGCATAGCCCAAGACTCGTATTCTTTTGCATTGTCAGATCTTATGATCTGTGGCTTTCTGCCAAATTTGTTGGACACAATCCTAACATAGTCCTTCAGTTTTTGAAGTACTTGATTTTTCTCCCTTATCAGATACATTGTAGTATACCTGGAAGTAGTCATCTATAAAAGTTAGCATGTTTACATTTCCACCTTGGGAGGGCATTCTCATTGGCCCACATAGATCTGTGTGAATTAACTCTAGAGGCTTTTTGGTTTTCCTCTCACTTTTCTTAGGAAATTTTGGTCTCACACGTTTAGTTTTAATACAGCACTCGCAAAGCTGTGTACAATTGCACTGTCTCACTTTGAAGCCTCTTGCTAAATTCTCTTTTTCAAGGGCAGCAACTCTTGTTAAGCTGGCATGACCCATCCTTCTATGCCAGGTATGAAGGCATTGAGAATCATTGGTTTCCTTGACCACATTGGCTTGCATAGTTTCCAAGCAATCAAGAATTAAAAGTCCATCTTTCACTTTTGCAGTGCAACTTATTACTCCTTTACTTTGAACATGACAAAATTCTCCACTAATATGAAATTCGCCTCCAAATTTTAATATTCTGGCGACACTGATTAGATTGTCCTTAATGTCTGGAACATAAAGACAGTCCTTCAATTCTATCTTTCTTTTCTCATGTCCTACTTTACACAATAATTCCACTGTCCCTTTTTCTTCAGAGAAAATTTCCTCTCCAGACGCTGTCAGTATCTTTTGCCTGTGATTTTCAAAAAAATTAAACAGGTTCCTATCATTTATCACATGTGATGTGGATCCTGAGTCAATTAAAAATCTGCTTTTACAGTCACTCTTGCTTGGATAAGACACATAGCTAAAATCCTCTGGTGAAGACATCCTTTGTCTTTGTTTAAACTTAAAGTCAGTTTGCCTGGGGGCCTCTCTCACCTCAGCCAGCCTCTGTTTGAAGTCAGGCCTTTCTCTCGTCTGCCCCCTATCACAATTTCTTTGGATATGGTTTTGAGAGCCACATTTGAAACACAGATTCCGCCTGTCTCCTCTCCTTTGTGGATTGAGGTGGCTCATTCTCTTGTCCCTTTCTTGTCTGCCTCTAGGAAGGTTTGCTTCCTGTTGTTCTGACACAGCCTCCAGTTCCCGCCTTTCTTTAAAATCTTGATCTTTCAAGTACGATATAAGGTGACTTAAACTTTGTTCAGAATTTTCCAGTACACAGCAAATTAATTTATGATCCTCATTAAGAGAGCTTAAAAGCAAAGCCTTTTTCATATCCTCTTCAAAACATTTTCCACATCTTTCCAGTCTAGCAAGAAGGCTTGTAAAATTCTCTAAGTGTTTACATAGACTGCCCCTTTCATTAGTTTCTTTCAGAGAAAACAACTTTTTGTACCGAAATAAGACGTGGCTCTTTGTTTTCTCATTATAGACTTCTTGCAACTTTTCATACATCGGTCTAACACTGTTGCAGCCTGTGCACAGATTCAGTGCTTGGTCTGATAGAGCAGATATAAGCAGAGCTTTTACTTTAGCATGCTTACGTATCTATGAAGCTGTTGCATCTTCATCCTCAGCCGAGAGCTCTCTCTCAATCAGGATTCCTTCCAGACCCTCTCCACCAAGCAGGGCTCTGAATCTTAAATCCCACAGATCGAAGTTATCCTTTTCAAGCCTTGGAACACTTATCTCCAGCAAAGTTACTTCAGTCATCTTTTCTATCTCTGTTCTGCTTTTCTTTCTAACTTAAAGTCTCCCTGTAAATTACAGGCAAGCACCTTTAGCTTCAGCTGCAACTTGCATTCAACTTAGTTTGCTGGGCCCATAACCCTTGTTGCGCTGTGTGTAGTTGTGTTGCTTTATTTCGTTTAAAAGCAGCGCCACAGCAGCAGAGAGTAACAGCAGATGTTGAAATGTGAGTGTGCCAGCGTGTGCATGTGTTTGCCTAAGAAAGCAGGCTTTTACCCTGCATCAGCATCACTGAGACTTGAGACTTAGTAAAATAAGAAAAGCTACTTTATTTATAGAAATACATAGTAGATAGAAAAGGCAAACCTAGTTCTAGTAGCCGGAAGGAAGTCAGTCAGAGCATCACAGGTAAAGGTAAACAAGCCTATCCATCTGGAGGACCCTAACTCTATCTCCCTTCTGGAACATAGACAAAAGAACAAAACAGGAGTTGCTCTTGCCCCACTTCCAACAGGACCAAGGTTCTGACTCACTATAAGGCAGCTTCCTGCATTTGGGATGAGGCCTTGGCTGTCTGTTCTTATGCCCGTTGACCTGGCAATAAGTAGCTCTTACTACTCTCCGTGGGGCTCACTTCCAGGCATGAATGCGAGTTCCAGACCTTCTTCAAAGAGCTTGGTGCATATTATCTCAGCAGTCCTGAAAGCCTGTTTGGGAGGTAGTTACCTCTGGAAGGGCCGGCCTTTCACAGGTCTGCTGAGAAGCAAGCACAACAGAATTTCATCCCCAAGTTAGGGCTGCCTTAAAGGAAGATCCCGCTCTCACGTTCCTCGAAATGTTGCCCTGGAATGAAGGGTAGGTATGTTGTTGTTAAATTAGTTAAGCAAAGAGTAACAGCGGTCTGAAATGTGAGTGTGCCAGTGTATGTTTGGTTCAGCCCACAAGGTTCATCTTGTCTCGCAGCTTGCAATGTCTGACTTTGCCCAATGCCTTCTTGAGGGCATCTGCAGTCATGTCTTCTGTTGGACAATACTCCATCTTGAGTAGTCCTCTGTGGTAGGTAGGTGCTTCACATCTATGTGCTTGGTGCATGAACTCATCCCTTCTGACTCCAAGAGCCTGATGCATCCTTGATTGTTTCCCAGTCCCTTTTGGTTGGCGAGCTGGTTTTTCAGCACAGGTATCCCACTGCTACCACTACATCTGGCCTGGTAACAGTACTGATATACAGACGTTTTCTGATGTCTTGTCTTGTATCTTTCAGCATTTCCTTTAGCATTTGGCTTTTTCTTGAATTTCCTCTTGTAGCCTGCAGCTTTCCTTTCTTGAGGAAGCTTGCTCAGTGTCCAAGTTTTATTTTGGTGTAGAGATTCCAGCTCTTTCTTGGCTGCCTGCCTCCACCTTTCAGCTTCAGCTTTGGGTAAGACTCAATCTCTTTCCAGGTCTCTGTCTCTGGAAGTTCATCTCTCATAAGGTAAGCAAATCTCTCTGGTGGTACACCTCTGTTGGTGCATTCAGAGCGTCTGGGTGCTGGCGCTTTGGCTGCCCCTTCTGGCTCTGATGCCTGTTCTGGCTCTGTTGCCTCTTGTGGCTCAGTTGCCTCTTCTGGCTCAGATTCCTCATCTTCCTCTGCAGGTATATTGTTATACCTTCTGTGGTGGAAGAATAACTCAGCTTCTTCTTCCATTTTGCTGTCATCTGTTTGGTGTGGCGCCCCTTCTGGTCGGTGTACACACTTTCCTTCATCAAAGTGGTCCCATTTTAATGCCTCTTGCCAAATTCTCCTTTTCTAGAGCTGTGACTCTAGCTAAGCTGGCATGTCCCATCCTTCTATGCCAGATATGCAAACATTCAGAATTACAGGTTTCCTCGACCACACTTGCATGCATAGATTCAAGATATTCTAAATGTAAAAGTCCATATTTCCATTTTGCAGTGCAACATATTTCTCCTTCATCTAGAATGTGGCAAAATTCTTCACTCATGCAAAGTTCACCTGCCAATTCCATTATTTTAGTAGCACTTACTAAATTGTCTTTAAAATCTGGAACATATAGGCAGTTTTTAAGTTCAAGCAGCCTTTGGCCATCTGGCGTTTTGCAAAGCAATTTTACTGTACCTATTCCTTGACAAAAGAATATTTGTCCAGATGCTGTCAATATTTTTTGCTTGTGATTTTTAAAACTTTGAAACAGGTTTTTATCAATTACAAGATGTGAGGATCCTGAATCAATTAAAAATCTGCTTTTGCAATCATCCTTCCTCTCATCAGACACATAGTAGCTAGAAGCCTCTGTTGTTGGCTTTTCAGTCTGCCCAGGGTCTTCTCTCACTTTTGTTTGCCTTTGTTTAAAGTCACTCCTCGCTCTTGTCTGCCACCTATCGTATTCCCTCTGAAGATGGTTTGAAGAGCTGCATTTAAAACAGAACTTCCATCTGTGTTTGTCTGTGCCCTTTTGTGGATTTGGGCGATGACTCATGTCACTACCCTTTGTTTGTTTGTTTCTCCCCATAGTAAAGTTTGCTTGCTCTGACACAGTCTCCAGTTCCTGTCTTTCCCAAAAATCTTGGTCCTTTAAATATGATATAATCTGACTCATGCTTTCTTCAGAATTTTCTAACACACAGGAAATTAATTTATGTTCCTGATTGAGAGAGCTCAAAAGCAATGCCTTTTTCATATCATCATCTAAATCCTTCCCACATCTTTCAAGTTTAGCCAGGAGTTCTGAAAACTTTTGAACATGGGCATTCAGGCTGCCTCTTTCAGCAGTCTCCTACAGAGAAAATAACTCCTTGTAAAGGTACATTATGTGGTTCTTTGTTCTTCTATCATACACTTTTTGTAGTTTGTCCCACATTTGCTTTACATTGTTACATTCTACACAAACATTTAGTGCCTCATCTGATAGTGTAGAAATAAACAGAGACTTCACTTTTGCATGCTTACGTCTCCATGATGCTGTGGCAGTTTCATCCTCCGCCGAGGGTTCAGGATCAGTCAGAATTCTGTTCAAATCTTCTCCTTCCAGCAGGGCTGTGACCCTCAAATTCCATAATCAGTAGTTGTCCTTTTCAAGCCTCGGGACGCATCTCTCAAGTGTTGATATTTCAGCCATCCTTTCTTATCTTTTGTTCTGCTTTTCTTTTTAACTTAAAGTCTCCCTTGTAAATCACACACAGCACTTATCCCTTTTTTATAGCTTCTAGCCACAACTTGCAATTCAACTTAGTTTGCTGGGCCCATGACCCTTGTTGCTGGTGCTAAATTTGTTTAAGCAGCACAGCAGAGAGTAATAGCGGTCTGAAATGCAAGTGTGCCAGCATGTGTGCATTTACCTAAGAAAGCAGGCTTTTACCCTGCATCATGATCACTGATGCTTGGGACTTAGTAAAATAAGAAAAGCTACTTTATTTATAGAAATACTTAGTAGAAAGAAGGGCATACTTAGTTCTAACTAACTAAGTTGGAGGCACAACGCCCAGGAGTGGGAGTTGACCTCATGGCTAGGACAGAGAGAGCAGTGACAAAGGGTGTCTCCTCTCTCCTGGACAGTCAGAGAACAGAAGAAAGGGCGGAAGGAGGAGGAGCAGGTAAGCTTCCCTAAAGACGTATCAGTCTAGTGGTGGTAGCACATTGCCATTGTGGCTAGTAGCCATGAATAGCTTTACCCTCAGTACAACTCCGGTTGCTACACTCTGATTCCAAACTCTGGCATCTGGTCCCAAGTGTTTTATTAAACTGCCAGTTCCCTTGCAGGCTGCACAGGCATTTGGTTCCGTGAGACAGTCATCATCTTGAAATGCAATCACTTGTCCTCACCTGGACACACCTGCAGGTCCATCTCAGTGAAATACCAGTTTGTAAACCGGCCAAGGGGGCTTTTTCGGCCTTCTGTCAGAGTTTTGATTCATCGTTTTAAAGCAGAGTCTCAGGTTGGAATCAGTCAATCGGTTTAAACCCAGACACTCCCATTTAATCGGTTTGAGAGGTTGGAGGCTCTGTTTGATGGAGAGAGCCTTGCATCCTTGAGAGGCCACCAGGGAACCGGGGCAGGCCATTTTGCCTTTCTCCCAAAAGAGCTGATAAAGCATCTGGATTGCATTCACTCTAGACTAGGGCAAATCAGTCTTCAAATGTCTTTCCTCCATTTTGTGGGGAGGGGGGAATCCTAAAATGCTACTGTGGACACAAGTAGAGGGGTCTGAAGTGGAACATTTAATTTTATTTTGTCAAAGCCTCCCCCCCAATTATATTTGAGATTACAACCGAAATCCTATTGATTTCACTGGAGTTTGCTACAGGACTCAATCCGAACTTCTTTCTCTGCCACTTAAGCCACAAAAAGGAGGGCTTCTGGGTGTACACAAAGTGCAACCTCACCACTACCATTGGGTGATCTACAGCCTTTCACACATCTAGGATTAATGGGCGAATTTCCAGGTGAATATGAATCCCCCCATTTTTTTACAATGCCAGAATCAAAACAGCCACAGTCTAACCTTCTTTGGCCATAAAGCAAGCAATGCCTTTGGAGGTGCAGATGTGAAAAGCTGCTTGGATTTGGTTTCCTGTGGCTCCCCTCTGCCAAGGAAATCTAGCAAAGAGAGAGTTCCCTACAGGAACTGGCGGGTTTCCTGAGCACAGGAGGAAAACCGATAAGTTCTTGCATTTATTTTATTTTATTGCCTATATATATTAACAAAGACCCCCTTGTTGCTTTTCAAAGCAAGGCTGCATTTTTAAAGTCAAATAAGTACAATGTATGTGGCGAACCAAGTAGGTAAACAACTTACATCTGGTTGCTGCACTTGAAGGAACCATCCGTTCCCGTGCACAGCAAATTGAAGAAACAATGGCACTAATGAGCCTTGCAAAATGCAACTGTGAATCATGAAAGACAACACTGCATTTTGCAAGCGCCGGAAGAAAAGGTGAAATAATCAGCTAGCAAAGAGGAAAAGAAAGCGAGCAATGATTAAATGATCAAAAGCTGGCAGAGTGAATTCAATGTCACTGCCAGACGCAGCCATCTCCCCCCACAAGTGAAAGTTAGGTTTCAAGCACAGTGTAATTATAGCCGAGGTTGTCAGTTTGACATTAATGCAGCCAGCAGAAATTTCCTAATTGGCCTCAGAGGAGAAAGTGAACCAGAAAATATATTAACATTTTAAAAAAGCATATTTTGCCTAATCCTTTCACTTTCCAACAATATTTGAAGACCAAAATGCCCCAGGCAGGAGAATTTAAATGAGCAATTTTGTTTTTGAAGGAAACGGCCAATGAGACAGAAAATAGACTAAAGGGAAATCATTAGTGGATAAGAGATACTGACAGCCCTGCCTTGCTGACTGGCTGGCCTGTCACTTACAGTCTGTGTTCTTTAGTTCCACGCTATGAGCTAAGTTGATAACATGAAAAGACCCATAAACGTGCAGCCAGAAGTCAAAGCCTATTATCTGGAAATTCAAATGCAAGGAAGGAGAAGGAAAGGCGGGGGGGGGGGAGAGACAGAGAAGGATGGGGGGGGGAGAAGGCGGCGGCGGAAGAGAGCTTCCCTCTTTTTCTCTAAAACTGGCCATATCAAGGAGAGCAATAATAGGCCATTATCTGACATCAATGTGCGAAGGCCTGCCAAAATATATACACATTCTTTATCTATCGCCACGGCCGCCCTCCCCCGAATCCCCGGTCGGCAACGTGATTTTCTAAACTGCAGATAGCAACAAACTGCGGAAAGTTACGGCTGTAAGGTCACATGTGCTGTAAGGTCTTGATGCGCTATGACCATCTCAGGAAAACAAAGCTAAGTGCAGTCAGGAGCCGTTAGTGTCGTGGCTTTGATGGAGCAGCTGAGGCCAGCATCGCCCATGGCAGAAACGGCGGGGCAAAACGCTCACGACCAAGACTTTTGCCCTTTTGAAATGAAAGGGGGGGTCAGCGGGAAAATGAGGGGGAAGCCAGATAGGAGTCCAGGGTGGGGGGGAAACGGGGGGTCAGCTACAGTACAGGAAGATACACCTTAGCGAGGTGATCCGGGCAAAGGGGAGGCCAGGTCGGTCACGTTTCCACCGCCCTTGATGCCATTCAGTGGGGAAAGAAATGTGCAGGGGACATGTGCAGAGAACATCCCGCGCTCTTCCCATGTTTTATCATAATCATCGTCATCATCATCATCATCATCATCATTCTTAACATTTGAAGAGCGCGGGAGAGATGAATAAATGCTGTTTAGGAGCACTCGAGATGGATCTAGGAAGCGAGATCACTTTTAAAAATCATTATTCAACCCTCTCTCCTTCCGAAATGCTCACGGCTGTATGCAAACCTAAACTCCCCTTTTGGTTCCTTCACAACGTCCCTATGAGATAGATTAAGGGGTGACTTGACCTCAAGTCACCCAGTAGGATTTCCAGCCTGTGGAGGATTTGAAGCCGGATCTCCACAAGCTCAGTCCAGCCACTATAGAACTCGCCGGCTCTGGTCCAAGAGAGGGCCTGCAGTCACAGAGGTTAACATTCCGGATTGCGAGGAGGAGACTTTGGGAGGATAAAGGCTTATTGCGATCTACACTGCAAGAAGAGAAGAAAAATGTAAATGTACTGCCTTCAAGTCGATTCCGACTTATGGCGACCCTATGAATAGGGTTTTCATGAGGCTGAGAGGCAGTGACTGGCCCAAGGTCACCCAGTGAGCTTCATGGCTATGTGGGGATTCAAATCCTGGTCTCCCAGGTTGTAGTCCAACACCTTAACATCTACACCACACTGACTCTCTAAGAGAACAGCGATTTGGAAATGAGACGAGAGGAACAGATTGTCCGTCCCGCCCCAGCCAAAGTTCTTACAAATCTAGCAGATTTCCATGTGTGCATCTTCTTAAATCTGTCCCCTGAAACTGATGAGGTGTAGGATTGCAGCCTAAAATCTTTAACTTCGACTACAGCTGCTGCGTATGGGCGGCCCGCAGCCCCAAGCCTGCAAAATTCTGTCGACAATAAATGTTGGAGAGTGGCAAAACTGGGAATGGAGAGAGCCTTTATATGTGTTTGAATCTTTGCTCAAGATTATACCTTCCCTGCAAATTAGTCAGACAGAGACTTTAAGCTTTAAAATAAGAAATAACTACTTTATTCTGGAAATACATACTTGATAGGAAAGAGTTCTACATCTAGCTAACTAGCTAAGTTGGAGATGTAAACACTAAGCCTAGTGTTTGCCCTCATGCTTGAAGAAGAGAGAGAGACAAAGAGAATGTGTCTGCACTCCCTCTCACAAGAAAGAAGAAGGAAGGAGGAAAGGAGATGTGGTCAACATCCTATGCATATCAGTCTAGCTGAAAGGGAGACACACCAGGAGATCAAAGGATAGGTATTAGCCTAGCAATCAGGAGGTCTCCTCTCTGCCTACCCTTTTAACCTCATGTAGCCTCAACCCACAAGTTCGAATTGAACCACATATTCCAACAATAAAGAAATCTCCTTCCATCAGGGCCAGGCGGCTGGTGTGTGGAGTCAAACAAGGCTTCTAGCTGGCCTCTGCGGCCTTCGGCCTTCAGAAGTTCGGGTCTGTGATTTTGAAACGAAGAGATTGGAATCCCCAAGCCTAGTCCCTGAACGTGGCTGAAAAGCGACCCTTGATCAGTGACCCAGTGAAATTGGGCCTTGTGGTGGTTTATGGGGCAGCTGGCAAGGATTGGGTTACTTTCCACCAGCCAGAAGAGTCTCATTTGGGCTCCTACCAAAACCAAAGGGTCTACTCCGAAAGGCCAGTTCTTAAAGGGATCCCAAATCAAATCTGAAGCTTTGATGCCAAAGGAGACGCAACCTTTCTAGAGCGGCTGCAATCCTTCAATTACTTACACCGTTGTGGTAGCATCACAGTAAATCAAATTACTGACCGTATAGTCCTATGCATGTCTGCCCAAACGCCAGTTCAACAGCACTTACTTCCAGGAAAGCAGGTATAAGACCAACAGGACCATTCCCGGGCAAATGGGTGTCAGGACGGTGGCCTGTTGAATCTTGAGTCAGTCGTCTACTTTTCTTGCAGAGAAGGGGATCGCTCCTCCTGCAGGGATCTTACATCTGAACTGGAATTGCCTCACTGAAGAAGACCTTGAAGGTACTCCAAAGTAAGACAATTGAGCAAGACACGCAATGGCAGATAAAAAGCTCAGATCTGACGTTTCGTGGCCCTTTTTGGCGCTATCACCAATAAATGGAGGCCTGTGGATCATAAGCTTGGAGCAACTGATCGAAGGAGCTTCATGAGAATTAGGGGCTCCTTAGAGCATTGGACTTCTTGGAAGTGGGGCAAGAGCAACTCCTGTTTTGTTCTTTTGTTTATGTTCCAGAAGGGAGATAGAGTTAGGGTCCTCCAGATGGATAGGCTTGTTTACCTTCAGTCTCTAGACGGATAACTTCTTAAGGGAAGCTTATCTGCCCCTCCTCCTTCCGCCCTTTCCTCTCCTTCTCTTCTCCGACTGTCCGGGAGAGAGAAGACATCTTTGTCTCTGCTCTCTCTCTCATAGTCATGAGATCAACTCCCACACCTGGGCGTTGCACCTCCAACTTAGTTAGAAGGAGGTGTGCCTTTCTATCTACTATGTATTTCTATAAATGAAGTAGCTTTTCTTATTTTACTAAGTCTCAAGTCTCAGTGATACTGACGCAAAGAAAAAGCCTGCTTTTTTAGGTAAACGCACACACACACTGGCACACTCGCATTTCAACATCTGCTGTTACTCTCTGCTTAACTAATTTACTACCACAACAGGACTACGACCTGGGAGACCAGGGTTCGAATCCCCGCACAGCCATGAAGCTCATTGGGTGACCTTGGGCCAGTCACTCCCTCTCAGCCTCTGAATACCTCTTACCATGAAAACCCTATTCGTAGGGTCGCCATATGTCAGAATTGACTTGAGGGCAGTCCATTTCCATTTTAACACTGGTAGCCCATCCTGCCCTTCTCTAAGTCAGAGCGAATGTATGGTTTTATGATGTTTCAGAGTGTTTTCTGTGTTTTTGTTTGCTGCCCTGGGCTACTATTGGGAGGAAAGGCAGGACAGAAATTTAATAAATAAATAAAGGCAGACGTTCGTGGATAATCCTCTGTGGTCATCGTGGATACAAAAAAAATATATCAAAGCAGGCTGTTACCCCAGATTAATTACTCTGGAGTTAATGAAGGGTAATGTAGTGTCTCCCTGTAGACCGAGGCAGGCAGAGTTCGCCTTCCCCGCCAGCTTCAACTAATAGATGTAATTGCCTCCCACCCCCACCCCTCTCGCTTTTTGTCAGATCCAGCGTGATTCCTGAGCGCTTCTCTTCAAAAGGAAAGGAGAACTCTCTTGTTTTGAGGAGGGGGGGGGCGCAGCAGCAGCAGCAGCAGCAGCAGCAGCAGCAGCAGCAGCAGCAGCAGCAGCAATAAGACTGCGCTCGTAGATAATATTGATGAGAACTATGCCTGAGTCTGACATCAAATTAGTGGCCTTCATGTACCAAATCTGGGAAGAAGTGTCTAACACGCTTAAAGCTGGTGGGAGGCGGGGAGGGCGGGGAGTGAGTGAGAGAGGCCAAGAGACTTTAGGCAGCGATTGAAAGGCTGGAAGAAGAGAAGGAAGGAACAGAAGAAGGGGAAGGGGAAGAACGAGAGAAAATCGGGCGAAGTCCAAGCGGCGAAGCTCTCTCATTATGAGCTCTTCTACCTGACGGGGACACGGAGAGCCTCCTGTACTTCCTCTCATCAATACAGCGGAGCTCTTTGTCAGTAATTTGCAAAAAGTGTCTGGAGCGTTTCTGTGGCGGCCCAGGAATCATTATTGGCTGCAGATCCGCTCGCCCTCTAATTGGAAGCATTGGGCCTTATCAGCGGAGGATTTTCTAGGACCTTTGACAGATACCAATACGAAAATCATTGCTCACTTGTCAATTTAAAAGACCATTACAGAGGGCCTCTGTTTTGTTTTTGTTGTTTGTTCTCTCTGTGTGTGTGTATGTGGTGGGCTTTTAATTGGAACCGCCCCCTGATGGAACACTCAAGGGTTTGGGGGCTGGAGAGGAGGAATTAAGCCTTCCAGAAGAAATACTATATAGGTCAAGGGATAAGGGCTAGAACCTTTAAAAAATCTAATTAAAATAATGGCAATGGGGGAGAGTATACCTTGAAGGATGAGGCTCCTAAGCACACTTGCAGCCCATCCCAGGCTTGTAAGCAACGTTAGGGCTACCAGGGCAGGAATTTAGGGTGAAAATCCAGGGTCCCATTTGTTGGAAGTGGGGCAAGAGCAACTCCTGTTTTGTTCTTTTGTTTATGTTCCAGAATGGAGATAGAGTTAGGGTGCTCCAGCTGGATAGGCTTGATTACCTTTACCTGTGATGCTCTGACTGACTTCCTTCCGTTGCAGATTGATATGTCTTAGGGAGCTTATCTGCCCCTCCTCCTTCCACCCTAGAGGAGATACCTTTGTCTCAGCTCGCTCGCTCTCTCCTGAGCCATGAGGGCAACCCCCAAGTCTGGGCATTGCACCTCCAATTTAGTTAGAACTAGGTATGCCTGTCTATCTACTGTGTATTTCTATAAATAAAGTAGCTTTTCTTATTTTACTAAGTGTTAAGTCTCAGTGATCTCAATGCAGGGTAAAAGCCTGCTTCTTAGGTAAACACACACACACTGGCAGACACGCATTTCAGACCATTGACGTTCTCTGCTTACATATAAATACAAATTTACACAACACCATTCAATAAGAATGAACAAGAGGGTCCCCAAATGCAGCAGGGCTGGCTGGCCACATTTTAAAGTAAAGGAAGCAACATACAGTAGTGTAGTGGGAAATTCAGAAGTACAGGGTCCTTTCATAATAGTCAAAGCCACACACCCTTTTTTGTTGCTGGGTTGAGAATGAGATCCTTGTTAATGTCTTCTCCCATAACAACAGACCTCCCTAGGAGCCAATAAGCACAAAAGGGGAGAGTATTAGCTACTGAGTAGAGTCTTCTCAGTAGCTGGCTCACATCCAGCAGGAAAGGACAAGGATGTCGGAGAGTCGCGATGCTGGGAACGGAGAGTACTGAGCAAGCTTGTGTGTGTGTGTTTGAATCCTTGCTAAAGATTCTACCTTCCCTGCAAATTAGTCAGACAGAGACTTTAAGCTTTAAAATAAGAAATAACTACTTTATTCTGGAAGTACATGCTTGATCGGAAAGAGTCCCATATCTAGCTAACTAGCTACGTTGGAGAAGTGCTTGCCCTCATGCTTTGGAGGAGAGGGAGAGACAAAGGAATATGTCTGCTCCCCTCTCAAGAGAAAGAAGAAGACTGGAAGGAGGGAAGGAACTGGGATCAACATCCTATGCATATCAGTCTAGCAGGAAGGAAGAGACAGCAGGAGATCAAAGGACAAGCATAGCCTAGCAACCAAGAGGTCTCCTCTTTAGCTACCCTTTTTAACCCCATGCAGCCTCAACCCAAGTTGGAGTTGAACCACATATATTCCAACAAAGGACACATGTTAGGAGACACTTCTCAGTGGCCACCATGTTCCCCTTTCATGCTGTTCGGCTCATTCGATGCTGGAGACATAGGGACCCTGCTGGGACCCTGCTCCCAAAAAAGTGAAATGTCTAAGTCCCCCTGAGACCCTGGATGACTACACCCCTGGCAATGTATACATCTTAAAAATGGGGACACTTAAGGTTATGACATCCAGAGTCTAACAGCACCATGGCATGTAAGGTTCATGAAGTTCAATGGAGCTTACTCCCATAAAAGTGAGCATACAATTGCCGGCTTCTGGGCATGTTTCACTGGGACTGACTTGGCAATAAAGTATATTTTTAGCCGTGGTTGGGAGAGTAATGTAAACAGAAGGAAAATAACCTCTTACAAGTAAAAGATGGCTTTGTAGCTCAGCTATGACCTAACATTTCCCTATCCCATTTTGTTTGCAGCTTTCCTTGACAGATGAGTCCTTATGCAATCTCATTGACTTTATGGTGATGTGTTATACACCCATGGTTTTAGCTCCAGTCCAGGGAGAAAATGATCCCATCCGTGCTGTGGAAATTGATTTCTGATTTTGGCTTTCTAAATATTATATGCCTTTATTTTATATTCAATAAACCAAGTGCTGTGTTAAAATAATAGGAAATGTAGGCCTTTGGATGCTATTTTGTATCTGTGAAGAAAGAGTGGTTTGCAGTTGGTGTGTTTCCCGAAATTCAACGTCAGGGTAACATTGTACTAAAAGAGGAACTAGAATACAAAGAATGTATGTTTTGCAGAGAAGTTGCGTATTATAATTATAGTCTTGGTTTGGTTTGAAACTTTTCAGAACTGTTTCTACTCATCTTTTGTTGTACCTTGTGGAACGTCACAATAAGGGTCCAGAACTCACAAAGCCCTTCCTCTTTTTCTGGTTGGCACATGGACAACTGAGATCTGCATGTGTCCAGAGGCCATCCTCAAGGGAGGATACCAGGGTAAGGATTGGCATTAAGGGGTCACAGGGTCTAATGTATGTGTGACGTATGTATCATTATACAAGTTTGTGTATTACCTGGTGCTGGCAGAATGTAGTTCATGAGAACTGGCTCTTCCACTGGCGCCACTGGGTTTTTTCTGTTTATTATTGATCAATAAACTCTGTTCTTTGGAGCACAATCTATCGGTCTGGAAAGTTTTTCCTTCCACAGTGCCATCCCTTGCCTAAGAAGAAGAAATTTATTGTTGTTGTACACCTCTCACCAGGAATGAGAGTCCTGAGGCAGATTACACAGATTTAAAAATACACAGCATACATAAAACCATACAGAAATTTAAAAATAAAAAAACATACAAAAACACATAAACAAATCCATAAAATCCTTAAAAATATCAGTATAATGGCATAAAGCCTGAGCTTCAAAGAAAATGGCACCCTTGCACTGCCTGGTAGCTTAGGTGAGGCGTGGCACCATTTTCTCCCTGGAACAGAGGGAAACTCAGGTGCGTGGAACACATCACCGTATAACTAATTCTGCTGAAGTGGGACGGTAAGGCCAGCGTGCGGGTGACAGCATTACAGACAAGGGAAGCAGAAGCTGGGCTCACAGGATGGGGACCTTACAAGAGATCAAGTCAGAAGACTGATCCCTGCCAACTGAAAAAAAGTGCTGCCATAACCACAGTCTGTCAACCATACAGAAATATGCTGCAAGGTCATCAGTGAGAATAGCCACCACTCAACTTTCAAAGCATATAGCTTATGGTGGCCCTTCTTTGACACCATGAAACCCTATGTTGGTAACTTATTCAGCTGCTGCTTTAATTAGTGTACACTGAAGGCCCTGCCCCTGAGCTTTGCTAGAGCATCTGCCTTGCATGCAGAAGGTCCCCGTTTCAATCCCTGGCATCTCCAGGTAGGGCTAGGAGAGAACCTTCCCTTAAAACCCTGGAGAGCTGCTGCCAGTCAGTGTAGACAGTGCTGAGCTAGATGGACCAATGTGCCTCAATCAGTGTAAGGCAATGGTTATGGAAATTTGTGAGCTGCGTGTGTGCTCATGTGTGCATTTACCTAAGTAGCGGGTTTTTACCCTGCATTGAGATCACTGAGACTCAAGACTTAGCAAAATAAGAAAAGCTACTTTATTTATGTTGGAAGTGGGGCAAAAGCAACTCTTGTTTTGTTCTTTTGTTTAAGCTCCAGAAGGAAGATAGGGCTAGGGTCCTTCAGATGGATAGGCTTTGTTTACCTTTTACCTGTGATGCTCTGACTTACTTCCTTCCGGCTACTAGAATGTTATGTCTTTAGGGAAGCTTACCTGCCCCTCCTCCTTCTGCCCTTTCCATTCCTTTCTTCTCCAACTGTCCAGGAGAGAGGAGACACCCTTTTGTCTCTGCTCTCTCTCCTAGCCATCAGGTCAACTCCCACTCCTGGGCGTTGCGCATCCAACTTAGTTAGTTAAGTTAGAACTAGGTTTGCCTTTCTCTCTACAATGTATTTCTATAAATAAATTAGCTTTTCTTATTTTACTAAGTCTCCAGTCTCAGTGATGCTGATGCTGGGTAAAGCCTGCTTTGTTAGGTAAACGCACGCACACACTGGCACACTCGCATTTCAACATCTGCTGTTACTCTCTGCTGCTGTTGTGCTGCTTTAAACTAATTTAGCAACACAAACACACACCAACAGGTCCATCTAGTTCAGTACTGTCTGCATTGACTGGCAGTGGCTCTGCAGGATTTAAGGCCAGAGGGGGCATTGCTAGCCTTAACTGTGTTGGAAGTGGGGCAAGAGCAACTCCTATTTTGTTCTTTTGTTTATGTTCCAGAAGGGAGATAGAGTTAGGGTCCTCCAGATGGATAGGCTTGTTTACCTTTACCTGTGATGCTCTGACTGACTTCCTTCCAGCCATTAGACTGTTATGTCTTTAGGGAAGCTTACCTGCCCCTCCTCCTTCTGCCCTTTCCTTTCCTTTCTTCTCTGACTGTCCAGGAGAGAGGAGACATCCCTTTGTCTCTGGTCTCACTCTCTCCTAGCCATGAGGTAAACTCCCACACCTGTGCATTGCACTTCCAACTTAGTTAGTTAAGAACTAGGTATGCCTTTCTATCTACAATGTATTTCTATAAATAAAGTAGCTTTTCTTATTTTACTGTGTGTCAAGTCTCAGTGATCCTGATGCAAAGAAAAAGCCTGCTTTCTTAGGTAAACGCACACACATGCTGGCACACTCGCATTTCTAACTGCTGGTACTCTCTGCTGCTGTGCTGCTTAAAACAAATTTAGCACACACACAGCAACAAGGGTTACGGGCCCAGCAAACTAAGTTGAATTGCAAGTTGTGGCTGAAGCTATAAAAGTGCTGTGTGTAATTTACAAAGGAGTCTAAGTTAAAAGGAAAAGCAGAACAAAAGATAGGAAAGGATGGGTGAAATATCAACACTTGAGAGACGTGTTCTGAGGCTTGAAAAGGATCATGGCTTGTGGAATTTGCGATTCAAAACGCTGCTTGAAGGAGAAGATTTGAATGGAATTCTGACTGATCCTGAACCCTCGGCGGAGGATGAGACTGCCACAGCATCATGGAGATGAAAGCATGAAAAAGTAAAGTCTCTGCTTATTTCTGCACTATCAGATGAGGCACTAAATGTTTGCGTAGGGTGCAACAATGTAGAACAGATATGGGGCAGACTAGAAGGAATATATAATAAGAAAACAAAAAGGCACATCATGTATCTTTAAAAGGAGTTATTTTCTCTGAAGGAGACTGCTGAGAGAGGCAGCCTGAGTAAATACCTGGAGAATTTTACAAGGCTACTCGCTGAGCTCCAGAGATGTGAGAAAGATCTAGCTGATGATGATATGAGAAAGGCACTGCTTTTGAGCTCTCTCAGTGATGATCATAAATTAATTTGCTGTGTGTTAGAAAATTCTGACCAAACCTTAGTCAGATTATATCATATTTAAAGGACCAAGATTTTGGAGAGAGACAGGAACACAGTCTGTCTCAAGAAGCAAACCTTGCTAGAGGCAGAGATGGAAGGGAAAGAGGGATGAGTCACTGCCCGAATCCACAAAAGGGCACAGACAAACACAGATGGAAGATCTGTTTTAAATGTGGCTCTCCAAACATCTTCAAAGAGAATGCAATAGGTGGCATACAACAGTGAGGCCTGACTTTAAACAAAGGCAAGCTGAAGTAAGAGAAGCCCCTAGGCAAACTGAAAAGCCAAAAACAAAAGCTTCAAGTTACTATGTGTCTCATGAGGTGAAGGATGATTGCAAAAGCAGATTTTTAATTGATTCAGGTTCCACCTCACATCTTGTAATTGATAAAAACCTGTTTAAAAGTTTTAAAAGTCACAAGCAAAAGATATGAACAATGTCTGGACAAATATTCTTTTGTGAAGGAATTGGTACAGTTGAATTGCTTTGCAAAATGCCAGATGGCAAAAGGGAACTTGAACTTAGGAATTGTCTATATGTTCCAGATTTTAAAGACAATTTAATAAGTGCTACAAAAATAATGGAATTAGGAGGTGAACTTTATATGAGTGGAGAATTTTGCCATGTTCTAGATGAAGGAGAAATATGTTGCACTGCAAAATTGACTGATGGACTTTTAAACTTAGAATATCTTGAATCTATGCATGCAAATGTGGTCAAGGAAACCTGTAATTCTGAATGTTTGGATATCTGGCATAGAATAATGGGACATACCAGCTTAAGCAGAGTAACTGCTCTAGAAAAGGAGAATTTGGCAAGAGGCATTAAAATGGGACAGTGCAAATATACACAGACTTGCGAGTGCTGTATTAAGACCAAGAGTGTGAAACCAAAATTTCCTAAGAAAAGTGAGAGGAAAACCAAAAAGCCTCTAGCATTTATTCACATTGATCTTTGGGGGCCAATGAAAGTGCCATCCCAGGGTGGAAATTAAACATGCTGACTTTTATAGATGACTGCTCCAGGTATTCTACAATGTACCTGCTAAAAGAGAAAAGTCAAGTAATTGAAGGAATGTCAGGATTGTGTGCAAGAAATTTGGCAGAAAGCCATAGATCATAAGATCTAACAATGGAGGGGAATATGTGTCTAGGGCTATGCAAGACTTTCTCCGTGAGGAAGGCATAGAGCAACAGACTACAGTTGTGTACAACCCAGAACAGAATGGGGTCGCAGAGAGAATGAACAGGACCCTTGAACAAATGACTCATTCCTTGTTGGAAGATGCACAGTTACCAAAGAAGTACTGGGGAGAAGCTGTGGTTACTGCCACCTACCTGCAGAACCAACTTACTGCATCTGCAACCAACAAAACACCATGTGAACTATGGCATGATAGGACACCAAGTGTGTCTCACCTTCATGTATTTGGGTGCAAGGCCTTTGTGCACATCCCGAAACAAAAGAGGTCAAAACCTGACAACACTGTCAGAGAAGTAATATTCATTGGATATTCTTCAATGCAAAAGGAATAAAAAGTAATAGATCCCAAAACTGGTGAAGTTGAAGTATACAGAGCTGTTCACTTTGATGAAGGAAAGTGTGCACACCAAGTAGAAGGGGTGCCACACCAAACAGATGACAGTGAAATGGAAGAAGAAGTTGAGTTATTCTTCCACCACAGAAGGTATAACAATAATATACCTGCAGAGGAAGGTGAGGAGTCTGAGCCACAAGAGGCAACAGAGCCAGAACAGGTAACAGAGCCAGAAGGGGCAGACAAAGCACCAGTGGCCAGATGCTCTGAACACACCAACAGAGGTGCATCACCAGAGAGACTTGCTTACCTCGTGAGAGATGAACTTCCAGAACCAGAGACCTGGAAAGAGATTGAAGCCTTACCCAAAGCTGAAGCTGAGAGGTGGAGGCAGGCAGGAAGGAAGAGCTGGAATCTCTACACCAAAAAAAAAACTTGGACACTGACCAAGCTTCCTCAAGAAAGGAAAGCTGTAGGCTGCAAGTGGGTATTCAAAAAGAAGTGAGATGCTGAAGGAAATGTTGAGAGATACAAGGCAAGACTAGTAGCCGAAGGATACTCTCAAAAATATGGACAAGAATACCATGAAACATTTGCTCCTATAGTCAAATGCACAACTATCAGAACTCTTCTGAATGTTGCTGCCAACAAGAAAATGCAGGTGGAGCACATGGATATAAAAACAGCATTCTTGCATGGAGAAATAGAAGAAAAAAAATACCACCAGGGTTTGAAGTTCCAGGAAAGGAAACCCTAGTATGTAAACTTCAAAAATCCACCTATGAACTTAAACAGGCTGCCAGAGCCTGGAATGAGAAACTGAGCAAAATGCTCTTGAAAGAAGGTTTTGTACAAGGCAGAGCAGAGCCATGCTTGTGCAGCAGATTCAGGAACAATAGATGGACTTACTTACTGATTTATGTTGATGATCTACTGTTGGCTTATCATGACCCAATGGACAAGCAACAGCTAGTAAATCATCTCAACAAGGAAGTTGAAGTGAAGTGCCTGGGTGATGTCACTCACTACTTCAGAATACAAATTGAAAGAGAAGATGGTGGATCCTTCTTGGTGAATCAAAAACAAAAGATCCAAGACCTTCTTGAGAGTCTAGGAATGAAGGATGCACATCCAGCACCTACTCCAATGGAAGTAGGATACCTGAAACCAGACCAGAACAAATAACCATGGGAAGACCATGAGAGCTACAGACAAGCCATTGGAAAACTTCTGTATATCAGCACTGTTTGCAGGCCAGATGTGGCGGTAGCAGTGGGATACTTGTGCAGAAAAACCAGCTTGCCAACCAAAAAGGACTGGGAAGTAATGAAGAGAGTGGTGAGATATCTAAAGGGCACTGCAACCATGAAACTGAAGTTAGCAGCTACCCGAGATCCCAAACTAGTGGGATATGCAGATGCCGATTGGGCTGAAGACACTACAGATCGAAAATCCACAAGTGGAAACTTCTTCTGCTATAGAAATTCAGTGATCAGCTGGGCAAGCAAGAAACAAGAGACTGTAGCACTCTCTTCCACAGAAGCAGAGTATGTGTCAGCTTCTGAAGCAAGCAGACAGTTGATGAGGTTGCTTGAACTGTTCAAAGATTTAGGTATCTCTATACCTCGGCCTGTTGTGATGCATGAGGGCAACCAAGGATGCATCAGACTCATGGAGTCAGAAAGGGTGAGTTCACGGACCAAGCACATAGATGTGAAGCACCATTTCATAAGAGATACCTACCGCAGAGGACTGCTCAAGATGGAGTACTGTCCAACAGAAGACATGACTGCAGACGCTCTCACGAAGGCGTTCGGCAAAGTCAGACATTGCAAGCTGCGAGACAAAATGAACGTCGTGGGCTGAACCAAACACTCATTGAGAAGGGGTGTTGGAAGTGGGGCAGGAGCAACTCCTGTTTTGTTCTTTTGTTTGTGCTCCAGAAGGGAGATAGAGCTAGGGTCCTCCAGATGGATAGGCTTGTTTGCCTTTACTTGTGATGCTCAGACTGACTTCCTTCTGTCACTAGACTGCTACGTTTTAGGGAAGCTTACCTGCCCCTCCTCCTTCTGCCCTTTCTACTCCTTTCCTTCTCTGACTGTCCAGGAGAGAGGAGACATCCCTTTGTCTCTGCTCTCTCCAAGCATGAGGCTAACCCCTACACCTGGGCGTTATGCCTCCAACGTAGTTAGTTAGTTAGAACTAGGTATGCCTTTCTATCTACTATTTATTTCTATAAATAAAGTAGCTTTTCTTATTTTACTAAGTCTCCAGTCTCAGTGATCCTGATGCAAGGTAAAAGCCTGCTTTCTTAGGTAAACACACACACGCTGGCACACTCGCATTTCAACATCTGCTGTTACTCTGCTGCTGTGGTGCTACTTTAAACGAAATTAAGCAATGCAAATTATACACAGAGCAACAAGGGTTATGGGCCCAGCAAACTAAGTTGAATGCAAGTTGTAGCTGAAGCTAAAAGTGCTTGTGTGTAATTTACAAGGGAGACTTTAAGTTAGAAAGAAAAACAGAACAAAGATAGAAAAGGATGGCTGAAGTTTCAACGTTCAAGAGACGTGTTCCAAGGCTTGAAAAAGATAACTACGATCTATGGAGTGTAAGATGTAAAGCGCTCCTGGAAGGAGAAGAATCGAACGAAATTCTCACTGATCGTGAACCATCAGCTGAGGATGCAAATACAACAGCTTCATGGAGACATAAGCATGCAAGATTAAGTCTCTGCTTGTTTCTGCTCTATCAGATGAAGCATTAAATTTCTGTGTAGGATGTAACAGTGTAAAGGAGATGTGGGACAAGCTGCAAGGGATTTATGACAAAAAGACAAAAAGCCACATTATGTTTCTGTACAAGGAGTTGTTTTCTCTAAAGGAAATTACTGAGAGAGGCAGTCTGAATAAATACATAAAAAAGTTTTCAGACCTTTTGGCTAAATTGGAAAGATGTGGCAGAGTTCTGGATCATGAATTGAAGAAAGGATTGCTTTTCAGCTGTCTAAATCAGGATCATAAATTAATTTCCTGCGTGCTAGAAAGTTCTGACCAAAGTCTGTCAGCTTATATCGTATTTAAAAGACCAGGACTTTCGGGAAAGGCGGGAACTGGAGGCCATGTCTGAGCAAGCAAACTTTACTATGGGGAGAAACAGATAAACAAAGGGTAGCAACATGAGTCATCACCCAAATCCACAAAAGGGAGAAGACAAATTGAATTTGTGTTTTAAATGTGGCTCTCAAACACATTTTCAAAGGGAATGTGATAGGTGGCAGACGAGAGCAAAGCCTGATTTCAAACAGAGGCCGGCTAAATTGAGAGAAGCCCCCAGGCAAACTGACTTTAAACAAACTGACTTTAAAGAAAGGCAGAGAAAGCCAAAAACAGAGACTGCTAGCTACTATGTGCCTTATCAAAGCAAGAATGATTGTAAAAGCAGATTTTTAATTGACTCAGGATCCACCTCACATATTATAATTGATAGAAACCTGTTTAAAAGTTTTAAAAATCACAAGCAAAAGATACTTACAGCATCTGGACAAGACATTTTCTGTAAAGGAATAGGGACAGTACAATTACTGTGCAAAAACCCAGATGGGCAAAGACAGATGGAACTTAAAAACTGTCTATATGTTCCAGTTTTTAAAGACAATTTAATAAGTGCTACCAGGATTATGGAATTTGGAGGTCAACTTCATATGAGTGGAGAATTTTGCCATGTTCTAGATAAAGGAGGAATAAATTGCACTGCAAACGTGAAAAATTGACGTTTAATTTTAGAATATATAGAAACTATGCATGCAAATGTGGTCAAGGAAACCAGTGACTCTGAATGCTTGCATATCTGGCATAGAAGGATGGGACATGCCAGCTTAACTAGAGTCACAGCTCTTGAAAAAGAGAATTTGGCCAGAGGCATTAGAATGAGACAGTGCAATTGTACACAAACGTGCGAGTGCTGTATTAAAACCAAAAGTGTGAAGCCAAAATTAAAACCAAAAGTGAGACGAAAACCAAAAGGCCTCTAGAGTTAATTCACACTGATCTTTGTGGGCCAATGAGAGTGCCCTCACAAGGTGGAAATTTATACTTGCTGACTTTTACAGATGACTACTCCAGATATACTACATTGTATTTAATAAAGGACAAAAGTCAAGTACTTCAAAAGGTGAAAGACTATGTTAGGATTTTGTGCAACAAATTTGGCAGAAAGCCACAGATCATAAGATGTGACAATGAAGGGGAATATATGTCTAGGGCTATGCAAGACTTTCTCCGTGAGGCAGGCATAGAGCACCAGACTACAGTTGTGTCCAACCCAGAGCAAAATGGGGTTGCAGCACACATGAACTGGACTCTTGGAGAAATGATTAACTCCTTGTTGGAAGATGCACATTTACCAAAGGAGTACTGGGGAGAAGCTGTGGTTACTGCCACTTACCTGCAGAACCGACTTCCTGCATCTGCAACCAACAAAGCACCATTTGAACTGTGGCATGACAGGATACCAAGTATGTCTCACCTTCGTGTATTTGTGTGCAAGGCCTTTGTGCACATCCCAAAATAAAGGAGATCAAAACTTGACAACACTGCCAGAGAGTAATATTTATTGGATATTCTCCAACGCAAAAGGGATACAGAGTAATAGATCCCAAAACTGGCAAAGTTGAAGTATGCAGAGCTGTCCACTTTGATGAAAGGAACTGCACACACCGACCAGAAGGAGCACCACACCAAACAGATGACAGTGAAATGGAAGAAGAAGCTGAGTTATTCTTCCACCGCAGAAAGCATAACAATATACCTGCAGAGGAAGGTGAGGAGTCTGAGCCACAAGAGGCAACTGAGCCAGAAGAGGCAACAGAGCCAGAACAGGTAACAGAGCCAGAAGGGGCAGCTGCAGCACCAGCACCCAGACGCTCTGAACGCACCAACAGAGGTGTACCACCAGAGAGATTTGCTTACCTTATGAGAGATGAACTTCCAGAACCAGAGACCTGGAAAGAGATTGAAGCCTTACCCAAAGCCGAAGCTGAGAGGTGGAGGCAGCCAGCCAAGAAAGAGCTGGAATCTCTACACCAAAGTAAAACTTGGACACCAACCAAGCTTTCTCAAGGAAAGAAAGCTGCAGGCTACAAGAGGAAATTCAAGAAAAAGCCAAATGCTAAAGAAACATCTGTATATTATTGGAATGTATGAGGTTCAACTCCAACTTGTGGGTTGAGCCTGCATGGGGTTAAAAAGGGTAGCTAGAGAGGAGACCTCTTGGTTGCTAGGCTACACATCCCTTTGATGTCCTGCTGTCTCTTCCTTACTGCTAGACTGATATGCGAAGAATGTTGATCCCAGTTCCTTCCCTCCTTCCAGTCTTCTTCTTTCTCTCAAGAGGGGAGAAGACGTCTTTTTTTGTCTCTCCCTCTCCTCCAGCATGAGGGCGAGCACTGGGCTCAGTGCTTGCTGCTCCAACTTAGCTAGTTAGCTAGATATAGGACTCTTTCCTATCAAACACGTACTTCCAGAATAAAGTAGTTATTTCTTATTTTAAAGCTTAAAGTCTCTGTCTGACTAATTTACAAGGAAGGTAGAATCTTTAGCAAAGATTCAAAGACACACACACAAGCTCACTCAATACTCTCTGTTCCGCAACACAACTCTGCAGGGTCCTACTGGACATTGGGCCCAGCGTCCTATAGGTTACGGGCACCAGGCATGCAAAAGGAGATTTGAGCAATTAAGGAGCTTTTGTGTTGCGAATCAGGGAAGCTAATAGAGACCTTCCAAGTTTAGTCAGCAAAGAGTTAAGTCTTTTATGGCAACCTTAGCGCAACAGCTAAGCATCGACAAACTGACCCCTGGAGTGTGGAAGTTATGGCAGTTTCATATGAGAAGTCACTTAAAGCAACAGAAGCTGATAGAAGTGCTTGGAGATGCAGAACCGGGACCAGATGCCTCTCAGGAACTGCAAAGAGTTTGGACGGAGAAAGACGAAAAGGTTCAGGACCTTATAATTAAATGCACGAGTAACTCGCAAATCCCTTTGATAATTAATTGTAAGAATGCCAGAGTCTAACCACCAGCCAAAAAACCAAGGGCATTTAATCTCAATGTTACGAAGTCTTATTAACTTGCAAATGAGGGATGATTCATTTGAACACCTTACTAAATTTATGTTCTATTCAGGGAATAGAACAAGCAGGCACACAATTGGATGAGCCCGTACAGATTGCTTTGTTTCTAGATTCCCTCCCAAGATCAGTGGAAACATTTTCCTTTATATTGCAAAAACAGAAAAAGACTTTAAATGAAATTATATCAGAAGTAAGGGAACAATTCTGTCAGGAAAGCAAAAGGAGAGTTGCATCTCCTCTTTCCTAAGTAAACAAAGTTCTGGCTGACTGCCAGTCAAATGCAGATTTGAGGAACAAAGGGGATCCAAAGGTGTGAAAGCCAAGCAATGTCTTCTATGTGGTTTGGAATAACACCTTAAAAGCCAGTGTGATAAGAGAGAGAGGTCTGAAGAACAAAATTAAGGATTTAAAGGGACAGAGAAGAAAGATGACAAGAGTTTTTCAAGTAACTCATGTTGAAAAATGTTGTAATGATACTAAAGTATCATTTGGGATAGATTCGGGAGCGAGTGCTCATCTGATAAATACAAAGACTCTGAAAATATAACCCCACGTGGAGGCACAGTCAGAGTCGCTGACTCGCAGGAGGTGCCTATAAAGGGGGTGGGAGATGCAAAGCTGGTCTGCCAGATGCCAAGCGGTACACAGGAAATTTACCTTAGAAATGCCCTCTGGACACCAGGAATTTTGAATAATTTGATCTCAGTGAGTGAGGCAACCAATAAAGGATGTTCAGTGTTATTTGAACAAGATTCCTGCACAATTTCTAGAGATGGTGAAATTATGTGCACGGCTACTAAGAGAAAGGGGATGTATGAAATTGATCAGCAAAGCCCAGAAGCTAATGTTGTACAGAACTGTTGTAACAAGTCATGTTTGTATATGTGGCATAGAAGACTTGGGCATAAAGACATTGCAAAGACTGATACCCTTCAAAAGAATAATTTAGTAAGAGGCATGAAAATTGAACCCTGCCAAGAAAAGGGGAGATTTACATGCTGTATTAAGGCTAAAGGGATAAGACCAAGTTTTCCTAAGTAGAGTGAAAGGAAGACCAAGTGCCCCCTAGAGTTGATTCACAGCGACATTTGTGAAATGCCAATTCCTTCAACTGATGGAAATAAATATATTCTTAGTTTTATTGATGACTATTCAAGATTCACTGTAATCTATATGCTGAAGGAGAAGGGGGAAATGCTTCAGAAACTCAAAGAATATGTGTCAATGGTGACCACTAAATTTCAGAGAAAACCACAGATTCTATGTTCTGACAACGGGGGGGGGGGATACATGTCTCATGCTACCCAGCAGTTTCTGCGTGAAAATGGGATTGAGCATCAGACCACTGTACCCCACAACCCAGAAAAGAACGGAGTCTCAGAGAGAAAATTCAGAACCCTAACTGAGATAGTGAGATCCATGCTGGAAGATGCTAATCTCCCACAGAAGCATTGGGGAGAGGCAGTGTATACTGCCACCTATCTACAAAATCGTTTGCCAACAAAGGTGAATGGCAACAAGACTCCATTCAAATTATGGTATGGGCGCATACCCAGTTTGGCTCATCTAAAGGTGTTTGGATCAAAAGTGTACGGTCACATTCCACACCAGAAAATAACCAAATTGGACAACACTACAAAGGAAGGAATTTTTGTTGGATATTCTTCAAAACAAAAGAGATACAGAATCCTAAATCCCAAAACAGAAAGGATTGAAATCCAAAGAGCTGTCTACTTTGATGAAGGTCAAGGTGCATTCCAACCAGAAGGGGCACCATCCAAAGACCACGAGAGTGAAGAAGATAAAGTAGAAATACCATACAGTACTACAGACTACAGCGACATGCCAGCACTGGAGGATAGTGAGGAATCAGAGCAAGAAGGGGAACCTGCACAGCCAGAAGGGGCAGCAGAGAGTCCTGTACCAAGATGCCCTAACCGCACCAACAGAGGTGTACCTCCACTGAGACTGTCCTACCTTGCAAGAGCTGATGAACTTCCAGAGCCAGAGACCTGGAAAGATATTGAAGCCTTACCCAAAGCTGAAGCTGAGAGGTGGAGGTAGGCAGCCAAGGAAGAGCTGGAAGCTCTACAGAAGAACAAAACTTGGACACTTACTGAGCTTCCTCGAGGAAGGAAAGCTGTAGATTGCAAGTGGGTATTCAAGAAAAAGCCAAACACTGAAGGGAACATTGAGAGATACAAGGCAAGACTAGTGGCCAAATGATACTCTCAAAAGTATGGACAAGACTACTATGAAACGTTTGCTCCTGTAGTCAAACATACAACTATCAGAACTCTTCTAAGTGTTGCTGCTAACAAGAAAATGCAGGTGGAACACATGGATATAAAAACAGCGTTCTTGCATGGAGAAATAAAAGAGGAAATCTACATGCAACAACTATTGGAAGTGGGGCAAGAGCAACTCCTGTTTTGTTCTTTTGTTTAAGCTCCAGAGGGAAGATAGGGCTAGGGTCCTCCAGATGGATAGGCTTTGTTTACCTTTTACCTGTGATGCTCTGACTGACTTCCTTCTGTCGCTAGACTGTGATGCCTTTAGGGAAGCTTACCTGCCCCTCCTCCTTCTGCCCTTTCCATTCCTTTGTTCTCCGGCTGCCCAGGAGAGAGGAGACTCCCTTTGTCTCTGTTCTCTCCGAGCATGGGGCTGACTCCCACACCTGGGCGTTATGCCTCCAACTTAGTTAGTTAGAACTAGGTTTGCTTTTCTAGTGGTTAAGGTGTTGGACTATGACCTGGGAGACCAGAGTTTGAATCCCTACATAGCCATGAAGCTCACTGGATGACCTTGGGCCAGTCACTGCCTCTCAGCCTCATGAAAACCCTGTTCATAGGGTCACCATAAGTCGGAATCGACTTGAAGGCAGTACATTACACATGTATTTCTGTAGATAAAGTAGATTTTCTTATTTTACTAAGTCTCCAGTCTCAGTGATGCTGATGCAGGGTAAAAGCCTGCTTTCTTAGGCAAACGCACGCACACGCTGGCACACTCGCATTTTAACATCTGCTGTTACTCTGCTGCTGTGGTGTTGCTTTAAACGAAATGAAGCACACAAATTACACACAGTGCAACACTAATGATGTTTACTTAACTGTGGCTGACAGCGCTTAGGAACGCGGCTCCCGTCTGCGGTAAAGCCGGGTCTTTTCTCCGTCCGCCTGTCAATTCCGAAGCCAGTTGCTGTAATCACCGCTGGATCATTTGAAATGTGGCTAAAGCCATGTTGGACCAAATCATTCTGCCATTTGTTGGCTGGGAAGGAAATCACTCGCAGAGTTTGACGAATGGTTCGCAATACCCTTCAGCGATCGTTAATCGCATCTGCGTCTTCCTCGGCCAGTACCCCCCCTTTTTTATTTTCCCCTCCCCTCTCCTTCATCCCTCTCTTTTTCTCTCCCTCCCACTATACATAAATATATACATACTCTCTCTCTCTCTCCCTCCCTCCCCCCCTCCCCTTTCGCTTGGACTTCAGGTAATCTGAAATGGCACTGACCCTTCTCATCCTTCCGATTACCTTTATGAAGCATGAATTTGGGATAAAATCACACATCAGAAAATCCACTCTAATTATTTTGCAATGCCATCAGCGCAGATCAATCAAGGAGGAGAAGGCAGTAGTGGAATGCTCCTTGCAGCCGTGGAGGCGAGCAGCAGTGGCCCGCCTGACTGACAGTTTTGGTAATTAAGTGATTGTATAGACCTCTCCAACTGTTCTAGCAACCTTGTCAGGGCCTGTCTGCGTACGGAACAAGCTGAAATCAATGTGCTTTCTGCTCCCTGAGCATTTCTGATCATGTATTCTGGACTTGCATTTGGGAAGGGAGATAAATATGCAATGATATTTATTATTATTATTATTATTATTATTATTATTATTATTTATTAATTATTATTAATTAATTATTATTAATTATCAATTATCAATTATTTATTAGTATTAGTATTAGTATTGTTGTTGTTGTTGTTAACATGCTGGCAAAAGGGAAAAGATAGGAGGGAAAGTTCGCTTTCGAGCAGAAGGAGGCTCCGAAAAAGCAAAGCTACTGTCGATGGTCGATTTAAATTTCTTTCTTTTCCATAGAAGAGAGAGAGGGAGTGTTAGAGATTAAGGGAATGAAGGGCGCGACTCAGAAAAACAGTGAAGGGCTTTTTCACTCCCGCTGATTTCAGTGGGGGAGACAGAGTTCAGCCCCTGCTTCAACCGCGTGGAAGGGAGTACTCTATCCTTACTCGGAAATAAGTCCTACTCCGTGCTATATCCACCCCCAGCTAAAGATGCACAGGTTTGCCCTTTAACTTCTCATGGATCCTGCCATAAATTTGAGGTGGGGTGGGGAAGAGAGACAGAAGAAATAAAATAAAATAAACCAAGAAATTACTAAATAAGCAAGCAAGCGCGGGAGGGGGAAATCGCTGGATACTGGGTCAACCTGGTTTTTAAAATCTCCATCACCGTCCCCCGTCTCAGGGTCTAATCGCTTTCTCTTGAGCGCCCACTTCCAGCCCCTGCTCCCCCCCCCCGCACCACACTCTTCATCGTTTGTTTCAGCTCATAGAAACATTTCTGTATCTTCCCTTGGAAATGGAGCAATTACTCGGAGGTACCGTCTATTTTCGGCCGGATTACCAGAAAGAGTCTGTTGGCACAGTGTAAATGTCAAGCAGCAGCTTTTAATAAAGGGGATGTTCATTCAGACTGTTACATTTCACTGCGCGCCAACGCGCTCTCCCCCCCCCCCGCGCGTCCCTCCTCCCTCCCTCCCTCCTGCCTCGCCTTCCCCCACCCCACAAAATCTCCTTGGAAGGACGTGACCGCGAGGGCCGTGGAAGAAGGAGAAGGAAAAGGCCAGCGACGTTGGTCTGCCATCGCCTCTTTTGGAAAAATTGGTCCGGATTAAGGAATCTGAAATCATTGGTCCTTCTTTTTTGTACTCTACTTTAGCGAACCCTAATTTGGATTATGATAGATGTGAGGGAAAATGTGTGGGAAATTCCTCACTTTTCTTGAGTGAGTGTACAAAGGAGTGGTAGGATTGTTTTGGAGGGGAAGTCCTCTACATGCATAGAGAAGGGGTTGTTGGACCCCAATTCCCATCAGCCCAGCCAGCATTAGCCAGTGGTCAGCGATGATGCGAGTCGTAGGCCCTGTGGTCCTGGGTATCCTCATGCGCTCCGTCCTCACATCAGAAATTCCACATGATCTATATGATGAAGCAGCATGTGGAAAGATAAGAAATGAGGTCCTTTTACATACTGTCCCGATGGTCAGTGCTTAGTCTGATTTGTGAAGGCATCTTTCAGTGAAAGCTGACTCACACATCCGTAAGCATCACTTAAGTATTTCTGTACACTTTTGTTAACTGCCTTTCTGTCTGCACATATTGGAGGCGGTATACAAAGGGTGGCAGCTGCTGTCTCCACTCAAAAGCACTGGCTGAGCTGACCTCCTGGAGGGACGTGGGATGGTTGCTTCACACACAGGGCGGCGGATGAACCTGGGAACTCGCCCAAGTGCCGTGGAAGCTGGTGCGCATTAGAACTGGTAGGGCGGAAGGCAAGGAGGCCAGCAGTAGGTGGCGCCGAAGCCAACGACAGGCGGAGCCAACTATCTCTGCTTTTGTCCCCATCCTCCTCCCTGTTGAGTTTTACAAGGAGCAACACTGATACGAAGGAGGCAGCTGACAGCCAGTGCCACCCGCCCACCCTAAACTGGTTGTAAGTAAGGAGGCAGGCAGGTGGAGACTCACTGTGGTGGGGCAGTGCCCCACTTGCCCTAAGGACCAGCCTCCATTGCCCAGGTGTGCTTCCCTGAGTTATGCTCCCCCAATTGAAATGGGTCTGGCAGCACACAGAGAAAGCACCGCTACTGAGAAGAAAAAAGTGCCTAAAATAGGGATCCGGAAAACGTAGCTTTTCTGGGCACACGCAGACAAAAACTCCTCGGACTGCTCTCCTCCTTTAGCAGTTCCAGTGCTCTCTGATTCAGGAATGGGGAATTTTTGGCCCTTCCGATGTTGCTGGACTCCAGCTCCCATCAGCTCCAGCCAACATGGCCCGATGGCCGGAGGTGAGGGTAACTCCAATAAACCCAGAGGGCACCAGGTTCCCCATCCCCTGTCTCGCCTTTTAAACCCGGCTTTGCTTGACCCAAATTCTTGGATCCGCTTGCCGGTTCTCACGGACAGACTTCTAAGCCTTATTTCTCCCACACAACAGGGAGGCCGGACGGTGTCTTCTTCCTCTTTTCGGAGTCATCATCCCCCCCTGCTCAGCCTGCAACGCGGTTGGCTCTTTGAAAGACTGTGGTGGTTGAAATCGGGTAAGCTCTTGCCACATCAGTCCTGGAAACTGAGGCAGAAAGAGAGATAATCCGAAGAAGGTTGTTCCGGAGGAGGCACGGTAAACAAAGGTCCGCTTCTGTGGCATAGGACCGGCTCTTCCCCTCTGCGTGGAGAGGCCCAGCACAGCCGACGGATATCCTGCGGCTGGCGGCCGGCCCTCCTCCATCCTCTGCAGGATCTCAGAATGGGGCTCCTCCAGGAACGGCAGAATGTCAGAGCGAACATACACCTCAGGGGCTGGCGCGGATCCTGCCTGACTTGGTTTATCAATGGTGTGACCCTCACTCAGAGCACAAGAGCGCTTCCCCTTGGCCCTTTCTCCTCTTAAATGGTGATGACCCCATCACAGTCTCACGTCTGCCCTCCTTCACCTGCAAAGCTTTCCTTGTATGCTTTCTGCTCAGTGGTCCAGAGTTTGGGAGCGGATGAGGAAGCCATCGGATTACCGTCAAAAAGGGCTCTCGAGCATTCTGCGCCTTTAAAGGGAGAAGCCCTGATTCCATTGGCTGATTCCCAAGGATCGGGGCTGTTCTTCGCCGCGGCCCCATGTAAAATCCATGGCAAAAGTCTGCTGAAGTTCGGTCGATCAGGAACCGTCCCCATCGTTTACCAAATGGGGTTAACATTTGTCCTTCGGATCTCGTCGAGACCAAGGCGGCCACCGAGGCCCGTGAGCAGATGCTTTGCATCGGGAAGAGGACCGTCTCAGGCAGTATACACTAGCTCCGGGTGCCGGTTCCCTAGTTCCGCAGACCCCTTAACTTTCCTTTAGCTACACAGGATCGCGGGCTGAAATGGGGGGGGGAGACAGAGAGATCCTGCTAGCCCCCTTGTCTCTACCTGACCTCGGTCAACACCAATCGGGCGAGGATCGATTGGCTCAGCCCTCCAATCCCTCGTCTCTTCATCGACCGTTACAGCTCGATAGCATGATACTCGAACTGGTAGCATTCAATTTGTTCCAGTTACTACTCCTGGCTTAATAAAACAATTGATTACCGCTCAAAGCGCCATTTTAATTAGCTGCTTGTTAATTAACATTGGAGAAAGAGTTCTCCCTCCTTTTCTCTCTCGCTCTCTTTTAAATGGGTGGCACCTTTACAGATGGTTTTGGTTCCCATCTTCTCTCCCGCCCCCACGCAACTCGATAATCTATCGTAAAAGTGGGCAGTAACAGGGAAATTAGCTAGCAAAATATTACGGAGTATCAGGGATCCGTGGAGGATTCACACACATTCCTCCCAGAGTTGCGGTGGAACATTATAGGAGTTCCAGACAAAAAAATGTAAATCCACTTTCATCTCTGTTTATGCACAACAAAATCAAAGGAATCGTTTTCCCAGGGTGGGCAATCATACTGGCGGAGCGAGGGGCCAGGTTGCTCTTGGTTAGCATTCACCCCCTCCCCCAGTCTAACTCTTTTTTGGGAGCTAGAGAAAGAGGCGACCATGTCAATTTCACTCTGCCCTGGTCTAGGTCCACTATAACTTCCCAAGCTCCAAGGAAATAGTGAAATTGACACACTTGCAGTCTCGCATTCTATTCACTTTAGTGGAACCTCCACTTGCATGTATTCACCATCCGAATGTAAACAGTTGCACGCTTGGGCCTTTAGTCCACACAGACGCCTCTTTTATTTTCTAGAGAGAAGTTGAAAAACAGCAGCAGCTTCTTCTGGGTGAAGACAAAAACGAGGCAGGGAAGCTGGTAAGAGGCAACTCTTCCGGGGCTCTGGAGGTGGCGCTTAGCTATTAAAAAGAAGAAGAAAGGGAGGAGGAAGCTAAACACAAATCAAACACTGTTAATATTAGGTGCCCTGGGAAATTCTATGCTCAGTCGGCAGTAGGATACCTACCGTAATTCGCCTAAATTCAGCGAGGAACCGATCAGGGAGTGTTAACGCGAGGTGAAGCAAGGAGGGGAGTGGAAGGGCGGGGAGTTCCCTTTTATACCTAAATCTGCCACAGAGGAACAAAGATAAACCGTTAGAGAAGTTTGTACATCATATCCTACCTATTAGCATCCCCAGTTCATGCCCTGCATTCAAAATCTAGAAACTGGATCTAGAATCGAAAGAAAGAAAGAAAGAAAGAAAGAAAGAAAGAAAGAAAGAAAGAAAGAAAGAAAAAGAAAAAGAGCAAGGCTTCACTTAAGATTGGCTTGCTATTTAACAGCGGACAACCGCAAACCATTCCGGGGCAGACCGTTTTTCAGGATCTAAACTTTTATTAACAATCGTACAGAGATGAAAACATTAGGAAACTTCAGCTAGTTCAACTCTGAGACGAAAAGGGGAGAGGGAGTTTTCCTCTTACCTCTTGTCGAAGGAGTTAGTTGCTTGTGGAGACCTCTGAGTTGGGACAGTGGGATCCAAGAGCTGGAGTGGGACCCGAAAGACCATCTCCCCTATCCCTGATTCACGACAGGACCATCCATTTCCCTTCCTTTTCCCATTCAGCCTACCCAATCCAGGACAAAAAGTGTGTCGCAAGAGTGGGTGCCCGGGAAGCAGAGAATTCCGCAGGACCGAACCGAGCAATTGGATGGCCACCCCGAACTCTCTGGGAGAGAATTTCCTTCCTCGTTTAAAATATGCCAGTCAGTCAAACCGACTTTCAGCCTCAGGTTCTGCCTGTGGATGGACGTTCAGCAGACGGTATTTCTCTAACCCGCAGCCCTTGCACCTTGACTAGGGGTGAGAAAGTTTCATTGAAGTGGGTGTGGCGGGCTTCCATTTTTAGAACAACTGCGGATTAGGACTGGGTTGTAAAATGAGCGAGCATATATGTGTTGCATTTCGGATAAAAATTACATTGGGATCTGCCAGAACTTCCCGAAGCCACCTGAGCAAGCCCTGCTGATATCACTGGAAGCAGAGCAAGCGAACGGTACTAGGGCATATTTTCAATGGGGCTAACTTAGAAAAAAAATGGATTGTGTTCATGGCCTCTTTCGATTATCTACTAGGCGTTGTTTTTTCTCTCTTGAGAAAGTTGCCTATTTGAATATTTTTCTTAAAGCCTCAGAGATTGTGGAACGCTGATTAAAACAATACCACGCTGCTGCTTCGTTGCAATCACATCGCCAACTGTTTGCAAAAGAGCGTTAAAAGTACATTCTGGCTTTTTTCATCAACGTAAAAGAATCGTAACAAGAGCTTTGTGCAGACAATGGAGACCTCTATTGTCGCCGCCTAGCGGACAAATAGGCCATTGCAGTTCTATAGGAGCAATTTGGAGAGTGACTTCCCAAACTTCGGGATCGAGGGGATACCGAAACCCAACCTTAGAGCTCTGGAATTCCCATAGCCCAATTAAAAACCTCTTACCCTTCCATTCTTTAACCACTTTCCCTTGTTAGTAATAAGTCCAAAAGAACTATGTGGAAATCACAAGGTCTTGAGAGGAGCGACGGAGAAGTGGAATTTAATATACATAGGGAGAGAATTGGATATTTAAGAAACAGTACGCAAAAGACTTTGTCCTGGGAAAGGGGGCTCGGATTGTGGACCGGATCTGATCCCCCCCCTCAGTCTAGTGATTCTATGACACTAAGCCAACCCAAAACATGCTGCGGAAACGGAGGATCTTTTTCGTGTGTTTTGATAAAAAGGGCTTTGAGCCTACCAGCCCCCGACGTTTAAACAGAGAGACGTGCCTATAGATCAATTTGCTTCAGAAGAATTATCTATTCTAAAGCTCCTGTAAAGACACCCCTATGAAAGAACGGAACCATAGCTTTCTAGCGGTTTTCACACTTCATAATTGCTTTAATTTAATGTTAACCTCCGTTGTTTTGGGGCGGGGGGAGGAGAGAAATGGATAATTTTTATTTATTTTTTTAAAAAAAAATTTATACCGCCCCATAGCCGAAGCTCTCTGGGCGGTTCACAACATCAAGCCGCACATATTAGTAGAGTTGCAAGATCAAGTTTTGGCTTCCATCGTGAAACTTCTTCTGAGCGTACGAAGGTGCTGTCCATGTTCTCTAGAATTTCTCCTAAGAGAAAGAAAGAAAAAGAGAGAAAGAGAGGGAGAAAAGTATGTATGTATGTGCATGTGCGTGTGCACATATATGAATGACACAATGGAAAGACCAGCTTTGAAACAAACTAACAAGAGTAATATGTCCGTGTCTGACAATGAATTCGTATTTAAGTCATCTAGAAACGCCATAGGTTGTTTTCGCTTCCACTACCCATCCACTTCCTCCCCTCCCCCCAGCCCCTAACTTTACGAAATACGTGTGTGAAACATACCTCAATCAGAGAGACTCATACACTATTAACTGAAGCTTTTGAGAAAAAGTCAGAGTTTGGAGGACAATTCAGAAAGCACCCCCCACCATACCGCACTGAGCGTTGGAAAAATGCATGCACGGTTTCGGACCAGTTTACCTGATGGAGCGCCTCCAGCGTCACCAATTATGCCGCCCGACAAGATCAGCCACTCAGGGCCTTCTCTCAGTCCCACCAACTAAAACAGCTAGGTTGGTGGGGACTAGAGAGAGGGCATTTTCAGTGGCGGCCCCCACTCTCTGGAACTCCCTCCCATACGATCTTCGGCATGCCCCTTCCCTGAATGTATTCCGCAAAGCCTTGAAGACCTGGCTTTTCAGACAGGCCTTTGGGACTTTCGGGGAGGGTTAATTTTCAGGACTAACTGCCTATTACTCTGAACTGTTATCATTCCTATTTATAGTTTCCTTGTTATATTGTATTTTATGTGTATTTTATTGTGCTGCATTTACTGCAACTGATTTGTACGTCGCCTAGAGTGGCCATTGGCCAGATAGGCGACACATAAATTAAATTATTATTATTATTATTATGCATCTCATCTCTTCTCCCCAAATAACCCACACTCACCGAACGCCCCCAAGTCATCGTGCAGTTTAAGATCAAAACCAAGGAAGTAAAAAATAAATAAACGAATCAACCCGACAACCCACACCCCCAAAACATCTTAGGGAAAACATGGATTTCATCGCCCGCGCCTAACGAATTCAGATGCAGGTGAATCCATTTCTAAGTTACCCGAAAGTAATGGAATCTCGCCCAGTTTGTTTGGATTCTCTTTATGCTTCTCCCTTGATCGACGGCCACTCTTTTTGCTCTTCGAGGTGGCGGCTCCCTCCTGCCAAACGTTTCTGATTCCGCCCCGATCAAATATAATTAATAAAGATTAATAAAACGGCTAATTATGATGTCTCCACCCCCCCCGCTGCCTGGTCGTGGGCAGCTCTGCAACGTGGAGCAGGCACCTGTGTGTTTAGCAGCGGGTACCAAACGCCCTCCTTACTTGATCTCCATTTTCACCTCTTGTGGGAGAAATTTCTTCCATCTCGGCCAAAGGAAGACAATGTCGTTAGTCTAATATTTCTAAGCAGAGAGCACAGGGCTAGGCTAGCCAGAGCCCCCTCCCTCCCTCCCTGCCTCAAGCTCCTAAAATAAAACCCCAATAATCGGAACGGCGTTGGTTTGGGAAGACATTGCTGAAGACGGGCAGCGTCCCCTCTCCCTGCCTTTCACCCCGAGGAAAACAATTTGTTTTGTTCACCGCCCGGAGAGCTATTCGCTATGGGCGGTTTAAAAATGAAATAAATAATAAATAAATAAATAAATAAATTAACAATCGACTTTGACACTCCCGGGAGAAATGCTTTGAAAGCCTGGCCCTCACATTTTCACCAGGGCTTCAGTTCCCGAGGAGGCTGTGATCCCAAGCAGACGGACCTATTTGGGAGGGAAGCCCCGCTGGAATCATCCAGAGACTCCTGAGGAAGTCATCGCTAAGGTGGAGGTTTCGGAAGACTACAAAGTAATGTTTTGTTGGGAGAGATCATTTTGGAAGGAAAGGTGTGTGCAGCGGGCATCGCCGGGATAACGAGGAGTGTTATTTAGTACCTCTCCTTTCTGCTGTTCGAATGGCATTAGGGCAATAAAATAAAATAAAATAAAAATTACTGCAGAATTAAAACCTCTCTTTCT
The DNA here is from genome assembly GCF_030035675.1 of Rhineura floridana. Lineage (NCBI taxonomy): Eukaryota > Metazoa > Chordata > Lepidosauria > Squamata > Rhineuridae > Rhineura > Rhineura floridana. The sequence goes on along the minus strand of NC_084485.1, from coordinate 119,357,348 downwards.
CTCCTCCGTCTTTTCCTGCTCGTTTTAATGCCGATCTCCTTAGTTTTAAGCAGTAATTCCCTTGGGGTGTTTTTTTTTTACTAAATAAAAATAAAAATCCCCGAAGGGAGCTCAAGGGCGACCTTTGAGGGCTGCCCTTCTACCTCACCCCGCAACCCATCAATAACTACAAGCCGTTCCCAGCTTGACCTGTGATAGGAGATTGTCATTGGAGGAAGGCAGGGAAAGCAGAGAAGTGTATGTGTCTAAGTGGGGGTGCTTGAAGCGATGGGGGCACCCAAACAAGACAAAGCACCCCCCATCTAGCTGTTAAAAGCCGTCCCGAGCCACTTCGTCCCCCTCGGCGCCAGGAAAGGAGGAAGCCCTCCACAGACGCCTGCCCCGACGTAGGGGAGGAGACCTAACGCAGGTATTTGGTTGCCTTCTCCGATTCTCTTCTCCCACCCCCACCCCCACTTATTGTGAGTTTCTCTAGAGGTTCTTTCTGTCTTTACTTTCCTTTTCTTTTTTTGCCAAGGAGCGTTTTCAACGGGCACACGTCCCTTGTACGCGAATCGATCCTTCCCCCCCCTCTCTCCCCCCTCCCCATCTTCTGTGAATTTCTTAGCCCGCAACTCTCCCCGCCGTAGCGACATCTCCTTCCTGCGAAGCCACCCATCTGCAGAGATGCCGCCGGGGAGAAACCAAAACAGTCCACGGTGCCCCACTGCGTCTCCCCATCGTCTCCCCCTCCTCCCTGTAAATTACACGACCTCCATTTCTTTAAAGGGATACCCACCTACCCCTACCCCTTCTATTCATATCCTTTCGCTTCCTACTAAAAATACCAGACTAGCTGAGAACCCCCCCCCTTCATCTTTGGATTTTGTCGTCTCCGTGACGCGGAGAATCAGACCGAGGCAGAGAGCGAGCGAGCGAGACTCCTTGCCCCGGTAGCCAATTTACCTTCGGTTCCCTGAGTCGCTACAACGGGCGATTCAGAGTAAGCCGTACCTCGCCGAACTTTGAGTCGTTCATTAGCACCTTATAATTACTCTGCTAATGAGGCTGACACTGCGCTTAATCGGGAGGAATACGTCGCCTTGTCGGTGGCGCTTCCCATTACTCTGACATTCAACAAGAGACAGGTTGGAGTCGTGGCGTCCTGGGGAAACCAGCGCCAGTCGAAGCCTTCCGAGAGAAAGGGGAGCCGAAGCCAGAGGGCGAGCGGGAAGGAAGGCGGCGGGGAGAGGAATCAAACAAAGCAAAATAATGATAATAATGATAATCGCATCAGAGGCCCACAGATTCTGTCAGAGTGGAATTGGGGGGAGGGAACAATCCGGGTCCTACACTTTGTCTCTGCCTCTGGGCCCCGCTGCACCCGCTCGTTGTCCCTCCAAAGGACCGGGCAGGCCAGCGGGACGTGGACATTTCTTTGACAGGCTCCCCTCTGTCTGTTTTTTATCCAGGCGCGGCTGCTCTCCCTTGTTATGGCTCGACCCTTGGGGAGAGAAGTGAGACCTTCCCTCACTTGGCTCCCGACCGAAATCTCACCCCAGCCCCTCACCCCTCCAGCCTCTGTTTCCTAGTTCCTGCCATCCAGGGATGCTGCATTACAAAAAATATTAAAACTTACTCACCTGTCTCCCAGACAAAGAAAATGTGTGTGTGTGTGTGTGTGTGTGTGTGTGTGTGTGTGTGTGTGTGTGTGTGTGTGTGTGAAGCATTAAGTAATGCCAGAAAAGCTGAAATGACCCCCTCTGCTCTTTTGAATGGACGGATCCCATGTATGGACACTCGTTTCGCTTTTGTAATACATCCCCTGGATTTCAAGATCTAGGGGACCTGAGATTTTACACCTCCAAACTGCTGCCAAAAATGTAAAGTAACTGTAACTGATCTCTCTCTCGCCTCTTAAATTTCTTTCTTTCATTCTTTCTTTAAAACAAATCCTGCTCTTAATGATTTTTATTGGCGTGCTAGTGGTGATAATAGCCAACCATTTATATTCAGATATACAATTGGGGAGGGAGGAAGGGTGGAATCCTGGAGATTCTGAAAAAGAACAGTCCCAATTCTGAAATTGACAACGTCCCTCCTCCTCCTCCTCCTCCATCCCCTCCCCTCCCCGCACCTTCTCCAGCCTTTCTCCACTCTAATTGGCTGCCAACTGCTGAACGTCAGGTTCGGCCGTTCTGGCCGCCAATCGGGGCCTTCTACTTTACGGCGGACCAAAAAAAATATTTTTTTTTATTAAAAAAACAAAAAACAAAACAAAACACAACCCCGAACCCTCTTGGAGGGTTTATAATAAACTGAAAGGAGGCGGCTGGCAATGGCTGTGACGTCACGGACGGAGTCGCAGGAGCCCGAGCGGAGCGGGCTGGCGCGAGGCAGAGGCAGGCAGTGGCCGCGGCTTGGCGTCTCCTCCTCCGCCTCCTGCACCACGCCTCAACTTTCCAAGAAAGTTCAATAACTCCTGGGCGCAGGCGAGCTAGCGAGCAGGCGAGCGAGAGGCAGAGGCTGGGCGATCGCGGCGGCGCACCACCAGGCAGCCCCCGTCTGTCTTCTCAGCCCCCTTCTTCTTCGTCTCTGCGCCCGGGCGCTTTCACCACCGCAGCGCCAGGCGATACCGTCTAGTCTACCCGGGCGATCGCGGCCACTCTCCGTTAGAGCCCCTTGAACAATACGCCAAGCACGTGTGCCCGGATTCAGGGGTGGGGAGCGTTTATGTGTGTGTGGGGGGGGGCTTGGAGTGTGTGGCGCGAAGGGCTGGGTGAGAAAGATCCCAGCACTTCCAGAGGGTGCAGATCGGGCGTCTTTCTCCAGATTTCTTTCACAACTTCTCTCTCCCTCCTTCTCCTTGCTTTCCTTGCTTTAAAAAAAAAACCTCTCGTTTTGTGTCTTGCTCATGTCCGCATCGTCGCCATCAACGCTCTGCCTCGTCCTCCCATCCCCCCTCTCCTTCCCCGTTTAAATTTTGGCCTTAGACATCCATTCCTCGTGGGCTCCCAATTCGTCCAGGATCGATCGCTTCGATTGTTTGTTTTCAAATCGGGGTACCGATCGATCTTCTAGATTCCACTCCCTCACGGCCACCGCCACGCCACCGCCACCCCCTGCAAAACCCCGTCGGCGCAAAATACCGCGTTGGCGAGGACTGGGGGATGATTGAAGGCGCCTCTTGGAACGGCCACCATGGAAGGATCTAGCGGCTCCAGTTTTGGAATAGACACGATTTTGTCTAATCCCAGGTCCGGCAGCCCGGGCATGATGAACGGAGACTTTCGAGCGGCCCACGGCGAGGCCAGGGCGGCGGATTTCCGCAACCAAGAGACCCCTTCCCCCTGTTCGGAAATTGACACTGTAGGGACGGCTCCCTCCTCGCCCATCTCGGTCACCGCGGAGCACCCTGAGCAGCATCTGGCGCCAGACGGCCTCCCTCCACAGCATCACCACCTTCATCACGGCCAGCATCCGCAGCAGCCAAAGCAGCAGCAGCAGCAAAGTTTGCAGCAATCGCCCCAGCCGCCGCTGCCGCCGCTGGGTTCGGGCAGCTCTGCCCCCAGGACTTCCACTTCTTCCTTTCTCATTAAAGACATTTTGGGAGACAGCAAACCGCTGGCGGCTTGTGCACCTTACAGCACCAGCGTCTCTTCCCCGCATCACACCCCCAAACAGGAGAGCAACGCGGCTAACGAAAGCTTCAGGCCAAAGCTCGAGCAGGACGACGGGAAAGCCAAACTAGACAAACGCGAGGACTCCCAGAACGAGCTGAAATGCCACGGTGAGTGAGAACAACCGTCTGCCTCCCCCCTCTGACTTTTTCACGCGTGAAGGCTTCGAACGTCCCCGGCGTTCCATTGTTTATGTTTCTAACGTTCCATGTCGTCTCGTGTTGCTCTCGAACGTTCCATGTCCGATCAAACCGCCCTCCAACGTTCCCTGTTGTATTAAATTCCTCTCAAAATTTTGATGCTGACTTGGGGCATTGATATGATTTGGCTAAGCGAAGCCGAGATATTTCAAACATTTGGAAAAAATAAAATTAAACCCAGGCAGGAAACTGAAAGGCACTTTCAGACGATTTATAAAACAAACAACAAAAATGCGTTCTTAGACTTAACTTTCTGTATTTTTAATAAAAATAATAAAAAAACACATTGCCGGAAATAAGGTTGTGTTTAACTTTCCCCCCAAAAGAGCTGGAAGTGGTGCAAGAAAATTGTGCTCTGAAAGTGTACTCTTCAAGAACCGGTGTTGGATATGTATTAGATATGTTAAAATGCAAATCTGCATTTGAAAATACGGCCTGTCGTCATGATTTCTAAACCAGTTCACAGTTTAGCACTTAATGAATAAGGCACATTTCTGACAGGATTTAAAAGAAACTGAGGTGGTTTTTTTAACTCTTAAAAAACGGCTTGATCAGATGGGACTCCTCTTTTCTTTTTCCAATTTAATCCCCGTCAAGCAGCCGGTTTTATTCTGATGGTTCCGTGGTATTTTAAGGAGTGTGCAATAAATGTAAATGTTCTTGTCTTCAAATAAATAAGGGTGTGTGCATGTAACATTCTGCCGATCGCTGGGGAATTTTTTTTTATAAAAGCTCCTAATGCCAAGGGAATCCCACTTATCTGGGAAGGCGCCTTTGAAACGGGGAGGTAAGAGCGGACACATTTTGCTAATTTTACATCCTTCAGATATTTTGCAGTGGCTAATAGATGGGCGCTCCAGAATGCTATTCATTGTGCCATTTTAGCATTAGCATAAGAGGGTCCAAAAACAGATGTACAGCCTCGTCTAGCAATTTTTTTTTGTTGGTTAGTTGGTGCACCAACCTCCCCAGTGGGTCAATTAGAGAGATTATTGTTCTTCCTGCAGGGAAGATCAAGGAGCGCCGAGAGAGAGAGAGAGAGAGAGAGAGAGAGAATGGGGGTTGGGGTGGGGAGAGAAACATCCTAGTACAAACACAGATGGATTGACATATCGATTTCCTAACATTTCAGCACCACCACCCCCAAAAAAGATGCCAAGTAAAATGCGGGAATCTTTGCGCTGTCAACAGGGCAAAGTCCAACTTTGTGTCTGTACCTCGGCGACACAGCAGTCCTGGAAAAGCATCCATGGCTTGGACTTATAACAACAGTTTCCCAAGTGCACTTCGAAAAGGGGGGGATATGCATCTGGCGAAGGGAGCGGGGAGGGAGAGGGAAATAATCTTCCCCAGAAAGAAGGATATTTGTGTGTCAAGAGAAATCGCCACTCCTGGGAAATCTTCAGTTGGTCCCCCCCCCCTTAGTACGCTTATAAATTCCATGAGTAATCTATAGAAGTCAACCGGGGCCAGTTTCCCTGTTTGCGCTGTTGTGGACTGAGGCCCCTTCATGAAGCGGAGAAAACCACGCACGTAACCCCAGGCCGGGCCGATTCATAATCAACCCTCCTGAGCCCGCGGTTGAATCCAGCCAGCATGGCTTACTCCCACCCTGTGGGAAGTTCCAAACCAGTCTTGGCGGTTTTGTGCCTGGGTTTCAGGCGCCCCAGTCCAATGTCCCCGCGCTTCCCTCCTCCAGCACTAACCCCGACTTGGTGTCTTTTTCGTCTTAGGGGCCAAAGAAGAAGGCGATCGTGAGATTTCCAGCAGCCGGGATAGCCCCCCTGTGCGAGCGAAGAAGCCCCGCAAAGCGCGGACGGCCTTCTCCGACCATCAGCTCAACCAGCTGGAGAGGAGTTTCGAGAGGCAGAAGTATCTCAGCGTCCAAGACCGGATGGACTTGGCTGCGGCCCTCAACCTGACCGACACGCAGGTCAAAACCTGGTACCAAAACCGAAGGTAGGGGAAGCTAACAGCCGAAAGCACGTGTAGGGGAGGGGAAAGGCCTTTCTCTGTCTCCCCTTGTCATTTCCTCCCACCACCCAAATATATTTGTTTGAAACAACACTGGGACAGGAAGGAAGGGGGAATCAACGAGGAACAAACGCACAGCCTGGGAAGTTGACTCCGAAGTAAATCACATCGTTGAGTCCTGCTTCCAAGCAATAGCAAGAAGCCAGTTCCCGTTGCCGTCCACGGGGCTTCACTCCAGGACAGTGGGCATCTTTGGCGCCAGTCCCAAAAGGATTTTTCGGGACCGAAATCTCAGCCCACTCACTTCTGAGTAGAGATGAGCCGCTTAGGTTCTTTCACAGGGGATGGCAGATGAGGAACGCCGAAGGCCTGCCTTCGGGTTTCTCCACCGTGACCCCAAGTTAAGATGGGATCTTCGGTCCGCGCCTGTCAAAAAACCCCCACCAGTTTGCACCTCTCTTTTGATTCCCCCCCTCCGATGAAATATGAGTAGTAAAAAGGGAAAGAAATCAACCCAGCACGGGCCAAATATGTCCCCCCCACACACACGCCAGCAAAACAAAGGCAGGAGCGTGGTAGAGAGTTAACATGTCAATCAGTGGCGTGGCTTCCTGGGAAAGCTAATTAATATGGCAGGCGGCTCGAGGTGGACGGATCCTCCGTCGACGGGTGACCCTGGAGTCCTATCCTTGGCTCTGGTTTTTCTCCCTAAGGCCCCAACCTCATCCTAGTCGGTCTCCCAGTTCTCACCCCCCCTTCCTTCTCCCAATGTTTCCTGCCCGCTTTTAAAATTCGGTTCTTGGCGCGCCTCTCTAACCCACTTGGAAAGAGCTGCCTTTCTGAAAGAGTGTCTCGCTCGTGGCGTTTGTGATTAAGAAATGAGGTGTGTGTTTGTGTGTGTGAGAGAGAGAGATTAAGCGATCAAGGCTTCAGTGTGTATCTATCCCGCCCTCCCAACAAGCAAACAACAACAAAGGCGCTGCGAGAGTGGAAGCGATGATTTCTAGCTTCTCCTAGGTGACGAGTGGGTTGGAAAACCGCGTCCAGTTGTCGTCTTTGCCATAATTTTCTGTTTCATTACATACGGTCGCAGCCTCCCTAATTCTGTCGGAAAACATTAGTGTCATTTATCGCCAATCTAAACAGCAGCGCCATGTTTGTTAATTGGGCTGCAGTTGCTGGGCCGTGATTGTGTGTGTGTGAGAGAGAGCGTGCGTGTGCAGGATCCACCAGCTCCCATAGCTTGCTGGGGGTTCTCCAAAGGGAGACATGCATGGACACTCAGAATGGGGACTATATACACATACACACATACTCAAGCTATTTATCAATGTATATTTAAGGAGGGGGAAGAGGTGGATTTGTGTATGGTGAAACGTTGGAACAAACGGCTTAATTTGCTGTCAGTTGGGGATGTTGGCTGTGAATCCCCATTAAAGCAGAAGGCTCCCTCCCCTCGCCCACCTTTCAATTTGGATTTTAGAACAAGAGAATTCTCAATTCCTCACTCTCAATTCTTCTTCTGGAATTTCTCCCAAATCAGTTTCTTCTGCCTCCGTCTCAGCTGTAGGAGGACGCAATGACCCAGACTGAAGCTTCTTACACCTAAAATGCTCTAAATAAAGACGCAAAGTGGGTTTTTCTTTTTGAGATTTGGGGGCGTATTTGCAAAGTCAAATGGTCTTGATTCGACCTAACGGTAGAAGTTGATTTTGTGTGTGTGTCCGTGTGCAGTTTTAAAGGGAGGTTTAGAAGTGTTTCGCTGTTGCCTTAACGGCTCCGGATGAAAAGCTGAGAAAATAAAGCGAGAGGGGATGGTGGGAGAGGGTGTGGGCTGGATCACGAGAAAGAGGTCTGGGGAAGTTTTAGGCAGCAGTTTAGCTGCGTGCTTGACTTGTATCTTCTAATACACATTCAGGTGGATCGTTTCCCATGGCTTTCCTCAGCGTAAGTGAAAGGAAGGGGTAGAACCGGAGGAAGGGTGGACGGATGGGTGGCTCCATCAGCGTCAGGAGAGGTCTACCGTGAGAGTTTGTACGTTCTCTTTTGAAGCGATGATTCATTCTGATTCATCGCCCTTTTACGTCTGCCAAGTGCTTTGCCGTCGGGCTGTGGGATGTTCATTTGAGAGTGGCCGTGACCTTGAGAGAAAAGTTTGCTTGTTTGTTTGTTTATGAATAAATGAATGCAGGTGAGAAGGACGCGTGTGTGGGGGGTGACGATGGTGGGGGAGGAAGTGTCCCTCTGATGTCCCACTCCGCACCCCTCTCCAGTCCGTCCCCACGCCTCTGGGGGCCCGGTCTAGCGGCATGTCTTGCCTTTCTCCCTCGCAGGACCAAGTGGAAGCGTCAGACAGCCGTGGGGCTGGAGCTGCTGGCCGAAGCGGGGAATTATTCGGCGCTCCAGAGGATGTTCCCGTCGCCCTATTTCTACCACCCGAGCCTGCTGGGCAGCATGGACAGCACCACGGCGGCCGCGGCGGCCGCGGCGATGTACAGTAGCATGTACCGGACTCCGCCGGCGCCTCATCCCCAGCTCCAGCGGCCCCTGGTCCCCCGGGTGCTGATCCACGGCCTTGGACCCGGAGGGCAGCCGGCCCTCAACCCTTTATCCAACCCCATCCCGGGGACCCCTCACCCGCGGTGAGAGCCCCCTGGGGCCTCCCTCTCCCTCAGCTGCTGTCCAGCCAACAGACGGCCTCTCTCACTCCCCCTCACTACACAACAACAGCAACAACAGCAGCAGCTAATCAACAAAGGATGGAGCCGAGGCAAGCCAGGAGGGGGGGCGCGGACGGGAGAATGGAGGGGTTCTCCAAGCAGCTCAAGCAGGCCGTCGGCTGAGAGCGCAGGACTCTGGAGCCAGTAAGTGGAACGTAACATCCAGCCCGACGTCTATCAACCCCTTTGCCGCAAGAGGGGAAGGGAGGGAGGGTGCGATCGTCTGGGGGGGGGGAGAGAGACTGAGATCCAGCCAGACACAGCAAAGACTCTTGAGTGACACAAAGAGAGAGAGAGAGAGAGAGAGAGAAGACGCCCCTCCTCTCCCCCCACACTCTGATCTCAGAAGACGAGGAGGCGGTGGTTCTCGTAGGGGTGAGACGGAGAAGTTTGCACTGAAATTCTCATGACCCCTTTTTCTTTACTGAAAAGTGGCATGTTCCGTATTCTATAAATATATATATAATATAAATATTATATATATATATATATATATTAAAATGTACATTTTGAACAGGCTGATGTGCGAAGTGATAGATCATATTTATTATATGTTGTCTAAACGAAATGAACAGTCACTTATATACATTAGTGGCCAAACAACAAGGAAACAAACAAACAAGCAAGCAGATTCCTTCCCCCTCTCCTCTCTCCTTTTTCATGTTTTTTCTTTGATTCCGTAAAATAAATGCTTAGATGTTGAAGACAACGACAACAAAATTATATAGATTTTTGATGACTGAAAATGACAAAAACGAAGGGGGGAAAAGGAAATAAACGTTTATCTTTTTTTAAACAAACGCGTAGATTCAAGCAAGCTAATTTTCTGAAACCAAACACAAGGGGGGTTTTATTCTGGGAAGTGGGTAGAGCATGTCTCTCTCTCTGCGTGTGTAATGCTTAAATCCCTACAAGCAAAACATTTGCCGCGGGTGTTTGGGCCTTTTCAATCTTTGGAAAGTTGATTGAGTTTTCGAAGCAACAGTTAGGGGGGGAATCTAGGAAGAGGTAGCTCGTTTTGGGGGAGGTGGGTGGGGAAAGAGGGTTATGACTTTCCCCCTAGCGTATGCAATGGGATAACTATTGAGAAATAAGGATTTTTTGGGGGAGGGGGTTGGTGTATTGCTACTGCAAGGTGGTTAGCTGCGCCCGTTGGTGCTGCTTTTCTGCCGCCGCTGCTACTGTGTGTAAGTCTCCCTTTTTATTGGTGGTGGTGGGGCTCCGGTTGTTGAATATTTAAAAGGGGAGAGGGCTTGAATGGTCTGCTAAAGGTGGCCGGATGTCTGGGAAACCAAAATGCAGCCCCCCAGCCTGGCAGCTGTTCCGAGGCAGCAGAAGCGTTAGGGAGAAACGCGAAGGAGGACAGACAGGAAGCGGCAGGCGCTGGAGGGTGGTAATTAGGCACACGAACCCCAGGCAGGAGGGAAGAAAATCCAACCCGGTCCACGGGGGGGGATGTTGCGGGAGGGGCGGGAAGGGACCTGGAGATCTTTGATCTCTACTTACGGGGGGGGCGCTCTCTCCCCTTCCCTCCCAAGGTTCTACCTCTTCTTTTCGTTTTGGTTCTTAATTTTTTTTAAAAAAAATCCATCCCTTCTTAAATCCCCTTCTTACAAGCGGCGCTCGATTTTGCCTCTTTGGCTGGAAAACTTTGGATCTCCGCTGCGATCTGGCTTCAGCTGATGACGAGGATGAAGAAGGAAAAGCAGGGGACTCCCGCCCCCCAATAATGTGCGTGGATTTGGGGGAAGCAGAAACTGTGGCAGGCCTTGTGAGGGAAGCGACTTAACCGATTAAAATGATGCAAAGGGAGAGGCCGTGGAGCGGCTCCTCTCCCTCCCTCCCTCCCTCCCTCTGGCCTCTTGAGTCATAGCTGGGAGCTGCTTACAGCCCCCCCCCCGTTCTGTCAATCCGGATCAGCCGGATGAACTCACATCTCCCCCCCCTCTTTAAAATTAGAAAGATATACAGCAATTATCTATAAAACATTCATAACGCCAGTGCAATATTATCACCTCCTCTGAGGTTTGTGGTTGATTCTCTTGGCTTGCATGGTTTTCTTATTCTCTAAAGGAGGAAGATCGAGGAGGGCGAGTGTGAGGTGGCGATGGGGGGGGGAATAAAAAAAGCTAGGGAAGCCTGCGGGCACATCTTATTTGGGCTTTGCTAATTAGAGAATGGTTTGCTGATTTTCTCTCCCTCTCCTCCCCACCTCTCTGCTCATAAATTCGCGTTAAAAACCATCTTGACCTTGGCCGCGTTCTCACAAAAGGGTCCGGAAACGCCCACCTCATTTTCGGCTCATGTCACAGCGGACCCTGACAATTATGCGGCGACCGAGCGGTGGGCGCGGAGATTATACACAGAGCAATCCTTCCTCCACACAGCCAAGCTCCCCGCCTCCCAGTTCCCTGCTTTCCGTGTTAATTAGGGCTTAGGAATAAATAATAACAATGATGCAGAGAACCCAGGCACCCCCTCCAGATCAAACTGTTCATGACCCACACGGCCCCAGGTTGGTCGAGCTGTCCTCTCCCCACCCACCCAAAAGAAGCCCTTTCGCGGGTATGCGCTAAGATGCGCCTGCGGCCAAGGACATTCACAAGAGAGAGAGAAATTGACAAGAAGCCAGTCCCAGGGAAAGACTCCATGCGCCCCAAATTGGACACTTTAAACGCCCGTCGCTTTCAACGGAAGAGATTGAAGCAGCACATATTCATCTCCTCCACTGGAACGAACGGGGTTTAAAGTACACATTTTGGCTGAGTGGTGCCCATAGCGATTTTTAAAAATTAAAATACCCCCGCTCTTAAACGACATAAATGAAGTGTGGGTAGTAAGTAAGTAAGTAAGTAAGAAAGTAAGTAAGTAAGTAAGTAAGTAAGAAAGAAAGAAAGAAAGAAAGAAAGAAAGAAAGAAAGAAAGAAAGAAAGAAAGAAAGAAAGAAAGAAAGAAAGAAAGAAAGAAAAGGGATGTCTCATTTTTTGGAAGCGTTGCAAAGTTCTTCAAGTTATGTTTTCGAGCTAAGCCAAATGAGTCGGGAATAATTCAGTTGACAATGTTTTAAAAAAGGATAAATCCAGATCTTCGTTTAGTTCTAGTTATTTTTTTTAAATCAGAAGAAAAGAGCAAAGCAGACAAAATAAGGGCCGCCATATCTAAATCATCATCATCCTGAGGCACCCAAGTAGGATCTAAGAATATATATATTTTAAATTAATAAATAGAACAGAAAGGGAAATATATCTTGAGGCTGCTTTCCAGAATGAATGATATTGCGGTCAATCGTTGAAAAACGCTGTTTTCCCTTAAGCTGTTTCAAATATTGTTGAATACTCCACAGCAAGTAACCCTCACCCCCTTAAAAAAATATTCCAGAGTTAAAATACATTTTTACAGGCATTAGGTGGTGGTGATATACATTTGTAAACCAAAGGATCCCTCTCCAACTAGGTTTTTTTTGAGGGGGGATGGGAAGGAAGCTTGAAAACACTGAGCGACCTTCCTAAATATTTATTTTTCATCCCCCACCTTAAAAAAACAACACAGACTCTTTTAACCGGAAAACCGGCAGGGCTTCCTCCCTCTCTGTAGCTCTTTCCCTGCCTGCGGTAAAATTTGAACTCTTCACTTTGCTGATACATAATTTTGATTGCTCCTCACTTCAATTATGAACAAGCTAAATAAACCTACTTCATTAGATGCATTTGTTGGTCTCTCAAGCTAATTAAAAGCGGCTTTCCTTAGAAGAAAGGGCTCGGTTCGATGTTTAAAAAGCTACAGATGCCCGCTCATTTAAATGCACTCAAGGAACACACACACACACATAAATCCAGTAAGTTGTTTTATTTCTTTATTTCTTGTTAGTTAACAGCCTCCCTCGTAACTGAACGATTATCAAAAGACCTTGCGAAGGAACTGAGGCTGCTTTGCCTTTAACTGCTCCCCAAACACGCCCTCACTCTAGTCCAGAAGCCCTATATTTCTGGTTCCGTTGTCTCAGGGCAGACATTTAAATCACTTTCCCATGCCTTCTGTATGCTCTCTGCGCTTCCAGCGGGGCCACAAGACGGTTGATGCTGTTTGCGAGCCTGCTGCCTGGCCTTCCCTTGAACAGGGCCTTCCCTCTGCCCCCAAGTTAAATACGTCCTCCCGCTTCCGCAGCCTCGGTAGTTTGCTATTTCAGGACCCACCCACCCCTTCCTGAGATTGTCGGGGAGACACCAAAGCTTTTCATGGCCCTCGGTGGAAATTCACGGGAAGTCGCTCGCTATATGGGGCATGCTCTCTTCTGGACACCTTCTGGCTGAAGGAAGTCACTGAGGTCTCAATATGACTGGAACAGCTTCACGGCTGTATTATTATTATTATTATTATTATTATGTTCGGCTAATAGAACCAGCTCCTGACTCCCTTCAGGGACACCCAGCCCGTGCTAGCCAGGGAAGGTGGGCTGGAGAGAGCCATTCTGCTGCTGCCTGAGATTCCGTCTTCTGGGCCAGGGCCCTTTCCTTTCTGGCAAGACCTGGGGTCCGGTCTTCCTTTCCTCCCGGACCCTCCTCCGTTGGTAACAGCCTGATGCGCCTTATCAACTCCTTCCTCTCTTTTGCCCGGTATGCCAACCCGGAAGATGGCTACATGGGTTGTAGGACAAAGTTGAGAATTGTCGCCAAAGCGTCTTAGGAGAACTAGATCCCTCCCCTACCAAGGTATCTACTGAGGATCGAGGGAGAGAGGAGACAGCGGGCACGATGTGCGCCCAAGATCTCTGCATCAGCATCAGAGTTGGGCTGGGAAGGTGGCTCGATGTTACTTTTGCACCTGCACTCTGAATTCTTTCTACAGACGTAGGACCGAGGTCTGTTATCACTGGACTTTCTCGAAGGAACCCCCCAGGGAACATTCTCGGCAATCAGTGGGCCTTCGCTTCCAGGAGCAGGTAGCTGTGCACACTTCCTTGGAAGTAGGTCCCATTGCATAAAACGGTCTCCTTCCCAGGAGACAAGCATCGAATCGAGCTGTAAGAGAAGCATACCCAAAGGAAACTCGAGCTCGAAGAGTGGCAGTTCACCACCAATGGGCACCCTGTTGTGTTCACAACCAGGGTGTATGCATGCCATAGAGGGGTTACCCCCCCAAAGTGGATCCGACACCCATATCCAGTTTCGAGACAAACCTTAGTCTAATGCGTTCCTGATCGTTTTGTAGGGCGCCGGAGGGTGGCACTTTTCTCGGATCAGTTAACACGCAATATGACCCACCCCGTTTTGCCAAAGTTGTCTGCTGCACGGGAGATGGGAGCTTGAGAAGGCTGAACATCCTCTGCAGCACCGTGGACAGCTCCAAGGGCCGGCAGTTCCCGGAGCGTTCGTTGCAAACTCTCCCTCTTCCAGGCCGCCTGCTCGGCTCGTGATCTCCGCGCGGAAGGTGCTTTACGAAGCGCTCCCGCGTACCTTTGGCTGATTAGTCGCTACTTCCCAAACCGGATCGATGGAGTCCTGGGGAGGGAAGGGGCGAAACCCAGAGACGCGAGCTGCGAGCGAGGAGTTCTCAAGCTAAACCTACACTGTTGAAGGTTCTTAAGGCGAAAGACGATTTCCCGGCTGCTTCAGATCACGCCCACTTCCCTTTCCATTGACCCCCGCATTTGACTTCCTTCTTGTGCCTTGAAAAATGGTAAATAGCTACTGCACTTTTGTTCTTGGTCCCAAATACATCAGTTACACACACGTATATGTACCTTCTATTCTCCTTTTATTTCCTCTAAGTATGCCCTCTGTAGTCTGGAATTTTCCTTCCTGTAACTAATGCTCCTTTAAAACAAGAACTGGCAGGTGAAAAGTTAAAAACATGGCTGGCCATTTCTGCTACCAGGAGTGGAGACTGAGCCCAAAGTTCTGTTACTTAAGCAGTTCCACGGTTTGCTTGGGAGAAAATCTTCTGGGCAGGGCTGCTGAGAGCTGGCATGGGGTCCAGGACAAGATGCAGGATCATCCCCCTCCCTAAATCTTCCTACAAACCAAATGATTCTACTTTCTTTAAACATGTTTTTAAGTGACTTAGGTTTAACTTAGGGCAAGAAAGACAGAAAATAAATGAAATAAATTGATCAGAACTTAATAGTTAATATGTTTATTAGAAATAACACTGTACACAAACCCAAATGAAAACAAATAAACTTAACATTTTTAGCACTACTGCATTACTAAACTATTTAATTAGTAGCGTTAATACAGTTCTGTGAACTGTGAAATGGGCCTATTACTAATAGTTCTCATCTCAAGTTATATGTTGCACTTTGTCATGTCTGGATTATATTAATAAATGTTGGTGCTTATTTTTTATTTTGTTTTACTTATTTAACACAATTGACAAAAGTGTAAATCTACTGCCTTGAAGTCGATTGCGACTTATGGCGACCCTATGAATAAGGTTTTCATGGTAAGCAGTATTCAGAGGGGGTTTACCATTGCCTTCCTCTGAGGCTGAGAGGCAGTGACTGGCCCCACATCACCCAGTCAGCTTCATGGCTATGTGGCGATTCAAACCGTGGTCTCCCAGGTCATAGTCCAACACCTTAGCCCAGCCTTTCCCAACCAGTGTGCCTCCAGATGTTGTTGGACCACAACTCCCATCTTTCCTGACCATTGGCAATGCTGGCTGAGGCTGATAGGAGTTGTGGTCCAACAACATCTGGAGGCACACTGGTTGGGAAAGGCTGCCTTAACCACTACACCACACCACTCGATTGTAAAAACTTCTAAGCAGTTCACGTAAAAACATTAAAATTATTGATAAAACAATTGAGAAAAAGTATTTAAAAACATTTTAAAAACAATTAAAATAGCAACAAACTAAAAAGCTTAAAACACATCAGCATCTATGTGTCTGGATAGGCTTGCCTAAACAAAGATATTTAAGCAGCCTCCAAAAAGAATACAGTGAAGTCACCCGCCTGATGTCAGTAAGCAGGGAGTTCCACAGAGTAGGTGCTGTCACACTAGAAAAGTGATTTCTTAAAAGTGCAGAATGAATATCATGCAGCATCTGTAACAGTGCCAGTTCTACAGATTGAAGCTCTCAAGTGGGCACTTATGGGGTAAGGCGGTCCCGCAAATAAATTGGTCCCAAGCTGTTAAGGGCTTTATATCCTAACAGTAACACCTTGAACTTGGCCCAGTAACAAATCAGCAACCAGTGCAGATCCCTGAGCAGAGGTGTGATATCTTGATAGGGTCTCACTCCTGTTAGCAATCTGGCTGCAGCCTTCTGCACTAACTGCAGTTTCTGTGTCAATTGTATGGGAAGCCCCACAGAGAGTGCATTTTAGTAATCTAGTCTTAAAGTCACCAATTTCTGAACTCCCAGCCCAGGACCAATTGCAGTTGTCTGACCAGGTATAGCAGATAACAGGCATTTCTAGCCACTGAGGCTACCAGGGCCTTCAGTGACAGAGCTCCATCCAGAAGCACCTCCAGACTGTGTACCTGCACCTTCAGGAGAAGTGCAACCCCACCCAGCACAGGCAGTTGACCAATTTCTTGGACACAGGAACCACTCACCTACAGTACCTCTGTCTTGTCAGGATTCAAGCTCAGCTTATGTTCCTTCATCCCTCCCACCACTTTATCCAGGCCACCAGACCAGGGCCTGCACAGCCTCTCTTGATTCTCCTTAGTTATGGAGAAATAGAGCTTACTGATGACACCTTGCCCCAAACTGCTAATGACCGCTCCCAGCAGGGCAAGATGGTACCCTGCGATGCCCCACAGCACAACTGCCAGAGGGCCGAAAAAGAATCACCCAACGCTACTCTCTGGACTCAGTCCTGTAGGAAGGATGGGAACCACCGGAGCAAGGTGCCCCCAATTTCTGTTCCACGGAGCCAGTCCAGGAGGATACCATGGTCAATTATATCAAAAGCTGCTGAGAGATCGAGAAACAGGTGCAAGTGCGCACTCCCCTATCCTACTCTCACTAAAAGCTATTCAAAAAGACTTGGATATGCTGAGATTTTACAACAGACATTATAGCCACTCCCTGGTCTGTTGAGATACCAAAATTTATTTTGTGATGTGTTGTTTATTATTTCATGGTCCTGGCCCCCAGAAGTCTGGGCCTTGTGGATTTTGCCTGTCTGCCACCCCTCTCCTCAGCCCTGCTTCTGGGATGTCCAATCAGAGGGACTGTAGTATATTTCCTCACACAGAGCCTGCAGGATACCAGAGAAGCTGCGTGGGCTGATATTGGACATACGCTGTGCATTCATAGGAGAATGCTAATTCATTTCAGTTTGGGGAAGCAGCCATGGTCATGCTTTGTGTCTAGAAGGTCCCAAGCTTAATGCCTGGCATCTCCAGGGAGGACTGGGAAAGACTCTTGTCTCAGACCCTGGAGAGCTGCTGCCAGCTAGCGTATACAACACTGGACTAGATGGACTTGGTACAAGGCAGCTTCCTGTGATCTTAATTCCATGTCAGAGTACAAATAGAGGTTTGCACAAATATTTTATTTGCGCTGTATGTTTGTGTCTTTGTTTGTAATCACAACCTCTTTGTCTCTCCATCTCCCTTTCTCCAGTGTCCAGATTCTGAACAGAAAAAGCAACTGGATTACCTACCTTTCCAATTACATCCATAGGGGAAAGCACAAGAGATTGTAAAGAGCCTTGTAGTTTAAAAAGAATGCCCAGAGAAACTGTAACACATGGCAATAGGAGTATCCCCTGCAAAAAAGTTTTCACCTGCAATATTAATAGGTGAAACTTTTTTTTTTTTTTGGTGAAATTATAACCCTGAGAAGCCTGGAATGATGTGGTGATGGTGAAAAATAATATATTTAATATCATCTCAGTGGTTGAAACAACTGGGGTTGACGGACTAGATTCTTAGCTTGACTGAAGTGGTATCATGATGTCTGCACATATTAAACTAACTTATAGGGGAGAAGACTACACTAGATCCCTTTACCTTGACAGGCTAGTTTTCTATGCAGAGAGGGGTTTTTTTTTTTGCTTTTAGTCATGTGACCGTCCTCTCTGCCACCTGCATCTTGAAGTGGTGCAGTCTAGACACAAATCTCTCATCTCAGTGAGAGCTGGGCCCTTGTCAGCAGCAACTAGGTTTTTAAAAAATGATTTTTAAAGTGGGCTGATTCACAAGGAAGTGAGCATTGTGTGCATGGAATAAGGATTCAACTCCACCCCTACAAAATGGTCCATTGACAAATACCTTGAACACAGTATTATCTATCAAGGGACCTAGTTTAGCTGAGGAGATTCTAGTTGCTGACCTCTGTTCTGAACTAAGAAGTTAGAAACCATTTGTTTGTTTGTTTGTTTCACAGCAGAGAGAAAACTTTATATAAGCTACTAAAAGAATGATCGAACTCTAGGCTCTATCCTAACCTCAGTTCCTCATGACAGTTAACCTTTATAGTTCTCCTAGAAGCAACAGATCCCATCCTCCATGGCAAAGCTCCTATTAAGTTAAACAGCATGTGAGTTTTAAAGTGGAGCTCTTGCATTGTCCTTGCCTGTAAAACAAATATAACATCCAAATTGGCTTGAAGGTACTTACAGTTTCTTTCAACAGGCTGTTTTTTGCTTTCTATGCAGAATTGACTATTCACACCAACAAGCAGGAGTGTGGCTCGAATGCACTTTTAGTGATGCCTGAAACTAAGTGCTAAACTTGCTTTCATTTGATTGATATACATTTCAGTTTTAGAAAGGTTCTTTCCTGCTTTTTAAACCCACATTAGTAATATTCATGCATGCACACAAAGAGTGGCAGCAGAGGTCAACAGGTGCTTTTAGCATTACTGAAAAGACTTGGGGCATTTCTGCACCTGACACTGTACAGCTGCTGCTGCTGCTGTTGCTTCTTCTTCTACATTCTCTAACACCATTGTAAATGCCATATTAGATTGTCTCAATATTAGATTGTCCAGTTCTTTAAAAATGGGTCTTTCCCACGCTAACAACAAGCATGCATCAACCAACATGGTTTGTATGAGAGTTGCTCAAAGGGGCTTCTTAATACTTTATGTGAAAATGCGTTTGGTTTTACTTACTATTTTACACCAGGAAAATATCAAGAATCCATGGAAGTCACTACTACACGATACGGTGTGTGCCTCTGGCTTTGATGGCTTAAAAATAAATTAGACAGATTCATGGAAGATGGTATCTCAATAACTGTTACTCATAATAGTTTAATGGACAGAGATGCTATACCTCAGGACATTAGGTGCAGAAATCAAATGAGCAGAGAGAAGCCATTGCCTTCAGCCCCTGCTTGTGTGTTTACAAAGGCATCTGGCTGGCTGGTTTTGCTGAACGAAATGGACCCCAACCAGATCTAGCAGTCCTGATGCCTTTTCTCCACTTCTTTTCTGATTCTGACTAGTTTTTAACCAAGGTGATCTGCATTAAATGCAATTGACTCTCCTTCCCCTCCCAACACCACCACTACCCAAACCAAGCCATTGTTATTACATTAGACAGACTTTTTTTAAAAAAAATCAGGAAGAAAAAGGACTGACTCAAGTTTCTCTTTGTATGCAGCGGATTAAACCTCAGGCCTTGTTCATATCATACCTGGGGCTGTTTGGGGAGGTTGGGATCAGTTCAAGGTATGACAAGATTACATATTAAGGAGGCATCCTTTGGTGTCTCTGTGTAGATCCATGTCTATTGAGCTTTGGACTTTAATTCAAGGTATTACACCTCCTGACTGAGGTTTGCTTGGTTTGTTCACGTCTGGGCTGGTGCATTGGCAGGGCTCCAATTACCAGCTGGCAACTTTTGTTGCATACCAGTGCCATTGATTTTGATATTAATATGCTCTATTTTCCCACTAGTCCCCCTCTTAATGGAAGCTTACCAACACATCCTCCCCTCCCCCCAAAATGAGGAGTGATTTCAAAGAGACACACAGAAATGGCTTAGGTACTAATTGCATCCCCTAACATTACAGTGATGATTATGAGCAGCCCTATTAGTGACCAGCTGCTGAGTTTAAACAAAAATCAATCACAAATGAAGATCTGTTTTCTTCTGCTTCACCATGGGGCCAACAGGCTCGGATTTCTTTATTGTCATCAAAGAAGAACATGCAAAAGTGCAAACTATTTCTGGAATGATGTTGCTAGGACACTTGCAGCAATTTGCAGAGTTCCAAAAGCAATCATCCCCCCTCTGCCCCCTGGCTTCTCTTTCACAATTCTTTCATTTACTACCAAATATTTTAAAAACAACCACATTAGATCTTAAGGAGAATTGTAGGCTAAAGCTAATTAAGACAAAGCTCAGGATATTAATGGGCTTTCTCTCTCTCTCTCAATAAGAAAAGGATTATGTTAATATAAGAAATGATGTTAGCATAGGAAAGTACAACATTAGTATAAGGCATCATCTCTCTGAAAAAAGACTCCAAATGTAAAAAGACTCCAAATGTGTGAAAGTAGCAGTAGAGTAAATAACCTTTGTCATTCCTGTTGACAAATTATGGGCTGATTTTGGTTATTTGTTTGCCAATGCCTAAGATATACTCACCAAAGATGGATGAATGAGATATGATCCAAAATTTAACTGAAACTATATAATCTATAGAGATTCAATGTATACTAAGAAGAAGTAGAATGAAAATGTTAGCAAAGGGTGATTTAGTTCACAGCTTTCCAGATTAAAAAAATCACAAGGGATGACACAATTGTTTTGTTAACATGAATTCAAAATATAGCATCAACAGTATAATGGACAAAGATGCTGGATTCGTGCTCATCATTGATCAAGGTGGGCTTTTGTTTTGGATGGATCATGTAATAGGTCTCTAAAAATAATGATCTGGCTGTAAAAGAGACACTGAGATTTTGGCAATTGTTTTTTATATGTTCACGGCATGGTTCTTTATAAACAGAGATGTCTTCTTTTTTGGGAGGAAATACAAATCTCTATTTATATCCAAATATTGGATGGCTTTCTTTTATTATTATTATTATTATTATTATTTACATCTTAACGTAAAGAATGCATGATAAATTATAAGCAGTGTTGAATATACCTTTGGGTATCTTTAATAAGACTGAACACAAAGAATAGATACAAAGAAGCATTTTCAAAGGGTCCTTTGTAGCTGAGAACAGAGAAACACAGTCCATTTAGAGTTAAATCACTTATCTGGGTTGTGGACGACTGGAAGGCAGCTTGGCTCATATGAATTGCATCAAAAATACATTCAAGATATTACATCAAGACTACTTTGTAAAAGAACTAGGGATATCTAAGTAAGAGGTAAACAGGAAAGAAGCAGCTCACCATCTAAAAAGTGCCAGCAAGGCATAAACCCTCCAGCCACCCATTTTTCTATAGCATTGATCAGAATTGTTTAGAGGCCATATGTGTTGATGGCTTCCATTTTTTTGTTGGACAATTTGAAACCATTCCATCTGTACAATAGACTCAAGTTTTAATACATTGAATGGCTGGCTATTCATTCTACTCAGGGTTACTTCCAGCTAATGTAAGTCAAGAGGCCATTTAACACTTATTCCCTTTGTTGTGTTTCTGATTTAGAGCTTGCTATATTCCAAGTTATAGGATCATTAGAGTTGCCTACATGTTATTTTTATCCATGAAGATCACCTGAAATATTCTTGCACACTGCTGCAGTTTAGAGAGCTGGAAATCAGATAGCTCTTCACATCATGTGGAAATTTTCTATACCAAAGCCACAATGTTCCGGATGCAGTTCTGTGGGAAAAATGTAATATCTAGACTGGTTCTACTTATACTCACTGGTGGTGCAGGATAGATTCACACAACTATTTCTTTGTGATGAAGCCACATTTATTTGAATTTTGCAAAATGTCAACATTAAAATTTGACTTTTGCACATTTTTGACTTTTGCTTTTGAAGCTCAGCTGTGAGAAATTGTTAAAAACTAAAACAGTAAATCTTTGCAATTTCTAAGCAAGGTTCTTTACTATCAACTGGCCAGTTTCAATATGTTTATACCTTAATTCGTAAAACTGCTAAATCTAACAATAACCACAATTAAGAATGTTAAAAAAGAAATAAATTAGAATATATATGTATATTTGCAAGTAGGGATGGCAGGATATGTCAGTTTCAGTCTGCTTGGTTTCTCATTTTGTCCACTTCTCCACATTTCTGCAGGAATTTGTGATTTTAAAAAAATCCTCATGAAAATTCTTCAGCATTTTGGTGTGAATTTCTCCTAATAAACACACTTTTCTAGGCAGTTCTGAGTAATGTACACATTTGTGCAAGCAATTTCTCCTACTATAATGCATTCTGTATGCTATTTTCACTAATGTATTCATTTTATGCATATTTCCCCCTAATATATGCATTTTGGTAAACATGGTTTGGTTGGAAAATTGCATCACACAATATGAAGAAGTGTGAATTTCGAAGGATGACTGTGTTCACATATTGTTTTGGATAGTGTGAATTAGATAGATTCGGCTTTAAATGAGAACTGAATCAATTTTCTTCCCCGTCCCTATTTGCAAGCAAATTCAAAATGAGAATTCGAAAGAAGAATTCCTAACCTAATATAATTTTATCTGTAATTGTGTACTCTCATTTCCAGGAGATTCTGATGCGGCAAACTGGTCCTGTGAATGCTCTTACTTGTTTCAAGGTGTTCAAAGTGTTCATATGATAGTTTCATTAGACCCAAATTCCTCTGAAAAAGCAGTTCACGAGAAAATGATTATAGCACTATTCAGCTTATCCTCCATTAACTCCAAGAAACTGGCTCTGTTCTCAGCATCCATGTCCCTGCCAGCCCCACCTCTAGACCGTTGCATGTCGGACAGAAGGTGTGAAGGGGGAACCTATATGCATGTCTGATGGAACATGCATTGGCTCCCCCATGTGACTGGGAGTCATGCCCATGTAATTGATATGTTTAGCAAAATGTGCATAGTTTCCCCCTTTTTTGCATAGGTCTTGGGGTGGAGCCAGTGGGGATGGGACATTGGGAGTGTTTCAGAACTATGTGGCCCTGCTTCCCACTCCCCACATTCCTGGACTGCAAGTGGCTTATTCAGGGCCAGCACTGGCACCCATCTTAGTGGAGCCTTGGCAGGGTCCACCACTGTTGCCACTGGGCTGTTGGGATCACCACCCCAGCTGATGTGGCTCAGCTTGGCAGTGGCGGCGTTGAGCAGTCCATTTGTAATGGCCTATGGCAGTGCTGGCCAGCACACATGCACAGGGAGGGAACTCTGTTTGGTGTTGCCTACCATGCAGTAAGTCATTGAGGTGGGTGGGTAGGAACCAGTGGCAGTGGCAGTTTGCCTAGGATCTTCCAAACCAGGAGCAATGTCTGTTCTGTTCTGATATTATCACAGTGATTGTGATAATCACTGGGGCTGCCAGTGGCTAGGCTGCTCCAATGTCCCCAAGACTGCCTTGGTCCAGAAGCTGGGTGATAAGGCCGGAGAAGGAAAGCATAGGGTTTGAGTTCTAAGCTTTGTGAACAACCTTTGGTTAATTAAACTTTATGACAATTGTCTGTAGTCCCTGACCTGTCAAAGTTTCATCTGTAACTTTGGAGCCTTTCAATGAAAACAGACAGATGACACCTGTTATTTATGCATATGGTATGGATGAAAGAAGGGCAGAAATTTCCAGGGTTGACCCATTCCAGTGTGCGTGTGTGTGCATGCGTGCATGCATGTGAAGAGATGGAGAGAGAGAGAGAGAGAGAGAGGGGGGCATTTTGCAAGCAATCTCCTGCCTTTTCATTTACATGACACACTTTAACCACAACACAGGAGTTCCAAGAGAATTGTCTTGTTCCCTTGTCTCCAGGAACCCATGTAGGGCTCTTTAATTGCCACATTTTCAAACCGATATAATGGTAGGGATGTCTTAGTAATTACCTTAATGAGATAACACCTTTCCTTCCCTCAACCTACTCATTATCGCGCTTCTTGTTCAGATTCCAGCTACAAAGAACTATACTTGTAAGGGGGAAAAAGATGGGAGGGGGGAGAGTTTGAAACTTGGTTTTAGTCTCCCCCCTTCATTTAATTGCATAGATCTTTCTCATCTAAAGGGGGGGTAAGATCCCTATCGAATCCAAGAAATGTTTGAAAGGAGTAAACCTAAACATCTGGGCACCCTTAATTATTCGTGGTTGGCTTCCTTAGTTTGACCTGTAGTGATGCTAAGGTGCCAAAGTGATGAATTTTAAGATGGTGGGCTGTGAAGACGTGCAGCTGCAACACTGATGGATTTACAAAGGGATGGTAACAAGGTTAGCTGCATGTGAAGTGTGAATTAAGATTTTTGCAAAGAGACTGTGATTGCAGATGGGCATAATGTTGTACCCTTCCATGAAATCTTACTATTATCGGAGAATGGTCAGACAGGGTGTGAAATGACTTATTACTTTACTTTTGTTCTTTAATGAAGTTGGCTGCTATTGAAGAGGAGCAGTAGGTAAGTTGATAGTATGAGTGCTTTGAAACTAAATGGTAAGCAACATAGATTTAATATTTAGTTGGCCTTTAATTTTTACCTCCAATTTCCTGCTATTTCAGAACTCATATGAGGAATATAGAAATCTGTCAATCAATCAATCTAACCAACCAACCAATCAACCAACTACAGCTTTCCTCAAATGTCTGATGACACACTTTCCTTCCACATTAAAAGTGGAGGCACACTTTCTTCTTTACATGTCTTTAGTGGAGATTGGTGGTTCCGATGTCAGTGGGTAGTCCAGACTTTCAATAGGCTGTCAAAGGTGTGGAACCTATTTTGGGAGTAGGTTTCAGCACCTTGGATAGCTCCTTCAAAGTTGGGACTAAAAACCAGAGCAGAGTCACTGCCCCACTGACAACAGAGCCACCAGTCTCCACTGCTTCTAATGGTAAATTTTTGGGGTGTGAGAGTAAGAGTTGTATGTTGTCCAGCAGAGAGTGACTGGAAGGAGGGAAGACCAGAGCACTGAACCTTGCAGACACAACCATGGGCTCCCCTCCTCTGTGAGTGGGCTCACAGAAGTTAAATTCTTTCTAGTGGCATTGGGAGCACTACAGTTTGGGAATCACCAATTTCTCACCAGCAGTTTCATTCATTGCACCTAGCCTCTGTCTAGCCCTCTATAACCAAGTTACTGAATGTGCTGTGTTACTGATGTGCACAAAACAATAGCATATGTCTCACTAAATAACAGGGACCTTTTCATTCATTACTATTATTTGCATGTAGACTTTGGCTGGTGATATAATTCCACAGAGCTACAAGCGTTCATTGATCTGCAGAATATTTTTGGGCCATTATGTGTTTGTATCTGTCTCTGTATCACACAGAGGGAGAGAGAGAGAGAGAGAGAGAGAGAGAGAGAGAGATCTGGGACAGGTTGACTACTTAGCATACATCTATCACTTATTTTGCACACGGGCGTGTTGAAGCACAACTTATCACCACTTATGATTCAATCAGATAACCTACACTAATTTTTATGAATATGCACAGCAAGGCAAAAAAAAGAAATGGGATGAGTCCCTCAGGATCCTGTCATGGACAAGAAGAGTCCCCAGCCAACCAACCTCAGGATGCCACTGCTCAGTACTGCATGACAAATTTGCTTCCTGCCTCTGCGGTTGTGAAAGTCTTTCATGGGAGGATGTCCCTTATTGATATCATATAATATGCTTAATAAATTATAGATGGTGCTATGTCTAAGTGATTGAAAGCACATGTATTCTTTTTTGGGGGGAGGGGAAGGACTATTACACCAATACGACATCTGGATAATTTCATGAAATTACAGTCATATTTCTGTAAAGCAGTTTTGAGTAAAGACACAGGCTTGGATCTTAAGTTTCTGTGAGAGGAATTCTACCCATGGGATCCTCCTGCTGATGTTGTTGTTGTTGTTTGTGAGGAAACACGATGATTTTTGCTGATTCTCCCTTCTCTCTATGCACCTTCTTGTGCCAGCCAAAAATCTTATGTGAAAGGCTGGAGGACCCTCTGGAGGGCAACTTGAGACCCAAGGAAGAGTAACCCTGTACAGGCATACCCCGCTTAAAGTCGCTTCACTTAAAGTCGCCTCGCTATAAAGTACATGCTCCATACTCCACCATACCCGACTTTAATGTACGCGCGTCGCAATAACTGACACTTAATGGCATGACACCACTGCCATCTAGTGGCGATTGCAGTGCAGTACATGCATTGATAATTGCTTCACTTTAAGTACATTTTCACTTTACATACAGGCTCCGGTCCCATTGCATATGTTAAAGCGGGGTATGCCTGTATATTCTATCTATCTATCTATCTATCTATCTATCTATCTATCTATCTATCTATCTATCTATCTATCTATCTATCTATCTATCTATCTATCTATCTATCTATCTATCTATCTATCTATCTATCTATAGCATCCAATTGTAAACTTAGTAGTTGTTCTATGCACTGATCCAGTTAGAGTGAAGCACTTTTAAGTCACATTGATTTCCATGGGCAAGAGAAGCATATGTTTATGCATGTAACCCTATACCCACTTACTTGGGAGTAAACCCTACTGAGCAGAGTGGGACTTATTTCCAAGTAGACATGTGTAGGATTGTACTATAAATCTCTTATACATTAACTCAATGGGGCTTAAAAGGGCTTCACTTTGCCTGGCTTATGCCCCCTGGGTGGGAGTAGAATTATAAACAATGAAATGAGCCTGGATATGAAAGATGCATGCCAAAGGCACAAATCTCTTTGCTTAAAAAAATAAAAGGTGCGACTTGGCCAATGTTGACAGCATTGCTAAAGTTATGAAATGAGTAAGCAACCACACACACACTCTGAAAACAAACTGTGTTTTTGCGAGGTTGAATCTACCCAAGAATATATCCATTAAGCCATGCAGAAAATCTTGTCCTTCCCTCAAACATTAGCTGCCTGTGTGGATTCTTGCCTAGGAGGTGTAGATTGGCTGTTCCACATAAGAGAATGAGAAATGTCAGTACCACAGACCTAACTGGATCTTCCCTTTTTGAGTATTTCTTCTGTGCTTCCTTTTTAGAACTCAACTTTTTTTTTGGTAGCAGAAAAACATATTCAAGACATGTGGAAGACTGCTTCTTTTTGGCATCAGTATTAACAATCACAAAATAGGGTGATACATTTAGTTGGATAGATAAAAGGACATGTAGAGATTTCCCTCCCACTATATACAAGAAAGGTGATGAGATACTTGACAGAGTCAGAATTCTGTGCATTTTAGTGTAAACTCAACTGGTAGGAGCTTTTCCTACTGACTACAGAACACAATATTATTCGAGGATGTTTCACAATTGATTCCTAATTGCTTTTGAGGCCCAACAATGTGACCACAGAGAAGCTGCAGTTTAGACAGGTCTCAAAGACAGAGATCTATCCATCAGATAGTTAAAGCCACAAATTTTGATCAGGGCTCAAAAAGCCCTTCTTGCATCCTGCAGAATGATCCCCAGAAATCTGTCATTATTTATCCATAGAGCCTCCACTGAAGATCCAGACAGCATGGCATGCAATTGCAAACCATTGACATCAAGATTAATTCAGACAATTGGCTGAGGTGACTTTTTATCAATTGCTGAGCTTTCCTATTAATAGCTGCTTTTCCATTGTGTGGTAAATGCATTAATGTGATACAAAAGCACTACATATGTCAGCCGTACAATCTACAGTACATGGTCAAGATAATCCTTCTTCAGGAGCTGCAATGGAGCGAAAGGTCATTGGGCATTATCTTACCCTCATTGCAGACTTGGGAGTTTCAGCGGACAACCACGGTTATTATTAATTCCTTTAAACAATTCTGAGTGGAATTCTCATATCTTTGCACGGTGAATGATAACCAGCAGTCCCTTTGCTTCAGAATTACTTTTACTGGGGATCTGTTACCATTACATAAATTGGTATAGTGGACCATGGGTTTGAAGAAGCAAAGATTACAATTCCCACTAGATGACCTTAAGCCGGAAAGCCTCCTCACCTTAACCTACCGCATAGAGTTGTTGTGAGGATAAAATGGAACAATTCTATGTATGCTACCCTTATTTCCTTGGGGGAAGGGTGGAATTCAAATATAAATAAAACAAAAATGATAATAATATTGATTGAATCCTATGAAGGTAAGAGAACAGATGCCTTCTAAATACATCTTTCAAAATAAATGATATGATTCCCCCCATAGGTGTTTAGAAATCGCTGAGAAATTTAGCATAAAGTCCTTTTTTTAAAAAAAAATGCATAAACTATACTGACTCAAACATGCAAACAGACACCATGTATATAACTTTGTGTTTTGCCTTTATTCACAGTAGCCTAGAGTTCTGCCTTTGGATTTCCTTGTAGCCTGCCTGCCTGCCTGTCTGCCTTTTGCCTTGGGCTGTTGGCCTACTTGGAGAGGTTTCTTTGTATCTGGCAAAAGCACTGGTGCAAATGCAATGCAAAGTGTGAGCAGCAAATCTATGCTTCTTCCATGGAGACTAAGCTCATTATACTGCAATCTTCCAAAACACGCCTAACCTCACCAATCCAGAGCGCTGGATCCGAAATCTGCTGAAGAGCATGGACACCCCAATTAGCACTTACAATGTACTGTTGACATTTCCCGAGGTTGGCCCAACAGGAATAATTAGTTCTGATATATAACATGAAATATTAAAAAAAAAAAAAAAGCAGCAGGAATGTTTGGGTAAAAGCCAAGACTGGTCTTGCACCTGTTAATATGGTACCTTATTCTGCTCTTGTATTGACTCTTACTAGGCATAATATTGCTGATGACCTCTAGATTTATGCTGTATGACTGAGAAGCAGAAAGGTTACATTAGGGTAAAATTTGGGGATTGGGTTGGGCATCATTTCTTGAAGAGAGGCTCATCAGATTACTGGAGACTTTGGAACATGCTGCAAGTAATTCTACTCATTATTATAGAGAGATGTGAAATGAGAACCTTTCTTCTTTTGGTGCTTATATTTTTGAAATCGGGGCTGGCTAACCCTTTTCGGCCTGAGTACCACACTGAAGGTTAGCCAGCCCTCTGACCCCCAAGGACCATGTGGCAGAAGTGGGCATGGCACGCGCACAGGCACACACACAAAGAGGCACACATACAAAAACAGTCCCCCCCTCTTCTGCCAATCAGCAAAAGAGTACAGTTTTTTTCTCCACATAGCAGCACTAGGATAGAAAGAGAGAGAATTCTTCTCCTAGGCCACACTACTGGGTATGTGCGTGAGAGAGGGTGGAAAAACCATGTGTTTTCTCCATGTAGTGGCACTGGGCTCCTCTTCTACGCTGGCACTGCTGTGGGGTAGGAAAACAGTCTTTTTTCTCCCCACAGCAGCACTGGGCTAGGAGGAGAGGAAAAGCAGTATTTTCTCTCCCTATCATAGTGCTGGAGTAGGAGGAGAGAAGCCTCTTTTCCTAGCCCAGTATTGCAACGGAGAAAAAAGCATTCTTCTTGCCCTCAAAAAGTGCCCTTCCCTTTCTGGCCGGCTGTCATTGCAGGAATGCCTTACAGCTCAGAAAACATGACGGAGCACTTGTTCCTGTCTCCTTTTTTACATCAAGGGCCACACTCCCATATGGGCAACCTTCCAAGGGCCACAAGCCAGTGGTAGGTGGAGCCAGAGGCAAAACTGGGTGAAAGCAACAAATTTAAAATTTACCTTTGTACAGTAGGCCAGTTTATACACACACTCACACACTCCTCTCTGCTTTCCATCAATGTAACCCAAGAGGGATAATCAGATTTCAAGGACATATTCTAGTTAGGCAAAAACATTCAAGGAGACTATGAAGTAGAGCTGGGGATGGGTGTGACCTGGAGAGAGTCCCTGGAGCCATAGAGAGAGGCCTGAAGGGCCACATTAGGTCCCCCACCTTGGCTCTTTTGCAATGGCGTTGCACTGAAGAGAGTGAAAAGGTAACTTCTCAAGGTAAGAAGAGGTGCCTGATTGTGGCATAGGGGCTGGCAGGCAACCAGAAGAAGTTCGATGGGCTGGATTCAGCCTTCAGTCTACAGGTTCACCACCCCTGCTTTAAAGGATATATGTAGAGGACAAGAGAAGAGCATAACAGGAGCTTGTCCAGACAGACCTGTGATTCGGTCAAGTCAGTATCAGTTGTGGTGCACACCATCCATTATAGAAGAGATATGTAACAGTATAAAGCATGAAAGGAAAGCTTTGGGTCCTGTTAATGATAACCAGCTTCCAGAAATGTAAAGGCAAATCTGGCAAAAAGATGTATGCCCTGATCATCCAAACTCTCAGTAATTGATTCATCTGTTTCTTAAGGATCTGTGGTATCTTGCTTTGGCCCTAATTTGCCCTGTTAGCCATTGCCACACTCCCAAGGTTTATGGTTCCATTCTGTATGAAACAAGCATTCCCCATTTTATTTTGCCATTGTCACCGACCACATAGCTCTAGTTCTGTGCCAGAAACTCTCATTTCATTGTTTAGGGGATTTACTTGGAAGACTTTGTTCCCTTATTCAAGTCATGTCTCTGCCTCTATTCCACCAGGATGGCCTGTCTCTATACAGTCTCATTGCACTGCTTTATGGCTCCAGAATGTATTTTATTGCTGTTGAATTGCTTCCAGTTCTAGCCAATGTACTTATGGATTCATTGTCCCCAAGGCTGCCTACAGTCCACAGGTCCCCAATTCTTATCAGCAAATTCTTGTGGTGGTGCTGTGTTCCCGGTGGCCAAGTCTGGAAAGCCCTGCAGATATAGAACACGTAAGAGATGCTAGCAGCCTAAGAAAAGACCTATTAAACAGAAATATATATATTTGATCCTTTTAGATGCTATGGACACTATATTGCCTCAATTAAATATATTTCACCTGAGCAGCTGTGGCATAAGGGTGAAATCAAGGAACAGACAGGAAGACACATAGTTAGCTGTAACAGTCTGGTTAGTCCTTGTGGTGAGCACCAGTCAGGTGGTGAATGGGTTCAGTCTTTGCCAAGTTGGTCTGATGGAAGAACAAGGACAAATCCTGGGGATTTATAGGGCAAGGTGAAATCCCATTGGTCCCTTGATTGGCCCCTTGTGTCACCTGACAAACTACTGAGTCAGCCAGAGAGCAGGCTGCAGCTGAGATAACACCAGGCTTTTGAGGATCCTCAGAAAGAGACCAGCAGAATGAGCCCCCCAAATGTTGCAGGGCTAGCTTACTACATTTTGAAGAAAGAGAAGTAATACTCTTCATTTATATTTTGAAGTAAGTGAAATAATAAAGAGAGGGGTCCCAATAGACCATTAAGCCCAGAGTCTACAATTGCCTAACTGCACCACTTCAAGAGACCCACAGGGCTTCCCTCTACTGAACAAGAAGTATTCAGGAGGCCTCTCTCATACCAGACAAGAAGCTTTCTTGTGCTCCATTGCATCCTACCCTCTGCTGCCAGTGAGTGTCTCTAACATTGGGAAAATGGGAGATTTCTGGTCCTTGGGCCTCAGTAATGACCTGAGCATGCGAACTGCCAGTTGCCCGCAGTACCTCCTTCTGGCCATCAGCACTGGCAGTACCCAAGAGCAGCTGACAAACTCATGAGGCAGCAGCTCTGTCTTCTAGCAAACCACTGGCATGAGTTAAGGTGCTAGAGTCTGTGCTTTGAGATTTGCACCATTTTGCACCATTACAATCCTATTGTTCTGGGACAGAATGCTTTCCAACCACCAACAAGAAATCATCTTTGGCACGAAGCCTATCCTTTTGCATCTTTTATTGTGCTGCAAACCTGGAATGAGGATGGCAGACAGAAAGGGAACTCAAATGATAATTTTTCATGTTGTAGAGATCACATGAAGATTTTCCTTTGTAGTTCACTAAGCTCCCACTCTGAGATGTTGGGAGAATTAAAGCATATAAATAGAGGAAATCTGCAAAAAATGTTGTCTGGTATTATTTATGTATTATATTTGTTAGATGAAACACATAAATATGAGGAATTAGATAAGACTGAGGCACTAAAATAAATTATAATGGAGTGATGTAATAAATCTAACATGAGAATAAAAGTATAATGAGAACATACTTTCTTCCTACATAAATACAAATCCTGTCTACATTCTAAAATCCAATTAATTGGAGGGTTGCTACAGGAGAAGATCTTTAAAGGCATTAAAGAAATCTCTTTCTGCTCAAGGAGAACAGACACAAATATCACACAGAAGATCTGCCAAATGACCACTTACGTCTTATTTATGCTTATGTGGTATGGGGTAGACCTCATTCAGAAATAAATGGCAGCTAAATTAATACAGCTGCTTGCAGTGCAACCTTATATGTGCCTATTGCGAAGACTTAAAGTCCCATTGAGTTCAGTGGGGATTATTTCCTGTCAAGCAATCTAAGAGAATATCAAGACTCCAACCTTATACCCAATCATGCATTTGTAATAATGCAGGGAAACAGCTGTCCCTGATTACCTGTAAAGAACTGGATGTAAAATCAAGTTTTACAATGCTTCCCAGGAAATTGCCATGTGAGTCACTGAAGTTTTATATTTCCACCACACCCCTAAGGTAAGGATAAGAGACACAGGGTACCAGCTGGTTCTCCAGTACTAACTCCTTTGAAATGAGCAGTAACAGTGCAATAGAAATAGGGCAATATGACTGGGAAGCTCTTTTGCGCCATGCCCATTGCAATGAACAGGAGGTGTGCAAGAGCTTTTCCATTGCTCCTATTTGTTTCAATGGAGCTTGTGTAGGAGCAGTTACCAGTGGATTGTGATCATCACAGTTTTCCACCAATTAATGGAATGCTTTGTGGGGGTTTTGGTTAGAGAACAAAGCTCATATGAGTATTATTATTATTATCTGACATATCTTATTCAGCATATATGTGTACAATACTCATCAGGGAAGGTCTCAAGCTAATTCTAAATCTCAGATTAATTTTCTTATATTAAATTTAATCAGTGTTGCAAATGGGAGAATAGGCAAGTCTGATCACAAAATACTATGTATGGTTTCCATTTATTAAAAGACAAACCTAATTTCTGACATGTTTCTCTGATTCTTATGTAATTTATCAATTGTATTATTACTGCATAGTCTCACATTTGAATGTGCCATTAACTTTGGTCTTTTTGATTGTAGCCATTATGTGGTTTTCCCATGTCCCACCAACAGTTATCCACCCCCCCCAAATTACTGACTAGTCCAGCAGGTCCTCTACTGTAATGCCAGAAGGTGTTTGTGACCCCAACCAGACCCCACAAAACATGTCATTTGAAAAAAGAATAAGACCACATCCAGTTTTACACTTTGGCCACACCCTCTTTGACATGCAGCCCCTGCAGGATTGACCATGGATCATTGCAGCTCTTCACCTGGAAAAGGTCAGTCACCCTTGTACCAGCCTAATAACTATTACCATACAGCTTGTCAGTCCTGCTATCACCACCTTGTTGCCTGCCCATACAACCAAGCCAGGAGTGAGATTAGGATGATGTCCCAAGAGTTGTTGTGAGATTTTAGGTGTGTTTGGGTTCTGGGTGAGAGCCAGGGTGGACACATGGAGTCCTGGCTGAGAGGGGAGGTGCATCAGAAGGGGAAGGAAATGATATTGGTTTATATTAATTTGTATTAGTGTAACATTTGTATATGTAACATTGTGTATTTTTGTAACATTTTAAGCAGTCCTAAGCAACACAGAAATGGTCTAAACACATACAAACATATAGATGCAAATTTAGAAATAATTGCAATCATTTCAATAGAAATACAATAAATCTCACCATAGCTGGGAAGACTATGACCAGGTGACCTGTGCATCTGCTGAGCCTGCTGTTCAGTAGCTAACAGTGGATAGGCAACCTCAAGGCCCCTGGTCTTCTATCTTATGCATCTTTATCTTTAACCCACAGTTGGATGGACAGCTCTTTAAATAGAGGACAGTCTTCTGTATAGGTGGACACATGCCCCCCCAGACAGTGTGTTGGGCTAGAACAGTCCTCAGAGGCCATCATATTCTTCAAACTTGCTCTGTTCCCCCAAAGATGTAAGTTTGGTGTCTCCAGGATTCTGTTCCTGGCATAGACCAGTGGTGGCCAATTTCTACATTCTTCAGGAAGCCACTCTGTTATCCAGATTAGAAGCCAGGTGGGTTTGGCCTGCATAAGGCCAAACTAGACAATACAAGAAATGTGTTGTTGCACTTCACATGAACACTCTGAGAGGGAAGCTGACAATTCTCGATGGTACCTTGGCAGGACCACTGCTGGCTAACTAATGTTGCTTTGTGGGCCAGTTTCATCCTGTGGATTTGCCACCTCCAGCCTTATTTTTATGGATGAAAGACAGACTGTTTTTCAGAGGTTCAGTTTTAAGCGAGCCGAATGGGGTTTGCTCACTAGAAATCTGGTGCTGATCTAAATGCAGCTGTCAGGAATATAAGAATATCTACTTCATAATTTTGAGAGTACAAAATAACAACAAGCCACATCTAAAGGGACCAGCTTTGAGATGCCTGCCATGACAACGGCGATCCCGGTCCTCTACCCCAGCTTCGCTGTGGGAGTGGGGATTGTTTTTTGCACCCAGCCCAGCCTTGATGGGGCATGACCTCTGGTGCCGGGTGCAGACGGTTAGTCTGCTCGGGGCTGCACGCAAAGCCACCTGGTTGGTTGGCTTTCCCGCCTTTCCCTCTCTCGCGCTCATTGCGAGGTTTGGCGGCAGCGAGGACGGGCGTTTTTTGCCTCTCGCTGCTTACTTTCTTACCACGTGCAGGGCGAGACAACATCTTCTTTGTGGTCACAGTTTCGGTTGCGTGCCTGTTTTGGCTAAGAACAGAAGAAACAGCAGCAGCTGGGCGATCGCGGTCCCAGAGCCAGGAGCAAGGCTGCTCCAGAAGTCTCCATTTACCAGCTGAAGCACCTGGGTCTGCCGGCTTTGTCCGGCCTGGTTTGTGTGGCTCTTAGGGCCCAGCTGAGTTAATAGGCCTGTGGGGGTGGTTGGTGGAGTTGCTAGCTGGATCTGTTGTGCTCGGCTGGCCAGCTGTTAACGCTGCATTGCAGTGCATTTTACTATTACTTTTGCTAACCTTGTAGCCTGGTCTGTTGTGCTTGGCTGGTCTGCTCATCCCTTCTCCCCCCCCCCCCCCGCTGCTTTAAGTCTTTTCAGTACATTTTACTGTTACTCCCCTTCCCTGGATTTAAGTTGGTTTCTGTGTGTGGGGGTGGCTTGTGGATTTTGGTAGGGTTGGTGGTGGTTAATCATCTTTATTTAGTGATATTAGTTAGTGGTTAAGTTTTAGTTACACAGTTAAGTTTAATTAGTATCAATATTAATTTAGGAGGGGTAAGGCTCTTCCCCCCCTCTTCAATTACTTATGTTTTTGTTGACTTTGCTTATACCTTAGATCTTAATTAATTTTGTTGTAGTTGGGGCAATATTTGATTTTCTTGGTCTGTTGGGGTTTGTGTGCAATAGTTTTGTTAAGGCCATTTTGGTTTATTATTGTTGTTGTTGATAATAATAATAATAATAATATTTAATAATAATAAATTGGTAATTGTTAGCTGCTTGTGAGAGTTCCTTCCAGTTGGTCTTATCTCTTTGGCTCTGGTTGGCAATTTTCCAATGGGGCCTAAGAAAGCAGCTCAAAAGAAGGGAGGCTTGGCTAAACGTCAGCCTCCTGAGCGCTCAGTACCTGTTCTCTCCTCTTATGAGGATGAGGATGAAGCTCAAATTGCATTTATGCTGGCTATGGTCCAGTCTCTGGAGGAATCCAGACGTAAAAAGGCCAAGTCACCCAAGTTAGCAAAAGGTAAAAGGTCTGATTCACTTCCTCTTGCAGATAAGGGTGATAAGAAAGGCACCTGTATGAGAGAATTAAAGCCTTGGCAGACCATGAGGATGGTGAGGTCCCTAGTACTTCTACGGCTGGTCAGAGGGAGGCTGGGCAGTGGCCTGAACCAGAGTCCTATGGTGAGTATGGTGCCTCTTTCGATCCTGATTTGGACTCACACAGTCAGGAGGTGGCTTGGGGCACTTACACTCCTTCGGGTAGCTCAGCTGTTTTTCCATCCCAGTCTCAGCCTTGGGGCATGGGTTCAGTTGGGCTTCAAGGTCCCTCTGGGCCCCAGAGTCATTCCATGCCTTCCTATACCAGCCCGTTTTCTGCTAGTCAGCAGGTTTGGCAAAGTGGCCCCCACTATACTGGCTTTGGTTCCTATGGGGTACCACCTCAGCCACCTCCGTATTTCTCCATGGGTTGTTCTTTGTCTCAGGCTCATGGTGCGGGGGCTCTGCCTTATGGTGAAACTGCTCTGCCTTTGGGTGACCATTTACTCCCAAAGAAAAGATTTGGAGGGGTGAGTACATTGACCTTTTTTCCCTCCTCTTTCAGGAACCCGAACCCATGGGCAAGGACAGTTCTGAGTCCCAGGACAAAGAAAAAATAAAACGGAAGCAGGCTGACAGGAACTGGGGAAACTGGTTATCCGGTTTTACAATCTACATGGGCGTGGTTTTGCAGGCTCATCTGTGGAAGGGCCCAGCTCTAGTTAAGTATCTGGACATTATCCACAGGGCCTTTTTGGAGTACCTGGGCCCAGCGTGGCTCAGGTACGATGAAAATTTTAGGATGAGGGTGGCTTTGAACCCCGCACTCCGTTGGGACATTCCGCAGCAAGAGCTTTGGATGCAATGCCTGGCCCCAGCACACAAAGCCATCGGCGAGCATGCTGATAGTGGCCATTTGTTGGCCCGCTCTCCAGCTCCCCTAGTTTCTTCTGGGGTTGTGGGGCAGGTGGTTCAACCCCGCCTGCTTTGCTGGGATTTCAATTCCCAGGGTCACTGAGGGAGGCGGCCATGTCGTTTCAGACATGAATGTTCCAGCTGTGGCACAGGCCATGCCGTCATCAATTGCGCACGTAGCAGGGCGGCTAGAAG
This sequence comes from Rhineura floridana, assembly GCF_030035675.1. Classification (NCBI taxonomy): domain Eukaryota; kingdom Metazoa; phylum Chordata; class Lepidosauria; order Squamata; family Rhineuridae; genus Rhineura; species Rhineura floridana. The sequence continues at coordinate 119,320,831 of NC_084485.1, read as the reverse complement.
GGGGAGCAGAGGGCAACATCCCAACCATGGAGGTGGTTCTGTCAACCCCCTGCCCACAGCCACAACTTTTAAAGGCCAGCAGTCCCATTAACACAGCCAATTTGGTCCGGGTCTTGCAGGACTATCCAGACAGGGCTGCTGCGGAATATTTAGTCAAAGGTTTTCAAGAAGGTTTTCGTATTCCTTATGTTGGCCCTAGGGTTCACTGGATGTCCAGGAATCTTAAATCCATCTTTGGTTTGCAAGACATTGTCCATGCTAAATTGGAGAAAGAGATTAGGGAGGATAGGGTTTCTGGGCGTTTTGATTCCTTGCCTTTGCCCATCTTCAGGATCTCCCCACTTGGGTGATACCCAAGCGGGCCTCAGGAGAATTTCACCTCATTCACCACTTGTCTTATCTTCACGGGGACTCAGTGAATGATGTGATCCCTTGGCACCTCTGTTCTGTTTCATATGCTTCCTTTGACAGCACCGTTGCTATGGTGTGGCACTGTGGCCGAGGAGCTCTGCTTGGCAAATGTGACATAAAGTCTGCTTTTCGCCTGCTTCCGGTTCACCCTCATGGTTTTGATTTGCTGGGTTTTTCCTTTGAGGGCAAGTTTTTTGTGGATAGGGCCTTGCCCATGGGATGTTCCATCTCATGCGCGGCCTTCAAAACTTTTAGCACCATGCTTGAATGGGTGGTTAGGCAAAGGACTGGCTCGGAGAGTATCAACAATTATTTGGATGATTTTCTCTTTGCTGGAGCGGCCGGCTCCGAGGATTGTCTTCGACTTATGCAGGCTTTTGCGTCCATTGTTGAGGAGCTGGGCGTCCCACTGGCTTCTGAAAAAACTGAGGGTCCTTCACCAGTCTTAACCTTTTTAGGCATAGAATTGGATTCTGCACTTCAATTGTCCAGGCTCCCTGATCAGACACTTTTGGATTTGAGGGCGAGACTGACCCGGGCTATATCAGCCAGGAAATTTACGCTTCGGGAGCTTCAGGTCCTAGTGGGCCATTTAAATTTTGCGTATAAAACAATTGCTCCCGGGAGAGCATTTCTCAGGTGCCTGTGGGATGCTGCCAAAGGTCTTAGGGCTCCTCATCACAGAATCAGGGTCTCTGGTGGCATGAGGTAGGATCTGCAGGTTTGGTTGTCCTTTCTGGACCAGTTTAATGGTATTTCCTTTTGGAGGACCGAGTTACTTCTAGAGGCTGAGCTGCAGGTCCACTCTGATGCTGCCGGTGGCTTGGGCATGGGCATTTATTTCCGAGGATTCTGGTGTGCGGAGCACTGGCCTGAGGACTGGGTGGCTAGTGGCATCAGTAAGGACCAAACATTTTTAGAGTTTTTTCCCATAGTGGTTGCAGTGCACATTTGGCCCCATTTTTTGGCCAATAGGGCAGTTAGATTTTGGTGTGACAACCAGGCAACGGTCTGGGTTATTAATTCTTTGTCATTGTCAGGCCCAGGATGTGACTCAGGAACCAGACCAACGGCTGTAGTTAATTCGTGTTTTATTAGGGTAATGTCCAAACAAAGACTGCATTTTCTCATGAAGCAATACAGGGATACAGGTCCTGCAGCATTGGGAGAAAGTTGACACAGCAAGGGACTTCTTCCCGCCTGTTCTTTAAGAAGGGGCCAAACGGGCGCGCAATCTTTCGCTCCTCCTTAACTGCCCCTCAGGTACTGCCCGCCTTCCCCCCTTCTCTCCTGTCTTTTCAGCTGTCTGCGTGTGCGCGGTGAGGGGGGAAGCATCACCCCCTCCTCTTCTGAAGTTTCCGATTCCAGGATGGGGGATAGGGGAGGGGCTGATGGTAAACTGCCTCCCCGCTTTTCGGCTGTGAGCAGCCCTCCCTCTTCCCCCTCTTGCTCTGAGCCTGAAAGAGGGGGAGGCGTGAGAATGTCCAGGGAGGGCTCAGGCTCCCCGTTGCTAAGCGACCTTATCACTGGCAGTTCCTCTGTTTCGTCTTCGCTCCAAAGGGGGGAAGTTCCTCCCCCTTTCCTCTGCCATCCATCCGAATACTCTTCTCCCAACTCTCCGGGATCCAGCTCCCCGGGATTGGGACCCCAGCTCTGCCTTCCGACAGTCATCTAGGTCCCCCAGGGTCATGAGGCTGGTCCAGGTTTTTGTTTTGCAATGCCTTACATATAAGGTCCAGCTATAGGAGGGCCTTTTCTCAGTTTGCAGCTTTTTGCCAATCAGCGGGCTTGGCTGAGGACTGGCCAATCCCAACTGACCATGTTTTGCAGTTTTCAGTTTTTCTTAAGTCGAAAAGTTTAGTTAAAGGTTCCATAGCAGGCAAGTTGGCAGGCCTGGCCTTTTACTCCAAGGCATCAGGGTTCCCTGACCCTCTGGGGGATTTTAGAGTTAAGAAGATGCTGGAAGGCTAGGCTAGGGTGACACCTCAACAGCCTGATGCACGCTGCCCCATTTCCCCAACTCTGTTCTTGGCCTGCATCAGGTCTCTCGCAGTCTTATGTCACTCTAACTTTGAGTGTCATCTATTCAAGGCTGCCATGCTCCTGGCATTTTTTGGGACCTTCGGGGTTAGTGAGTTAGTTTCTGCTTCCAAGTTTGAGGGTTCCACCAGAGCCTTGGCTTTTTCTGATGTTGCCTTTACTGATGGGGGCTTGTCTGTCCGGCTATGTAACTTGAAGACAGATCAGAGGGGCAAAGGCTCTTTGGTCTTGTTGGCATCCTGTGAGGTTTCTGAACTCTGTCCAGTTCGCAACTTGGCTGCTTATATTCGCCTTCGAGGGCGAAACCTGGGTTTTTTATTGCAGCACAAGGATCAGTCACCTTTGACTCGTTTCCAGTTCTGGGCAGTGGTGAAGAAAGCCTTGGAGATGGCAGCTGCTCCAGCTGGAAGCTTTGGAACCCACTCTTTTCGCATTGGTGCGGCCTCTACGGCAGCACTTTTGGGCCTGGAAGGCAGGCGTATTCAGGCCATTGGGCGTTGGAAGTCTGGAGTTTTTAAGAAGTACATCCGGCCTTTTAAATAGTTTTACTTACGTAAGTTTTGAGGTTCTTTGCCAGATTTTTGTTTTGGATTCTTTTGTTTTTACAGGTTCTGGCAGGAGTGGTGAGCCTAAGCGCATCCTGATTTGTGGCCACAGTATTGTTTTCTGGGCCCTTCGCAGGGCTAGGGAGTCTGGCTTCGGTTCACAGCTTGGTCTTAGTTCAATCACCCACATCGATTGGGCTGGCTGGTGTGGCATGCTTTGGAGCCAGCTTCTCCCGGTCCTGCTTCAGCGGCTGCATAGTGGCTCCCTGCCTCAAGTCTTGTTGATCCACCTGGGTGAGAATGACTTGGGGGTGAGGAACAGCTTGTCACTTCGCTTCCAGGCGGAGGAGGAATTTGCTTCAATCCAATCTGCCTTTCCAAGGGTGAGAATCATCTGGTCCGACATGCTTCAGCGCAGAGTGTGGAAGTACGGTGCCCCCAAGCAGATGGACAAAGCCAGGAGGAAGATGAATGGTTACTTGAGGCGGGTTTTGCTGGCTGGTGGGGGAGGGTTCATCCCCCATCCAGACATCAAACACTCTTTGCCACACCTGTACAGGGACGATGGAGTACACCTCTCTGATGAGGGGTATGACATTTTCCTTGAAGATCTGCAGCAGGGCATTAGGCATCACCTTGGGCTCTGGTGGGGGGCGAGGTGACCTAAGCATGGGCTAGGTCCCCTCTGTGGCAGGGTCAGTGCGGGATTAGGGGGAAAAGGGGGTAAGTGGAAATAATTCGGTGAGAACCTTGAGGCACCTTCTAGAAGGTGAAAAGGGGGCTTCCTCAGACCTATCCGTCAAAGCCTCGAGGCCAGATTCTGGGGACAGGAGCCCTCCTTGAGGACTGCCCAGATCACAGACTCAATGCTTCAAGGCTGGAGTCGGGGGTGAGATGGTCATGATTCCCTAGGCACAGTTAACGTGCCGGCAATGAAAGGCCAGGTGTAGTTAGCTCTCTACTCTGCGGCCTTGAGCCAAGGTTACTCGCTCAAAAATCAGAGCTGTGGGAATTAAGTTCCATAGCACTCAGATTTATAGGGGCCCACACTGATCTTTTAAAATTATCCAGGTCCCCTTCGCAGATCTCAATCTCGAGGCTTGGCTCAAATCCAGTTTTCATTTTCTATCATTGGTTTTAATTGGTCTAATGTGCTTCAATTCATTAATTGGCATTAATAAATGTTGCCCGTTCTTAACCCATACTCTTGTGCCTGCCTCATCATTTTGGGTGGGTTTGGGTGCAAAGTCTCTTTTCTCATCAGCAAACAATGTTTGTAAAACAGCGATGTGCCTAAATGATACATAACTTTAGAGTACTTCCAGCAAAAAAGCCTTTTCTGCCACACAGATTGTTTTTATTGTGCACATAACCTGAAATTGTTACCCAGCCTTGTCAATGAATGACAAATCTACATATACGTCATGTAAGCCGGCAATATTTTGCAGCCTTAATTGCTTTAGCTTTGGGCATTCTGTGTCAAAATAGAGTGTTTTACATCCTGCGTGTTGCACGGCTTCTTTGCAACAGTTAAATTATTCTGTAATTTGCCTGTTTTCTTTCTAATGCATTGTCCATTAAGTCATTTAATAATTTATGACATAAATCGCCCAATGCAACCCTCAATAGCATATAAAACTATCTTGCGGTGTTCTAGTTGTCATGTCTAGAATCAGGAGAAGCATAAAACACATTCATAATGAACCAGTTTCCTTCCTATAGGTTTTTTTTGGGGTGTGTGTGTTTGTTTAGCATACCATATTTGGCTGGAGTTTGCCCAGACTAAGGATGCTTCTAGACTATAGCTGTTTTATATAATCACATACTGGCAAATTCAGGTTGGTCTTGTGCAACAAACATGCTTTCCCAAAATACTGGACTTTTTGCAATAAGGAAAGTGATGAGAAAATGCACCAGAAAGAGTGGAATAGCACCTGCTTTGGTGCAAAGTCATCTAACCTTCCCACAAACAAACCGGAATGAATGCTCATTAAATAGTCAGTGTCATCTAACTTCCCTGCAAACAAATCGGGACAAATGCTCAATGAATAGGTTGCCTACATCCTGCTCAACATATCTCATGTGAGGGTGGAAGTAAAGCTTGGCTGTATGCGGGATTTTCACTGAAGGCTTCATTGCTTCATAGCAGATAACAGGATGTGGACGTGAAGATTTTAGCTAATGCTTTGTCAAAATCTGTCCTCCCATTTCTTTTTGAGTTTCTTCAGAATTTTGGTTGGTGCAAGATGGAGCTTACTTTATGGTTGTAAGGTGGCCATGGGGGATGTAGGTGCTTTTCTTTTCATGAACCATTTCTCTATCACTATGCAGCCTCCCTGCCTGCCTGTGTTTCCTGCTCTGAAAAAACCCCATGAGAAGAATTACCTCACAATGTCTTCCCTTCAGCTTTAATTGAGGTGTGGGAAGCCAGGGAGGCTGGGTACTGAATGCCTAGATCAGCATTCAAGCTGATTTTGTTTTTAAGGGAATTCCTTTTTTTTAAAAAAACTTCCCACACTGCTTTCTATAAAAGGTGAAAAGAGATCTCTTTAAAAACAACAATGAATAATTATCATGTGTACAGTAGTCAGCCTCCCCACCTTCTCATACTTATAGGAAAAATCCAGCTGAGTATATCATGGGCTTGTCAGGAAAGGTGAACACCCAAGAAGGCTGCAGAGTACAGACCACAGGAGAGATGAACTGTAGAATGAAATAAAGGACCCTTAACCAACATCCCTTGGCTATCTTCAAAGCAAAGTACACACAACAAAACTCTACATCTCACCCATAGAATTTCCCTGAAATTTTCTCTGCTGGAAGTACAGTCTTTTGGATTAGGTGAGCCAAGCTACACTGACCAATTCATGGGAAACATGGGATTAAATCAGCATAGGAACAAACTTCCCATTAGCTTGCCATGGCTGGTGAATATCAACTTCTTAAATGGGTTTCATGCTACTTGTAATTATACTTCATATAACATTATTTCCCTATGTAGGTTTGCAGGGGTGAGGAACCAATGGCTCCCCAGATATTTCTGGACTTACAGTGCTCAACATCCCTTACTATTGGCCATGCTGGTTGGGACTGATGAGAGGTGGAGTTCAACAACATCTGGATGGCCACAGGTTCCACACCTCTAATTCAGAGGATCCAAATGTTACCTGCAACAAAATGTTGCAGTGTATTCTCACCTCCTACCAGAAATGCATCTTTCTAGGATTTCAGCCAGGCAGGCATGTCCATTTCCAGCAGGTCATTCTATTCTAGCCTCTGGTTCACCATTTTTCTTTCTCAGCTGACAGTCTTTATTCTGTGTTCATTGATCACTGATTAAGCTCAGTCCTCATTGGGCTGCTTTATTTTGGTGTGCATTACCCCCACCCCTTAGATTTTTTAAAAAAAGATTTTGTTTTTGTACTTGTACAGATGTTGGGATTCCTCTAAGCATGCTGATACCTCTTGTTTCTCAGTCGCCCTGTTGGCACTTGAATTTGCTACTAGAGGGAGTGGTTAGCTGGCCTAATTTCTTTCAGACTCATCTTTGTATCTAAAAACAGAATAAGCCGTTCCATTCAATTCCCCGTGTTTAAATCAGATAACTGTGGAACACATTTTAGCTTCTTTTGCTTCCTTACAAGACAAGCACCAGGGTCAGAAGTCTGATTTTTTTTAAAAAAAAAAATTATGTAAGTTGGGAAATAAGACTCCCCAAGGCCAGTAAATTATAGAACAATGTTGAGCTAAGCTTGGCTTAACAATTCTTAATTAGAAACTCCCTGATCATTTGCTAATTTTTTAGATAGTCCTTGGTAATTAGAAGAGTGTAGCTCAGTCTGCCAATAAAGCAGAAGAGGAAATTTGCAGGGTGTAAAAATCAATTATCCTTTTGGATTGTCAGGTTTATATATTCCCCCTTTTTCCTTCCCTCTGCATGGCTCAAAAATACATTTTGGTAACAAAATAACTTGGGACCCATCTCAGCTGCACACGTGAAGAGGTGGCAGGGGCAACTCCTGCTGACGTTCTTGTCCTGAATTTAATTTTTCATTGATAATTAGACTCTCAGGGCCACCTGATATTTTTTGACCAGCAGGAAACAAAACCCCACTGATTGACTCAGGGGAGAGAAGCAAGCGGCTCCTGCTGAGCTCACCAGGCAGCTTCGCAAAGACTGAAAACAAGCGCTGTGGCAAATTGGATCACCCTGCAAGTTTCGACTGGCCCATTGTGTACAAGTAGTAAATTGAGAGTTGATATTTCCGAGAACTATTTATTAGCGAGGCTTGGTGTCTCGCTTGCTCCGCATTGTCATCTTTTGCAAACAGCTTTTTACCAGTTTGGGGGTGAGCAATCTATGCCACTTGATAGAGAAAGCTAGCTACACAGCTCTTTGTTTCAGGTAATTATTATTACAGGACGTTTGCAATTGTTCTGTCTGGAAACATGCGGCCCATGCTGTGGGCTGAGATGTTATCCTAGCTGTCAGACATTTTATGTGTCTTTAATTGCATTTTAAAAAATAAGTAAATAAATAAAAGCTCATGGGGTGCATTTGCAGGAGTTTGGTGAAGCACAAGCAAGGGGGTGCTTGGGGGGGCTAGGGGAAGGAAGAGAAAAGACATTGTTTGGATATTCCTTTCTGTTGCTGTCTGCCTTATTAGTATTTTAAATAACGATGTCGTAGGGACAGCAACTGGTTCTAATCATTTAGTGCAAAAAAGGTGTGAAAGCAGGAGGCTGTGACCAGTTAGCAGAAATCATAGTTATACATGCTGAGACCTGCCTTGCTATGCGAAATCGAAGGCTGTCTTATTGAAGGACGGATACCCAGGGTAAGTTTCTTTTTTCTGCAGTCACAGGAAGATAATGTGATGATGGCTGTTTCATTACCTCCCGCCCCCCTCCCGCCCCTCCCCTGATATCACTGCACTTTCTCCAGACTTTTGATTTAGGTAAATTGAAAAACCCTAGCATCAAGGAAGAACAGAAGATTTCAAAGGCATGGTAAATAAACACACGCATCCCATTAGGAAAAACATCCCAACAAGATTCTATGCCCGGTTACAAATAACCATGCCATTGACAGATAAAAACCCCTTGAAACCTTTTGTTCAGAACCAATATTTTTATTCACTCATGCGTCCTCTTGTGCATATGCTGGCCCCATTTACAGCAAGGAGGGCTGGCTCAGTACTGATATAAGGGCAGAATGACAAGCTCCACTGGATTTATTTATTTAAAATAAGTGCAATGTTTGCTGCAACTTCTTGGGAACGGTTTCAGTTGATGAGGCCTGATGACATAGACAAGGTGCTTGCGATGATGCAGCCAGCAATGTGTCCTCTCGACCCTTGCCCTTTTTGGCTTATTAAAGATTGCCAAGGGGGTTTGACTGAGTGGATCCAGGGTGTGGACGATGCATCATTGCGGGAGGGAGTGGTTCCAGCCACTCTGAAAGACGCAGTGATCCGACTGCTCCTCAAAAAGCCCACCCTGGACCCATTGGTCTGTGACAATTACCGACCAGTCGCAAATACCCCCTTCTTCAGGAAGGGGACTGAGGGGGTTGTGGCATAGCAATTGCAAGTACTCTTAGATGAAACAGATTATCTTGACCCATTCCATTCTGGGTTCAGGCCTGGTTATGGGACTGAATCGGCCTTGGTTGTCCTGATGAATGACCTTTAGGACATAGGGAGTGCAACCCTGTTACTCTTACTGATCTCTCAGTGGCTTTTGATACCATTCACCATGATATCATTCTGGGCTGACTTGGTGAGATGGGTATTCAAGGCACTGTTTTACAGTGGTTCTGATCCTATCTCCAGGGTCATTTTCAGAGAATAGCATTGGATGTTTGTCTTTTGACCCCCTGGCAGTTGTGCTGTGGGGTGCTGCAGGGTACCATCTTGTCCCCCATGCTGTTTAACATCTATATGAAGCCCTTGGGAGTGGTCATCAGAAGATTTGGGGTGAGGTGTCAGCAGTATGCTGATGTTACCCAGCTCTATTTCTCTGTAACATCTGAATCGGGAAAGGCTGTGCAAGCCCTGGACTGCTGCCTGGACTTGGTGGTGGGTTGGATGAGGGCCAATAAACTGAGTCTGAATCCTAGCAAGATGGAGGCACTGTGGGTTGGTGGTTCCCGAGTTCAGATAATTGGTCAGTTGCTTGCTTTGGATGGGATTGTACTCCCTCTGAAAGAGCAGGTCCATAGTCTGGGGGTACTTCTGGATCCATCTTTGTCACTAGAGGCCCAGGTGACTTCCTTGGCTAGGAGTGCCTTTTACCGGCTTCAGGTGGTAAGACAGCTGCGGCCATTTCTGGACTGGGATGGCATGACCACTGTTGTCAACACATGGGTAACCTGTACGCTTGATTAATGTAATGCGCTGTATGTGGGGCTGCCGTTGAGGTTGGTCTGGAAGCTGCAGTTGGTGCAAAATGCAGCAGTGAGACTGCTAACTGGGTCAGGATATTGCCAACATGTCACCCCGCTGCAGAAAGAACTGCACTGGCTGCCCATTTGCTACCGGGCCAAGTTCAAGGATCTAGTTTTGGTGTACAAAGCCCTATACAGCTTGGGCCCAGGATACCCGAAAGACTGTCTTATCCTTTATGTACCCAGTCGATCACTGTGCTCTGCAGGTGAAGGCCTCCTGTAGATACCATCTCATCAGGAGGTCCGTTCTGCACAACATAGGAAATGGACCTTTAGTGTTGTGGTACCACACTCTGGAATTCCCTCCCCTTAAATATTAGACAGGCTGTTATCTTTTTGGCACCTATTGAAGACCTTCCTCTTTCAACAAGCCTTTTAAGTTGAAACCTTATCTCAGTCTGCATCTGTGTTGGAATTGCTTTTTAATATGTTTTTAAACCTTTTTTTTTAAAAAAAAACACCAATATGTTTTTAACCTTTTTTTTTAAGATGTCTTAAAAACTTTTAAAAATATTTTTAAAGATGTTTTAATGTATTTTAAAGTCTGTTTTTATGATGTTTTAAAGTGTTTTTAGTGCTTTTGTTTGCCGCCCTTGGCTGCTGCTGGGAGGAAGGGCGGGATATAAATCAAATAATAAAGAAGAAATATGTGTAAGCTGCCTTTTGTTCAACAGATTCCAAGACAGTGAATAACTATAACACTATAAAGTACAAGAAAACTACAGTATTAGCAATAATGAGACAGGAGAGGACAGGAATGGTGGTAGTGGTGGTGTGTGTGTTTGTGTGTTTCTCTGGCATGCTTCCTATGCACTAGAAGTTATGCACTACAGCAGGGTGAGCCAACTCCATCATCCTTGGCTGTTGGCCAGGCTGGCTGGGTCTGATGGAAGCTGGAGTCCCAACAACATCTGCAGGGCACCATGTTGGTTACTCCTGCACTATAGTGTTGAAAAGGAAAAGGAAACTTATCATCTGAGCTCCAACTATTTAGAAGAGATGGGCATAGAAAGGACTTACCCTATAGTATCTGTATGGCTGGAATACTGAGTTCTAAAACTGGAAGGGAAGGGGAGGGGGAGGCAGTTGGCTTTCAATGGAAGTTCCTCAATGGAACTCGAACTTCAGTGGAACTAAAAGTTCCTCAATGGAACCTGAGGTCTTTTTGGAGGAAGAGCAGGATTCCTTCCCCCAAGAAATCTCCACTTTACCAGTGGCCCTGAAGAGCCTTTGGATCCGGCAACTCTGCCATAGTAGGGGAGATCTCCACATCAGCTGTCTGGGTTCCTGGCTAGCTCTCAGACCCTCTCCCACATCTCCCCAGCAACAGAGGACACAGGGAGACAAGCAGGAGCTTCAGGGGCACTGACAAAGTGCCTGAACATAAGAACATAAGAAGAGCCTGCTGGATTAGGCCAGTGGCCCATCTAGTCCAGCATCCTGTTCTCACAGTGGCCAACCAGGTGCCTGGGGGAAGCCCACAAACAGGACCCGAGTGCAAGAACACTCTCCCCTCCTGAGGCTTCCGGCAACTGGTTTTCAGAAGCATGCTGCCTCTGACTAGGGTGGCAGAGCACAGCCATCATGGCTAGTAGCCATTGATAGCCCTGTCCTCCATGAATTTGTCTAATCTTCTTTTAAAGCCATCCAAGCTGGTGGCCATTACTGCATCTTGTGGGAGCAAATTCCATAGTTTAACTATGCGCTGAGTAAAGAAGTACTTCCTTTTGTCTGTCCTGAATCTTCCAACATTCAGCTTCTTTGAATGTCCACGAGTTCTAGTATTATGAGAGAGGGAGAAAAACTTTTCTCTATCCACTTTCTCAATGCCATGCATAATTTTATACACTTCTATCATGTCTCCTCTTACCCGCCTTTTCTCTAAACTAAAAAGCCCCAAATGCTGCAACCTTTCCTTGTAAGGGAGTCGCTCCATCCCCTTGATCATTCTGGTTGCCCTCTTCTGAACCTTTTCCAACTCTATAATATCCTTTTTGAGATGAGGTGACCAGAACTGTACACAGTATTCCAAATGCAGCCACACCATAGATTTATACAACGGCATTATGATATCGGCTGTTTTATTTTCAATACCTTTCCTAATTATTGCTAGCATGGAATTTGCTTTTTTCACAGCTGCCGCACACTGGGTCAACATTTTCATCGTGCTGTCCACTACAACCCCGAGGTCTCTCTCTTGGTCAGTCACCGCCAGTTCAGACCCCATGAGCGTATATGTGAAATTCAGATTTTTTGCTCCAATATGCATAATTTTACACTTGTTTACATTGAATTGCATTTGCCATTTTTCCGCCCATTCACTCAGTTTGGAGAGGTCTGTTTGGAGCTCTTCACAATCCCTTTTTGTTTTAACAACCCTGAACAATTTAGTGTCGTCAGCAAACTTGGCCACTTCACTGCTCACTCCTAATTCTAGGTCATTAATGAACAAGTTGAAAAGTACAGGTCCCAATACCGATCCTTGAGGGACTCCACTTTCCACAGCCCTCCACTGGGAGAACTGTCCGTTTATTTCTACGCTCTGCTTTCTGCTTCTTAACCAATTCCTTATCCACAAGAGGACCTCTCCTCTTATTCCATGACTGCTAAGCTTCCTCAGAAGTCTTTGGTGAGGTACCTTGTCAAACGCTTTTTGAAAGTCTAAGTACACTATGTCCACTGGATCACCTCTATCTATATGCTTGTTGACACTCTCAAAGAATTCTAATAGGTTACTGAGACAGGACTTTCCCTTGCAGAAGCCATGCTGGCTCTGCTTCAGCAAGGCTTGTTCTTCTATGTGCTTAGTTAATCTAGCTTTAATAATACTTTCTACCAGTTTTCCAGGGACAGAAGTTAAGCTAACTGGCCTGGCTAGCTATATGTAAAGCTACACAGGATGAAAGGGAAGTGCATGGAAGCATCTGCTTGGATCAGGGCCTGACTGACATCTTCCAGCTCCTGTATAAGCTCCCAGTCTAAAATGCTTCATTGCTGAAGCAACAGCTTCCTAAATGGACAAGTCACCCATCACTTAGGGAGATGGAACTTTGTCCAACTGGGTGCAGTATTCAACCCTCTAAGTATTAAGCAACATCATCTGTTTTGGTTGCAACTGAGTTTGTACCAAGGCCGAACCAAATTGACAAGGTCCATTTCTCAGTGGCTTCACACACCTCAACATTGGCTGTTCGTTTTGGCTGCATTTGGGGAGATGAAATGAAATTCTTTTGGGGAGGGGGAAAAGAACAGGAATGGCTGCCATTTTGTTTCCAGTAGAAACATCTATTGGCTGCCACAATAAAAATAGCCTGTATCCTTTAGCAGAGAGCTTCGGCTATGGGGAGGTATACAAATGCAATAAATAAATAAATAAATATCCTTTTACTACTCACTGGGTGTCACTGTTATAGTAGACAGCAACTGAATAAATACAGAAAAACATACACTTTTACAGAGTGATCATTTGTCCAGGAGCTTATTTCATTTGAGAGGCAGAGAGTGACACCCCTCCAAAGAAATACTAGGATTTTTTTTAAAAAAAAATGTTGGCAGTCTTTCTTTCTTTCTTAAACATCTTGCAAAAACTCAGATTTGTTTTATTTAAAAGGCATCCCATGCTGTCTTTTTTGGGAAAGAGAAAGACATGGGGAAATAAGAGATTAACCATGCAATTCTAATTGGAAGCAAGCCACATTGAGTTCAATGAGACATACTCCTAAGTAGCTCTGTTTCTCAGTTTTCCAATCTTAAATTCAGTTCTGCAGCAATTTGCAATTTTTTAAAAAAAAAATGCTTAGGAAACTTCTTTCACATTTTAGTGCAAATTTCTCATTCTAAATGCATTTTTGTATGCAGTTTTAAGTTGACTAATGTACACACTTTTGCAACCAATTTCTCCTAATATAATGAATTCTTGTATGTTGTTTTCACTGATATCTTCATTTTTATGTCCATGTCCCCTTAATATATGGATTTTTGACACCACAGTTTGGTTGGAGAACTGCCTTGCTAAATTTGGATAAGTGCGTATTTTGAAGGATGGCCATATATCGGTTCTCATATTGTGTCAGAAAGTGTGGATTTCATAAATTCAGGAATGGTCTTCCCGATGAGGTGCGCCTGGCGCCGACGCTGCTATCTTTTTGGCGCCAGGTGAAAACCTTTTTATATTCCCAGCATTTTAATGCGTTTTATTATATGTATTGTTGTATTTTGCTGCTGTTTGATTATTTTTGTTTACCTTTGTTGGCTTGATTTTATTGTATTATTGTATTTTTATATTCCTGACTGTTTTATTTTATGTACACCGCCCAGAGAGCCCTTGGGCTTAGGGCGGTATATAAATTAAATTAAATAAATAAATAAATAAATGTAAACCAAATGGAATTTCTCCCTCATCCCTACTCCCAAGCCAATGTGCTGATGAACTGGCAAAGTGATTTGGTGAAACAAAGAGTTTGTGTATGTGTAGAATTTCATGAAACTATTTCTTCTCAAAATATTGAATGCATTTCACAGTTTTGTGGTTGAAACAACAGTGGAGTAGAGAAAAGCATAACTGTTTCTCACAAGCTCTACTTTGTACTTAGTATGCTTTACACAGGCTTCAGTTTTGCTGCTGTAAAGGTTACTTCATTTTCTTTGCTTCCATTCTCTGTCTCATGGAGAAATAGTCTGAACTGGGATAAGACAATGTCCCAGGTTCCCATAGCTAGCAGAAGCAGAATGAATTCTGCAAAACAGAAGATATGCAAATATATCTAAAATCACAGGTTGCAGAAGCCAGTTTTTCTTGATGTAGAATTCAGGGGTACAGTTAGGTGGTTTTTAGACTCTGGAATTATAGTCTCAAGGAGGTCCCCTCTTCAGATGGTAATATGGGTATGACTTCATTTGCTTCAAAATCTGGTAAGTCAGCCCTGCTGCATATGGGGCCCCCTCCTGCTCATTCTACTGAATGAGGGCCTGGACTTCTGCCATAAAGTCCTGCAATGACAGCACCACCACTGGTAGAATTTGAGTTACTGTGGGGCAGACTGTCTTTCCTGCATGGCAGAGAGGATGCCTTAGGCCTTGCATTATCCCTAGATCTGGAGCTGTGGGATTGTAAATTCATATCTCCTGATGGCTTGGTGCTTGGGTCGGTTAATAATAATAACAGTAGTAGTAGTAGTAGTAGTAAGAAGATTTGAGGTATCAAATAGGGAAGACACCTGTCCTAGATCTTAGAGAGTTATTGCTAGTCAGAATATAGACCAGGGGTGAGGAACCTTAGGCCAAGGGACTGAATATGGCCTTCTAGGCCTCTGACTTGGGACTGCCCCCCAGACCATGCCTTCTCACCCACCTTGCTTCACAACCTCCTGGAGTGTTTTTGCCTGGCTGGAATGTGCCCTTGAACTCCAATAATGCCTCTAGCTTGTCAGGCTAGAGGACAGAGAGGGGTGTGTGTAAAAATGAGCTTTCTGTAAAGGGTAAAATTAGCATTTGTTGCCCTGGAAGGTTTCCTAGAAGAGAATGTAGCTCTCATGCTGAAAAAGCCCCCCTCCCCACCCCAATATAGACCACATATACACCATACATTTATTCCGCTATTATTCTACTTTAAACACTCATAGCCTTCCCCCCAAAAATCCTGGGAAGTATTGTTTGTGAAGTTGTTAGGAAAGTTGTTAGTGTTATGAAAATTTGTATATGCAGAGATCGTCAGCGGTCTGAGATGAGTGTGTGCCAGTGTGTGTATTTAGTTAAGTAGCAGGCTTTTACCCTGCATTGAGATCACTGAGACTTAAGACTTAGTAAAATAAGAAAAGCTACTTTATTTATAGAAATACACAATAGATAGGAAAGACATACCTAGTTCTAACGAACTAAGTTGGAAGTGCAATGCCCAGACGTGGGTATTGCCCTCATGACTCAGGAGAGAGAGCAAAAACAAAGGTGTCTCCTCTCTCCTCGGACAGTCGAAGAAAAAAAAACAAAGGAAGGAGGGGCAGATAAGCTTCCCTGAGCTTATCAGTTTACAACGGAAAGAAGGTAGGCAGAGAACAGCACAGGTAAAGGTAGGCAAGCCTATCCATCTGGAGGACCCTAACTCTATCTTCCTTCTGGAACACACACAAAAGAACCCAAACAGGAATTGCTCTTGCCCCACTTCCAACACTCCTTCTCAACAAGTGTTGGTTCAGCCCATGAGGTTCACCTTGTCTCGCAGTTTGCAGTATCTGACTTTGCCCAATGCCTTCATCAGAGTGTCTGCAGTCATGTCTTCCATTGGACAATACTCCATCTTGAGTAATGCTCTGCGGTAGGTATCTCTAATGAAATGGTACTTCACGTCTATGTGCTTGGTTTGTGAACTCACTCAGAAGAATACCATGGTCAACTGTATCAAAGGCTGCTGAGAAATCAATATGAATAACAGGGTTGCACTCTCCCTGTTCTCCCCATAAAGGTCGTCCATCAGGGCAATCAAGGCTGATTCAGTCCCATAACCAGGCTTGAACCTTGACTGAAACAGGACAAGACAATCAGTTTCAATCAAGAGTGCTTGCAATTATTGAACCACAACCCTCTCGGTCACTTTCCCTAACTGAGGACAATTTCAACCAGGTAGTAGTTGTCACAAAATGGGTCCAGGCTGGACATTTTCATATACACACACTATACACACATACCACATGCACACACTACACACCCTCTTTACTACTGGTCAATTGTTTCCTGATCAGCTAGACTGTATGAGGGAGAGGGGATGTTTGAAACTCCCCTATCCACAATATCCTCCCCGGCTCAGCTGACTAGGAAACAGTTGAGTAGTGACAAAGGGGGCGTGTGTGTGCTCCATTGGGAGCTTCCTCTTTAAGGTGCTCCACGCACCTTGAGGTGACAGCTCCCAATGTATTCAGTGTATTAGCCAACAGGAATGACGAAGGGCATGGGAAGCCATTCAGAACTGCCATTTTATGGCACTCCAAGTGCCTTGAGGGGGCGGATCCATCATAGCCAGCTTTCCACACCTTTCCCAGCTGGAATGGTGAGGGGCAAAGGAAGCCACTGGGAACTGCTACTTTGAGTGGTGGCTGAAGATGGAGGTAGGTGGACCATTGCAAGCATCAGAGGAGATTGGCTTCCCAATCTTTTCCAAGGTTTGCAGTGCTCCACTCACTTTCTCCTTCAGCTACTACTAGAAGCAGCAGGTCCAGAATATGGTGCTTCTGTGGTTCCATTTGGACTTTTGTAGAGAAGGCTGGTGGACTAGACCAGCAGCATCACTAGGAGGGTGCGGGGGGTGCCGACAGCAGCGGGTGACACCATCAGAGGGGATGACACCCAGAGCTGCCCCTAGGCACCAGGAAGGCACCTCATTCTCCACATCTCCCCGTGCCCTTGGTTCGGGGTTGATTAAGCTGAAAAGAGCCGTCGGAGGAGTGAGAGCTTGGAGGGTGTTGGTGGAGGAGAAGTTGTTGGACTGGGCCGCGCTGCAGCACACGAGGATCCGGAACAGGCACAGCTTCCTCCTTCCCAGTTCAGACTAGCCGATCCTTGGGCCCCCTGCCCGCTGGCTTCTCCCGTGAGCTGCAGTGGAGAGGGCGGCCTCTCCGGGGAAGCCCTGCTGCACTCGCCATTGCCCTCCCTTTCCTGCTGCTCCAGCTTGGGCTGTCTCCTTGCCCCTGCGCCTCCTTTTCTCTCACCCGGGCATCTATTCTCCTTTTCCCCTCCCCACCCGCTCTCTTGCTGCCGGCTGCCACCCCCTCTTCTAGTGATTCGGAGCCGCACACTTAATCCTTTCCTCTTTTTTGGGGTGTGAGGTATGTCCCAGCCTTGAGTCGCGTTAGCTTTAGCAAGGTTGTTGGAGTTGGCTTTGTAGCAGCTGCAGGCTGTTTTCTTTCTCCCCTCCCCTCCATCCCCTGAGGAGAAAAGAAAACATATTGCAGGGGTTTTCTTTGGTGTTTTTTTCAGGGAGGGGAGTCGAAAGGGGGAAAAAGCACCCCCCATCCTGAAGCAGCTCTCCTTATTATGAAAGCTGTACCAAACTTGTATCTGTTTAGGTTCTCTTCTTGGACAAGGGCTCCTTTTGTGGCCTTGTTTCACTTCTTGGGGGGCCTTCCTCCGATGAAGCATCTCCCTGGAACCAATTTCCTTTGATTTTTTTTTTTTTTTTAGACACCATGAGTTACCGCACTGGGTGACACCAACCCTAGTGATGCCACTGGACTGGACCAAAGGCCTGGGAGGTCAATTTGGCCCATTGGCTGCCAGTTGCCGACCCCTCTTACAGCTGTTTAGAATGGCTACAAAGCACAGCAGCTTCTGCACACCATGAAAATGTGGGCACAAAAGCCCCTGGAAGTTATTTATTTATTTGATTTATATCCCACCCTTCCTCCCAGCAGGAGCCCAGGGCAGCAAACAAAAGCACTAAAATCACTTTAAAACATCATAAAAACAGACCTTAAAGTACATTAAAACAAAACAACTTTAAAAACATTTTTTTAAAAGCTTTAAAGACATATTTTAAAAAGGGTTAAAAATATATTGTTTTTTTAAAAAAGTTTTTTAAAAAACATATTAAAAAGCAATTCCAACACAGACGCAGACTGGGATAGGTCTCAACTTAAAAGGCTTGTTGAAAGAGGAAAGTCTTCAAAAGGCACCAAAAAGGTAACAGAGATGGCGCCTGCCTAACGTTGGAAGTGGGGGAAGAGCAACTCCTGTTTTGTTCTTTTGTTTGTGCTCCAGAAGGGAGATAGAGCTAGGGTCCTCCAGATGGATAGGCTTGTTTACCTTTACCTGTGATGCTCTCACTGCCTTCTGTCACTAGACTGCTTACCTGCCCCTCCTCCTTCCGCCCTTTCCTTTCCTTTCTTCTCTGACTGTCCGTCAGAGAGGAGACATTCCCTTTGTCTCTACTCTCTCCAAGCCATAAGGCTAACTCCTACACCTGGGCACATATTCTATCCAATATGTATTTCTATAAATAAAGTAGCTTTTCTTATTTTACTAAGTCTCCAGTCTCAGTGATGCTGATGCAGGGTAAAAGCCTGCTTTCTTAGGTAAACACGCACACATGTTGGCACACTCACATTTCAACATCTGCTGTTACTCTGCTTGCTGTGGTGCTGCTTTAAACAAAATTAAGCAACACAAACACACACAGCGCAACACCCAATATATAAGGGGAGAGAATTCCACAGGGTAGGTGCAACCACACTAAAGGTCCGTTTCCTATGTTGTGCAGAACAGACCTGCTGATAAGATGGTATCTGCAGGAGGCCCTCACCTGCAGAGCACAGTAATCAACTGGGTATATAAGGGGTAAGACAGTTTTTCAGGTATCCTGGTCCCAAGCTGTATAGGGCTTTGTAAATCAAAACTAGCACCTTGAACTTGGCCCGGTAGCAAATGGGCAACCAGTGCAATTCTTTCAGCAGCTGGGTGACATGTTGGCAATACCCTGCCCCAGTGAGCACTCTTGCTGCTGCATTGTGCACCAGTTGCAACTTCCAGACCAACCTCAAGGACAGCCCCACACAGAGCACATTACAGTAATCACGCCTGGAGTTTACCAGTGCGTGGACAAAAGTGGTCAGGCTATCCCGGTCCAGAAAAGCCGCAGCTGTCTTACCAGCCAAAGCTGGTAAAAGGCACTCCTACCCACTGAGGTCACCTGGGCCTCTAGCAACAAAGATGGATCCCGGAGCACCCCTAGACTATGGACCTGCTCTTTCAGAGGGAGTACGACCCCATCCAAAGAAGGCAACTGATCAACTATCCGAACTCGGGAACCACCAACCCACAGCGTCTCTGTCTTGCTAGAATTCAGACTCAGTTTATTGGCCTTCATCTAGCCCACCACCGAGTCCAGGCAGTGGCCAAGGGCTTGTACAGCCTCTCCTGATTCAGATGTTACGGAGAAATAGAGCTGGGTATCATCAGCATACTGCTGACACCTCACCCAAAATCTCCTGATGACAGCTCCCAAGGGCTTCATATAGATGTTAAACAGCATGTGGGACAAGATGTTACCCTGTGGCACCCCACAGCACAACTGCCAAGGGGTCGAAAGACAGTCACCCAATGCTATTATCTGAGAGCGACCTTGAAGATAGGATCAGAACCACTGTAAAACAGTGCCTCCAATACCCATCTCACCAAGTCAGCCCAGAAGGATACCATGGTGAATGGTATCAAAAGCTACTGTGAGATCAAGTAAGAATAACAGGGTCACACTCCCCCATGTCTTTCTCCTGATAAAAGTCATCCATCAGGGTGACCAAGGGCGATTCAGTCCCATAATCAGGCCTGAACCCAGACTGGGATGGGTCAAGATAATCTGTTTTATCCAAGAGTACTTGGGACAGGAAGATGTGCTAGCCCTCCTAGGGACTTTGTATGGGAAAAAACAAGGTTGCCCCCATATCCTCATGGAAACTGTTGCTTAAGAGCTCCTTACAAACTATGGTTTATTAGAAGCATACATGTAGCTTATCTGTAATAGGCCACCCTTGGGAGTCAATACACCAAGGTGACATTTAGCACACTCTGCTTCCTATCCCTGCTGCATCTGGGTGCAAGGACCAGGCATGTACAAAACACATCTCCATACTTTGCATTTCACTCTGTGCATAAATTCCTTTCTGATGCTGCCTTACCGGTACATGAGCATTTAAGTGTCTTGGGTTCCTAGATTTTATTTTAGTTTGAGAAGGAAATGTGATGATACATACATGTGTGTAATGTAGCACAAAAGTATGCTGACAAAGGCATACAATCAGGATGTGTCAGTTAAACACACACACACACATGCTACAAACCTGCTTCATTCCTAAACAAATATATTCAACTCTTATTTAGATCATGGGGCAACTCAGTTATTTCATAAACATACATAGTGTTACCTCCCATTCCAGTCTCCCCTAGATTTCTTCCAGACCACAATTATTCTATAAACTGACATTACAATGTATGCTTTTATAGACATTTCAAGACTGGAAATATTATAATCTCAATTTTCTTATGTTTGAATGTTTATTTTACTTTATTTAATTTTTAAATAGCCATTGGTATAAAAGAGAAATTGGCATTATTAAACCGTGTGAACCAGAATTATGCAGGATACTAATGTACAATTAACAGTCATGTAAATATAGTCCTAAAGAAAAAGGAAACTGAACAACCTTCTATTTATACCAGTGAAATGGCTACAAATGGGCTGCCATTAAGTTTTATAACTTGCGTAGGTGCCTGCAAAGGGCCAGGTGGTGTTTATGCAGATGAACGAGCATGTTACAATGTGTTCTTCCTTTTGGATAAAACATTAGTGTATCAGATGTGACAAATCAGATGTTCATCTTCCACACTCCTGCATTATTTTACATTGAGAATTAGATAATGTGCTGGCTTAGCTTTTCGCAGAGGCTTTTTCTCCTCCTTCCCTTTTTCTTGAGGTTAAATTTATATACAAAGTTCTTCCCACACTCTGCATAATCGCTGCTCCACAGTCTATGACAAGCTGGCTAGGTACTCGAGTGAACCTCACACCTACAGGTACCTTGCCTTTTATACTCATTTTAACACCCAGCGTTGCAATTTAGAAGCAGAAATACTATCATGATGCCATCAATGGAGAGAATTATAGAGCAGACTCTCTCTCTTCTCTCTCTCCTTCTCTCTCTTTGTTCTTACTAAATTACCAGGCATTGGCAATGCTAATCCCCTCAACATATGAATGCATGAGCAACATTTGTCAAGAACTCAGCAAGAGCATGGCAGTTCCTTCCTGAGTCCTTGCACCACTAATCATGAACATCTTCTGTTGCCAAAGTAAGGAGCCTCAACTCAACCCAAACTACATAAATACTCCCTCAGTAGTATCTCTTGGAGAGCAGCCTTTGTGTACAACATGGTGTCTGCTGTGAAGAATATCCTGCAGTACAGCTTGATAAATATTAATTGTATTTTATTAAATATAGGGGCTCCTTCAGGAGAAAGGGCAGGATATAAACTGAGTGATTAAGAACATAAGAACATAAGAAGAGCCTGCTGGATCAGGCCAGTGGCCCATCTAGTCCAGCATCCTGTTCTCACAGTGGCCAACCAGGTGCCTGGGGGAACCCTGCAAGCAGGACCCGAGTGCAAGAACACTCTCCCCTCCTGAGGCTTCCGGCAACTGGTTTTCAGAAGCATGCTGCCTCTGACTAGGGTGGCAGAGCACAGCCATCATGGCTAGTAGCCATTGATAGCCCTGTCCTCCATGAATTTGTCTAATCTTCTTTTAAAGCCATCCAAGCTGGTGGCCATTACTGCATCTTGTGGGAGCAAATTCCATAGTTTAACTATGCGCTGAGTAAAGAAGTACTTCCTTTTGTCTGTCCTGAATCTTCCAACATTCAGCTTCTTTGAATGTCCACGAGTTCTAGTATTATGAGAGAGGGAGAAGAACTTTTCTCTATCCACTTTCTCAATGCCATGCATAATTTTATACACTTCTATCATGTCTCCTCTGACCCGCCTTTTCTCTAAACTAAAAAGCCCCAAATGCTGCAACCTTTCCTCGTAAGGGAGTCGCTCCATCCCCTTGATCATTCTGGTTGCCCTCTTCTGAACCTTTTCCAACTCTATAATATCCTTTTTGAGATGAGGCGACCAGAACTGTACACAGTATTCCAAATGCGGCCGCACCATAGATTTATACAACGGCATTATGATATCGGCTGTTTTATTTTCAATACCTTTCCTAATTATTGCTAGCATGGAATTTGCCTTTTTCACAGCTGCCGCACACTGGGTCGACATTTTCATCGTGCTGTCCACTACAACCCCGAGGTCTCTCTCCTGGTCGGTCACCGCCAGTTCAGACCCCATGAGCGTATATGTGAAATTAAGATTTTTTGCTCCAATATGCATAATTTTACACTTGTTTATATTGAATTGCATTTGCCATTTTTCCGCCCATTCACTCAGTTTGGAGAGGTCTTTTTGGAGCTCTTCACAATCCCTTTTTGTTTTAACAACCCTGAACAATTTAGTGTCGTCAGCAAACTTGGCCACTTCACTGCTCACTCCTAATTCTAGGTCATTAATGAACAAGTTGAAAAGTACAGGTCCCAATACCGATCCTTGAGGGACTCCACTTTCTACAGCCCTCCATTGGGAGAACTGTCCGTTTATTCCTACTCTCTGCTTTCTGCTTCTTAACCAATTCCTTATCCACAAGAGGACCTCTCCTCTTATTCCATGACTGCTAAGCTTCCTCAGAAGCCTTTGGTGAGGTACCTTGTCAAACGCTTTTTGAAAGTCTTACACTATGTCCACTGGATCATCTCTATCTATATGCTTGTTGACACTCTCAAAGAATTCTAATAGGTTGCTGAGACAGGACTTTCCCTTGCAGAAGCCATGCTGGGTCTGCTTCAGCAAGGCTTGTTCTTCTATGTGCTTAGTTAATCTAGCTTTAATAATACTTTCTACCAGTTTTCCAGGGACAGAAGTTAAGCTAACTGGCCTGTAATTTCCGGGATCCCCTCTGGATCCCTTTTTGAAGATTGGCGTTACATTTGCCACTTTCCAGTCCTCAGGCACGGAGGAGGACCCAAGGGACAAGTTACATATTTTAGTTAGCAGATCAGCAATTTCACCTTTGAGTTCTTTGAGAACTCTCGGGTGGATGCCATCCGGGCCCGGTGATTTGTCAGTTTTTATATTGTCCATTAAGCTTAGAACTTCCTCTCTCGTTACCACTATTTGTCTCAGTTCCTCAGAATCCCTTCCTGCAAATGTTAGTTCAGGTTCAGGGATCTGCCCTAGATCTTCCACTGTGAAGACAGATGCAAAGAATTCATTTAGCTTCTCTGCAATCTCCTTATCGTTCTTTAGTACACCTTTGACTCCCTTATCATCCAAGGGTCCAATTGTCTCCCTAGATGGTCTCCTGCTTTGAATGTATTTATAGAATTTTTTGTTGTTGGTTTTTATGTTCTTAGCAATGTGCTCCTCAAATTCTTTTTTAGCATCCCTTATTGTCTTCTTGCATTTCTTTTGCCAGAGTTTGTGTTCTTTTTTATCTTCTTCATTCGGACAAGACTTCCATTTTCTGAAGGAAGACTTTTTGCCTCTAAGAGCTTCCTTGACTTTGCTCGTTAACCATGCTGGCATCTTCTTGGCCCTGGTGGTACCTTTTCTGATCTGCGGTATGCACTCCAGTTGAGCTTCTAATATAGTGTTTTTAAACAACTTCCAAGCATTTTCGAGTGATGTGACCCTCTGGACTTTGTTTTTCAGCTTTCTTTTTACCAATCCCCTCATTTTTGTGAAGTTTCCTCTTTTGAAGTCAAATGTGACCGTGTTGGATTTTCTTGGCAATTGGCCAGTTACATGTATGTTTAATTTAATAGCACTGTGGTCACTGCTCCCAATTGGTTCAACAACACTTACATCTCGCACCAGGTCCCGGTCCCCACTGAGGATTAAGTCCAGGGTTGCCGTCCCTCTGGTCGGTTCCATGACCAACTGATCTAGGGAATAGTCATTTAGAATATCTAGAAACTTTGCTTCTTTGTCATGACTGGAACACATATGCAGCCAGTCTATGTCCGGGTAGTTGAAGTCACCCATTACTACCACATTTCCTAGTTTGGATGCTTCCTCAATTTCATATCTCATCTCAAGGTCTCCCTGAGCATTTTGATCAGGGGGACGATAGATCGTTCCCAGTATTAAGTCCCTCCTGGGGCACGGTATCACCACCCACAACGATTCTGTGGAGGAGTCCGCCTCTTTTGGGGTTTCGAGCTTGCTGGATTCAATGCCTTCTTTCACGTATAGAGCGACTCCGCCACCAATATGTCCTTCCCTGTCCTTCCGATATAGTTTATATCCAGGGATAACCGTATTCCACTGGTTTTCTCCATTCCACCAGGTCTCCGTTATGCTCACTATATCAATGCTCTCCTCTAAGACCAAGCACTCCAGTTCTCCCATCTTGGTTCGGAGGCTCCTAGCATTAGCGTACAGGCACTTGTAAGCAGTGTCTCTCTTCAAGTGTCTTTGGCACTTGTGGTTAGGCCTGTGGTAATTTTGCTCTTCTGAATTTATATCCTGTGCCCCTGCTCTCACAATGCCTACTTCTAGGCCTACCCCTTTTAAAATTTCATCATTTCTTTGGTTTTTATCCCAGGGGGGAGGTTTATTCCGAACCGGACCTTTCTCAGCTCCTGTCGGGTTTCCCCCCTCAGTCAGTTTAAAAGCTGCTCTGCTACCTTTTTAATGTTAAGTGCCAGCAGTCTGGTTCCATTCTGGTTCAAGTGGAGCCCGTCCCTTTTGTACAGGCCCGGCTTGTCCCAAAATGTTCCCCAGTGCCTAACAAATCCGAACCCTTCCACCCGACACCATAGTCTCATCCATGCATTGAGACTGCGAAGCTGGGCCTGTCTGGCTGGTCCTGCGCGTGGAACTGGTAGCATTTCAGAGAAAGCCACCTTGGAGGTCCTGGCTTTCAGCATCCTACCTAGCAACCTAAATTTTGCTTCCAGGACCTCATGGCTGCATTTCCCCATGTCGTTGGTGCCAACGTGCACCACGACCACTGACTCCTTCCCAGCACTGTCTACCAAACTATCTAAACGACGGGCGATATCCGCAACCTTCGCACCAGGCAGGCAAAACACCTTGCGGTCTACACGCCCATCACACACCCCACTGTCTATGTTCCTAATGATCAAATCACCCACTACAAGGATCCCTCCACCCCTTGGAGATATATCCTCAGCACGAGGGGATAGCTGCTCATCCCCCAAGGAATGGGTCCCTTCTAAGTGATCGTTTCCCTCTTCCTCAGCTGGATGCTCTCCTTCCCCGAGACCATCGTTCTCCATGATAGCAGGATAGCTATCATCGTTGGAGTGGGACACAGCTATAACGTCCCTGAAGGCCTCCTCCACACACCTCTCTGCCTCTCTCAGCTTTTCCAGGTCCGCCACCTTGGCCTCAAGGATATGAAGTCGTTCCCGGAGAGCCAGGAGCTCATTGCACCGAGAGCACACCCACGACCAACAGCCAGATAGTCGTACATGCTGCAGGCGGTGCAAAACACTGGAAAGCCCCCACACCCCTGCTGGCTTCTTACCTGCATAGTTTTGTTTAAGGTTTATTACATCAATGGGTTGGAGACTGCGGTTTAGTTGAGGTCAGGGAACAGACGGGCAGAGTGGGGGTCCCTGGCCTCCCCGCCCTGCTGCCGAACTCGCTCTGCTGCTTAACTCGCCTTGACGCTTTGTCAGCTGGCGCCTGGACGCTTTGTCAGCTGGCGCCTGGACGCTTTGTCAGCTGGCGCCTGGACGCTTTGTCAGCTGGCGCCTGGACGCTTTGTCAGCTGGCGCCTGGACGCTTTGTCAGCTGGCGCCTGGACGCTTTGTCAGCTGGCGCCTGGACGCTTTGTCAGCTGGCGCCTGGACGCTTTGTCAGCTGGCGCCTGGACGCTTTGTCAGCTGGCGCCTGGACGCTTTGTCAGCTGGCGCCTGGACGCTTTGTCAGCTGGCGCCTGGACGCTTTGTCAGCTGGCGCCTGGACGCTTTGTCAGCTGGGGCTCCCTCTAGCTCATGGAGCAGGCTCCCTCGCTAGGGTGCTCTGACTTTATATGGTTCCTCCCAGCTACTGCTGCCAGCCAATGATGTGTTACTTGAGGCTGATGGCTATCAGCTGGGGCTTAACTCTTTAGTATTCTCTCAGGCTTCCTTCCTTTGAAGGCAGGAAGGCAGGCTTCCTTCCTTCCTGAGTGAGGGGCGGGGCTGTTTAAGCTTTTGGCTGCTTTTAATCTAATCAATGGGCTGCGCCTTCCAGGCAAGTCTTTTTTGTTTGTTGTTTTCCCACCTAGAACAGCCTGACCTTTCTTTAACCTAGGGAAACAGAGCTTGTGGTTTGTTTCAGGAAGGCTGAAGCTGCCCTTTTTAGCAAGGACTGAGCTGACTCTCTCCCTGTATGTGTCAGTGGAGTTTCCTTTTCCCCCTTCTCTCCGATTGGAATTTAGCTTTGTTTACAGTGTCCCCTGAAGCTTTCCTGCTAGGGTGGTGTTGAAAACTAGCTTTCTATAGGCTTCCTTCTCCTAGGATCTGTCTCCTAAGATATAGGTTCTTTCAGGGTTTGGCTCCTAGCTCAGGGTGACCTTGGGCTGCCCTTATTACTTATTGCTCTGAGCTGTTTTACTTCAATTAAATAATGGAATAAATGGGAGCTACTTACCCTCTTTTCGCTCTGCTGCTTAACTCACCTTGACGCTTTGATTGATTGATTGAGTGAGTGAGTGAGTGAGTGAGTGAATGAATGAATATGGGAGGGGGAATTTTCAGTAAGAAAGATTAATATGAAAAAAGCTAGATATGTGCATATAGCACACTGTGCTAAACAAAATGAAAACTGAATATATGAAGCTGCTATATATTGAGAGAGGTCATTGGTCCATCTAGTCTTATACTGTCTATAGCCACATTCACACCATACATTTATTCCACTATTTTTCCAGTCATGGAAAGGGTAGTTTGTGAAGGGTGCTGAGAGTTGTTAGAACACCCTTATTTAGGGTTGTCAGGTCAGAAGCATCCCAAACCCTGAGATTTCAGGGACAGGCCCTACTGATGTCATTAAACATGATATATTAAGCATAAACCACAGTTGCTTGGAGCATACAATTCAAAGTTAAAGGTAAATGAAATTCAAATTGAAAAAGAAAAACACAGTGATGATGTCATACCATACCAACCACAACAGGATTCCCAGAGCTTGGAAATAAATTGTTTCAAGTAACAATTATTTGTAATTCATTACTTTTTTGAGGAACGAGTGGGTAATCCCTTTACATTTTGATTGTAATAGAACTAGGAGTAATTTTACTACTTTTGTGGAGTAATTGTAATGTTTCCAGCATTACTTTGGGGCATTACTTGGGAGGGGGAGCAGGCAAAGTCTTCAGCTCCTCTGATTTGTGGATGAAAATCTTGTGCCTCAAACTGGGCTTCTGCGCAGTGTTGCTCTTCCCTCAGGCTCTGTGGGTGGATAGGAGGCGACGAGGGAGGAGGTGGAGAGTGAGACGAGGTGGAGTGGAGAAAACAATTGTTTAAAGAAATGGATGGTGGTGGTGAAGAATTGAGTGGAGGGAAAAAGGAGCTGGAGGGCAAGAACATGGATAAAGGAGGAGAAGGAGGCAGCAGCAGAATGGAGATAAAGAACTGTGGAGGTGAAAGATGACAGTGAGTGAGTGAGTGAGTGAGTGAGTGAGTGAGTGAGTGAGTGAGTGAGTGAGTGAGTGAGTGAGTGAGTGAGTGAGTGAGTGAGTGAGTGAGTGAGTGAGTGAGTGAGTGAGTGAGTGAGTGAGTGAGTGAGTGAGTGAGTGAGTGAGTGAGTGAGTGAGTGAGTGAGTGAGTGAGTGAGTGAGTGAGTGAGTGAGTGAGTGAGTGAGTGAGTGTGTGTGTGTGTGTGTGTGTGTGTGTGTGTGTGTGTGTGTAAATACTGTGTTTGCACTTGGCACACAAAGTGGCCTCCACCACCCTCTCTGGATACTGTATTTGCAGTATTTTAACTGTTCTGTATTTGCAGTATTTTAACGTTTTTGCATCTCCTGGGAAAATGTTTGCTTGGGTGGGTGTCCCTTAGTTGGTGGCAGGGCAGGGTCTGGGAGGTGGTTAAGTGAGAGAGATTATGCTGGCTGGCTGAGTGGGGGGGTTGCACTTGGTTTGACGTGCAAAGATCTGAGTAGTGGCCTCTGCCTCCCTCCCCGCCTCCCTTACCAGCAGAGAGACCACCATTGCTATTTTATGGATAAAAAGAATCATTCTACTACCTCTTTGTGTGTGTTTATTTTTAATGTTGTTTTAGGCTACTTAGATGTGCATCAGCCAAGGCCAACACCTTGTAGGCTTTTTTTAAAAATAATAAGAACTGAAATGTAATTGTAGTGATTACTTTTGAGAAAAAGTGAAGTAATCAGTTACTTTCAGAGCAATAGTAATTGTAATGGTAATTACTACTTTTTTGGGCCATGTAATTGTAGCTGTAATTTATTACTTTTTAAAAGTAATATTCCAAGCCCTGAAGATTCCTATAAGTAAGGCAGACAGCTCAGCATCCCACAACCACTCAGCATTCCTAACCAAAACCCCAAACTAAAAAATCCTGACATCCAGTCAGCCAAGGTCACAGAAATCCCCTCGCAGCACAACTTGACCCAGGAGCTGTAGTTAGTGCAGAATGCTGCAGCACAATTGCTGACATGAGTGAGACCCTATCAGCACATAATACCTCTGCTCTGAAATCTGCACTGGTTGCCGATTTGCTACCAGGCCAAGTTCAAGGTGTGCTTTCCATGTTACAGGTGCCACATAGTACTTGTTCTGCTTTTGTAAGAAATCAGTCCTTTAGTGTGGCAGCACCTACATTTTAGAACTTCCTGCCTATTGACATTAGGCAGATGCCTTCATTATTATTATTATTATTATTTATTAAACTTATATACCGCCCGACTAGCAATAGCTCTCTATTGTACTCTTTTCAGCACATGCTAAAAACATTTTGGTTTAGGCAAGCCTACCCAGGCATGTAGAAGCAAGTGTGTTTTTAATCTGTTTTTAACTCATTGTTTGGTTTATTATTTTGAATGTTTTTAAATACCTGTCTGTAACTGTTTTTGCCAATAATTTTATTGTTTTAATTCCTCCTGTAAATCGCTTGAGGGGTTTTTTTTTACAATAAAGTGGTATATAGGTGTTGTAAATAAAATACATAAACACATTCTGGAGTAACTGTGGTCCTTGGGTCTCTTTCCACATTTAGAAACAAAGGAATCTACCTTATACTGACTCAGGCCATTTGGTACCATTTAGCTCAATATTGATGACATGGACTAGCATTGGCTCTCCAGGATTCCAGGCAACAGTCATTTCCAGAGATTAAATCTTGGACCTTGCATACAAAGCGTGTGCCCTATTACTGAGCTACAACTCTTCTCATTTAAAAAAGTATATTTTAAAATTGTTCTTTTCAATTCACTAATGAATGTACAGCATATCTATGGGAGATTCATGCCATTCATTTAAAGAACATTCCACACATTTGAAGCACATGAATCACACCACATAATCATGGGAACTGTAGTTTGTTAACAGTGGTGGGAACTATAATTGTGAGGGGGAAATACACTTCTGAGGATTCTTCAGGGGAAGTCATGTGCTTTAACTGTTTGTTATTTTAAAAATATAAAATGAAATAGGAACTACGTTTTGTGTTCCTATTTCTTAGCAGCGATACAAATGCAAGCAGCAGAATGAGATAAACCAGTCCACACCTTTCCCTAGGCACAAATAATGGCAGACACAACCTTCTTAGGTAAAAGATAAAGAATATTTACTCATGACCTTTCATATGTTCAGAAACATAGGCTTTAGCTTAGATGAAAAAAAAGGAGAAGTCTTAGTCCATCTTAGTCTTTGGTAGTGATGCTCTCAGGGAGAGCATCTGCCATGCGGCCTCCCCCAGAGGTAAAAAAAAATCAGTAGTGGAGATTATTCAGAAATCTCCAGGACAAAGGAGGAGGAAGCCAGGTAACTAATCCCACCCATTAGGAAGTTACATCGTGATATCCCTTAAAGGGAACATCTCCCATTTTACAAGGGAACATGCTTTTGTCTATTCTAACATTAACTGCAAGTTGGATGTGCTTTAAATGTATTGTGTGGACCTACTTAATAAACTTTGCCTGCATGTAAATCATTTTAATTAATTTTTTAAAATGGAAATAGCTACAAGGTTTACTGGGTGACCATGGGCTACTCACCATCTCTTAGCCTTATCTGCTCTGCAGGGTGAAAATAACAGAGGGGCACCATGATGACCCCCCATGGAAGAACACACTTAAAGTATAGAGGAAATAATAATGTATAACCATAGTGTGAAATCAGATACTTAGGGCCCATCCATACAACTCTATAATCTGCAATGTTATAGCTTTGTGTCCTCATTCATTCACCATCATCCATATGATGTTGCAAGCTTGTATGGATTTTGGCATTAACAAATCTGCATTAGAAATAAACAAAAAACAAGAAACCCCGATATGTTTTCCTAAACTGATAATCAATCACATTTATATTCTTGGGCTCGGAAGCAATACCATAGACTTTCCTGCAATAGAGGTCCATGGGCATTCCTCTGTCATATGCCAAACCCCTTGTCTCCTTCCCACCAATAGCACAACTGCAAACCTGCACATCTGTGGGAATTTTAAAAAAGGTACATGTTTCTGTGCTGTTCCAAAAAAGCATGTGAAAAGCATATGACAGTTATGGACCAATCACTGAAAAAGGGTGGACTTAGGAGAGTGGCCAATGCTAAAGCAGATTAGACCAAAAAAAAGCCCACATATATGGATGCTTCATAATTGGGTTTTCACAATAATCTGACCACAAACAGGATATGTATGGATCTCGAGGCCACCAACCAAATATGGAAAACATGGATTTTGAGGTTAGGTATGGATGGGCCCTTATTGAGACATAGTATGAAGAAATATTTATAGAAGCATGAATGTGAAAGATATTATTTACACAACCTGTAAAGACATTTATGGCACAATCCTATACATGTTTACTCAGAAGCAAGTCCCAATGTATTCAGTGGAATGCAACCTCAAGTGATAAGGAACTTCACACATCCAACCCAAAATTCATAACCATGCCACTTGAAGCCATTTTGCAACTGTTTTATACTTGTTTTATGATTATTGGATTTTAAAGGGATTTATTTCTTGTTGTGAGCTGCCTTGGTTTCCAGTCGGCAATCCTACCTCACAGGGACGTAGGAAAGACTCCATACACACCCTGGGCTCCTACTGGAAGAAAGGGCGGGATATAAACCTAATAAATAAATAACACAAACATACAGGAAATGTAAAATGCATATACCCTATATAATGGTTTGTTGTCAAAACCATTTGGTGATTGCAGAACATTTTTTTTTAAAAAAATCAGTATTAGTTTCCTACATAATAAAAGCAGTGACACCTAAATAAGCCTGCCTAATTGCTTTAAAATAGGATTGGAGAGGGAATGAAACATTTACAACACAAACACAATCCTTTGCTATGTTCACTCAAAAGTCCTATTAATTTACAGCACAATCCTAACCATGTC
This sequence comes from Rhineura floridana, assembly GCF_030035675.1. NCBI lineage: Eukaryota > Metazoa > Chordata > Lepidosauria > Squamata > Rhineuridae > Rhineura > Rhineura floridana. Next base: position 119,289,209 of record NC_084485.1, on the reverse strand, counting down.
TACCCAAAAGTAAGTCCTAATGAATTCAGTGGGGTTTACTCCCAGTATGTGGGATTAGCATTGTAGCTTTACTCCCAGAAAGGTGATGTTTTACTTCTTGAATATCCTCTCACAGCCTACAGCTTTCCTTCCTTGAGGACGCTTGGTCAGTGTCCAAGTTATATTCTTGAGTAGAGCTTCCAGCTCTTCTTTCGCTGCCTGCCTCCACCTCTCAGCTTCAGCTTTGGGTAAGACTTCAATCTCTTCCCAGGTCTCTGGTTGTGGAAGTTCATCTGTTATGAGGTAAGCAAGTCTTTCTGGTGGTACACCTTTGTTGGTGCATTCAGAGTGTCTGGATGCTGGAGCTTCAGCTGCCCCTTCTGGCTCTGTTGCCTGTTCTGCTCAGATTCCTCGCCTTCCTCTACTGGTGTATTATTGTGATCCCTTCTGTTGTGGAAGAATAGCTCAGTTTCTTCTTCCATTTCTCTGTCATCTATTTGGTGTGACATCCCTTCTGGTTGGTGTGCACATTTTCCTTCATCAAAGTGGACAGCTTTGTATACTCCAACTTCACTAGTTTTGGGATCTATGACTCAGTATCCCTTCTGCATTGAAGAATATCCAATGAATATTCCTTCCTTGACAGTGTTGTCAAATTTTGACCTCTTTTGTTTTGGGATGTGCACAAAGGCCTTGTAGCTGAATACATGGAGGTGAGACACACTTGGTGTCATCATGCCATAGTTCAAAAGGTGTTTTGTTGGTTGGAGCTGCTGGAGGTCTGTTCTGCATACAGGTGGCAGTAACCACTGCTTCCCCTCAGTATTTCTGTGGTAACTATGCATCTTCCAACAAGGAACTAATCATCTGTCCAAGAGACCAGGTCATGCATTCCACAACCCCATTTTGTTCTGGAGTATAAACAACAGTAGTCTGGTGCTCTATGCCTTCCTTACATAGAAAGTCTTGCATAGCCCTGGAGACAAATTCTCCTCCATTGTCAGATCTTATAATTTGTGGCTTTCTGCCAGATTTGTTGGACACAATTCTGAAATAGTCCTTCAATTTTCTCTCTCAGGAGGTACATTGTAGTATATATCGGGTAATCATCTAAAAAGGTGAGCATGTATAAATTTCCACCTAAGGTCTATGTGAATTAATTCTAAAGGTTTTGTAGTTTTCCTTTCACTTTTCTTAGGAAATTTTGGATTCACACTTTTTGTCTTTATATAACATTCACATTTTTCTGTGGATTTACATTGTCCAATTTTAATGCCGCTAGCCAAATTTTCCTTCTCTAGAGCACTGATTCTGGCTAAGCTGGCATGTCTCATTCTTCAATGCCAAACATATAAACATCCAAAATCACAAGTTTCTTTGGCTGTATTTGCATGCATAGGTTCAAAATATTCCACATGCAAAAGTCCATTTTTCAGTTTTGCAGTACAATATACTTCTCCTTGCTCTAAAACTTGGCGAATTTTGTCACTTAAAAAAAGTTCAAGTTCCATTATTTTAGTGGCACTTATTAATTTATCTTTAAATGCTGGAACAGACAGGAAATCTTTCAGTTCAAGCTCTCTGGCACCCTCTGGCTTTTTGCAAAGTAGTCTATAGTGCCTATTCCTTGAGAACAGAAAACATCTGTTTCCCCTTCCAACTCTACTATTCTATGGTTCTATTTGATTTGGATTCCTGCATTGAGCAGGGGGTTGGACTTGATGGCCTTATAGCCCCCTTCCAACTCTACTATTTTATGATCTCCTGATGCTATAATTACAGTCTGTGTATGGGGGCTAGAGTTCTTAAACAATTTTTTATCATTTATTAAATGTGCGGTAGAAACAGTGTCAGTTAAAAATATGGTTTTATAATTATCATTCTTTCTTTTTTTTTTTTTTCAATAATTTTTATTCAGATTTTCATAAAACATACAAGACAAAATCATAAAACATTCAAAGACAAAAAACAAAATCAAAAATAGTTAAACAAAAAGAAAAAAAGAAAAAAAAAAAACAAAAATAAAAAATAAAGAGTAAAATATTGACTTCCCATTTGTCAAAGATCAAATCAGTTATAAGTCTATAATATATAACAATCCTGTCTCTTAAGTCATATTATAAAATCACTTTCCTCCAGTAGTTATCTTACTTAATCATCAAATCTCATAAACATTACTTTATTCTTTCCACAAAAAGTCAAAGAGAGGTTTCAATTCTTTAAGAAATATATCTATCAATTTTTTTTTCCAGATAAGCATATCGATTAATCCATCTCATTACTAATTATGATAATCTTATTGTCATAACCATAGTCAAAATAAACATTTCAATTAATCCATCACTTCAGAATCTGTTAGGTTCAATAATTTCAGTAGCCATTGTTCTATTATCTCTATTAGTTCCATTTTCCATCTTCCATCTTCAGTAGTCTTGTTAAGTCCAGTAATTTCAATATCCAATCTTCCATTATCAGTATTCCATAATAATCTTGCTGTCAAAGCCATAGTCATATAGTAAGAGTCTGATGGGAATTACCTCTATCCCAAATATTTTCTTGCCATCCATTCTGAATAGGTTGCTGAAATACTGCTGTAAAATCATATCTCTGTTCTTTTTTTCAAAATACACTGGGTCATCTCTTAAAAGTTTTTCCATTGTCACATGGCTGCAGTTAATTCCATAGATTTTCTCTATATTGGGCTCCATCACATCATTCCAATCCAGAAGATTATCCATGCCATTGATAACTTTATCTCTAGAATCTTCATTCATTTCTTCAGAGATAACATTGAGTTCCAAACAATAGATTTTATTTCTAAAGTCCATAGACTCCAAATCTTGTTCCTGTTCCACGTTGGTTCCAATCTCCGGGATCTCCTCTCTCACAGGGACCCCTATTCCAGTCTCCAGGGTCTCCTCTCTCACAGGGACCCCTGTTCCAATCTCCGGGGTCTCCTCTCTCACAGGGACCCCTTCCAGGGTCACCTCTCTCACAGGGACCCTTATATCTTTAATCTCCTGCTTCATTTTACTCAATTCAATTTTCGTTATCTCAATCTCATCCATTATTTTCTGAAACATAGTTATTTCCAGATTTTCAGCCACTTTCTTAATTGCCATTTTAAAAGAAAAATATAGGAAAACCACTTCTTATTTCAGCAACAATTGGGTTAATACTCCAAACTTGGTGACATCACAGTATAAACAGAGCAGACAGCCTTATCTCTCCAATAGTTAAGTAAACAAAATGCAGTTCCCAGGATCGAAACAATTAATGGCAATCGTCAAGAAACAGATTCGTCAAAATAAAATAGACCAAAAAGAGAGTAGTCTCAAAACAGTATAATATTTTTCAAAATAAAAATCTGGAATAGAAATCCCTCTTCTGTGTATATCTTTAGAATGCAAATCCAGGACAGCTTTTTGCAACAAAAACAGAGATAAGCTATTAATTAGTGCGTAGCAGAGAGAAGTTATGGCTCCCCAGTGAGATGTCAAAAAACTGATCAATCTGGCAAATCTCTTTTAAACAGCAACAATTTAAGTCAAGTAAAAGAAAAATATAGAAAGAAGGGTGCTTGCCTGTTAGTGCGTTCTCTCTTAGAAGATAAGATGAACGTTCGCTTTAACAGATAGAGCTTGCTGTTGAAAATCCGTCCCACCTTCGTCGGCTGGACCTCGTCCCATAAATTAATGAGATCTGGTCGTCCCAACAAAAATAGGCTTTGAGGTTAATCTCTTCGTTTCTCCCTACCCGGGAGAAGTTTAATCAGTCAAAAAAAAAAAGAAAAAACTGACTGATATATCTGAATAAGCTTCTTTTGAGGCAGGAGCCCGTCTCAAAAGCAGGCACAGGCTAAGTCACCCTTCCCGGAAGTCTATAATTATCATTCTTTCCATCAGATACATGGTAACTGGAATGCTTCACTTTAGTTTGGCTATGTGTTTTTCTTTCAGCTTGCTTTTGCTTAATATCAACTCTTTGTCCTGTCTCTCTTCTAGGACAATCTCTTTGAAGGTGATTAGGATATTTGCATTTGAAGCAGCTCTTCCTTTGTTTGTCTGTGCCCTGCTGTGGCTTCGTAACATGACTCATCTCTCTATCCTGCCTTTGGTTGATGTTTCTGCCCACAGTAAAATTTGCTTTTTCAGACACAGCTTGTTCCTATCTCTCTTTATAGTCCTGATCTCTCAAATATGCCACAATCTGATCCAAATTCTGATCTGTCTGTTCCAGTATGCAAGCAGTCACTGGATGACGTTCATTTAGAGAGCCCAGCAAGATAATCTTTTGCAAATCTTCATCCAATGATCTCCTACATCTTTCTAATTCTCAGAGCAGACATGTAAAGCTCTCTAGAGTATTCAGATCCTCTCTGTCAGACTGTTTCAGTGTGTACAGTGATTTACAGAGAAACATCACGATTTTTAGATTTTCTCTGATACACATTTTCAAGCTTTTCCCATATTTTCTTCACATTCCTACAGCCCATGTAAACATTTAGTGCCTCATCTGATAAAGTAGAAATAAGAAGAGACTTTATTTTGGCATGCTTATGCTTCCAGGAGGAAGTGGCTGCTTCATCCGCTGCTGAGGGTTCAGGATCAGTCAGGACTCCATGCAGATTCTCCCCTTCCAAAAATGCCATCATTTGGAGACTCCAAATTGCATAATTGTCCTTCTCTAGCCTTGGGATGCTTGTTTTAAGTGTTGATTCTTCAGCTATGGTTTTCTATCTTTTGTTCTGCTTTTCGTTCTCTAACCTAGTCTCCTTTTGATCTCTTTTGTAAATCATGCACAGTACTTAGCCTTTTTAGCTTTCAGGCACAACTTGAAGGTGAGGTCCTCCTGCAGATACCATCTCATCAGGAGGTCCGTTCCACACAATATTGGAATTAGGCCTTTAGTATAGTGGCACCTACCCTTTGGAATTCCCTCCCCTTAAATATTAGACAGGCACCATTTCTGTTGACTTTTCAGTGTCTACTGAAGACCTTCCTCTTCCAACAAGGCTTTTAAGTACAGATCTTTCTCAGTCTGCATCTGTTAATAGAAATGTTTGTAAGATGTTTTAAATATTAAATATGCTTGTTTGCTGCTCTGGGTTCCTTTGTGGGGAAGAACGGGAATAAATAAATAAATAAATAAAATGTAGTAAATAAATGTGCACATGCATGTACAAAAGTTTGGGGTGGCAATGCTGACTTTGGCCACATGCACTCTTGTTTTGACCACACTGCTGGCATGCAGACCCTGGAGGGATGGCTAAAAGGGATATCAAGCCAAAAAAGGTTTCCCTACACTGGATAACTTTATAAGAAGATTAGACATATTCATGGGGGCGGGGGTGAGAAAGCACCACGTGTGTTGCCTTAAACTCCTTGGAGGAAAGATGGGACTTAAATAAAACGTAATTCATTAATTAATGTGGTGAGTACTTGTCCATAGCATCTCAGGACATGGCTAAGATGCTGTTGTTGGTTCAGAAGGATTTCCAGGACAAAAATTAATAATAAAATAAAATAACCTCTTGGCTATTTTTTAAATATATGTTTCTTGCGAATATAATGGGGGAGAAGTAAAAATCCAACAATGGCAGCTCCCATTAACAATAAGAACAATCCATTCATCCATAAAAAAACATAAGAATAATCCATTAATCTTAATTTGACAACATTCATTAATATAAGCCATGTGTATGTTCAAATAGGTATCCAAATGAGACTGATAAAATATATATACGTTCAACTGTAGAAAGGGCAGTAAGATCTTCAGATCATTGAGTAAAGGATGGTGGGTGTTTGTCTTTCCAACCATGAGGTATAAGTCTGTTTGCAACCATAAAGGCTCACAGGGTCCACTTATCTTGTCAGTCCCTACTAGGGGTGGGGGAGAAATTTGATTCAGTTTGCATTTAAAGCAAAATTTATTAAATTCACAGTTTCTGAAACAATATGAGAACTGAAGTGTAGCTATCTGTAGAAATTCACACTTATACAAATTTTGTGATGCAGTTGTCCAACCATGCAATGATTACAAAAATGCATATATTAGCAAAAAGTGTGCATAAAATGAATATATTAGTGAAAACACATAATATTAGGAAAAATTGTTTGCAAAAAACGCATACATTCGTCAAAACCGCAGACAAAATGTGTTTATTAGGAAAAATTTGCACTCTAATACTGAAGAATTTTCATGAGGATTTTTTTAAATTGCAGATTGCTGTAGATATGTGGAAAACCAAATTAAAGATTACAAAAATGAGAACCTGAGAGAACTGAAATTGAGAGAGCCTTCCATCCCTAGTCCTTACATCAAAGGAATACAGTTTAAAAGTTTGTGAACATCTGCAAATATCATGGATCTCTCCAAAAAAAATTAATGTGAACAAGACAACAATTTCTGACCTAAAGGGAGACACCACAGGACATGCCCACATCAACAAAACATTATCAGCATTAGAGGGAAGGGCTGTAGCTTATTGGTAGAGAATTTGCTTTGCATGCACAAGGTTCCAGGTTCAATCTCCAGCTTCTCCAACTAGGGCTAGTATTTGTCCCCTGCCTGGGACCCTGGAAAGCCACCGCTACTCAGCGTAGACAATACCAAGTTGGTGGACCAATGATCTGACTCAGTACAAAGCAACTTCCTACATCATCTTGGCAAGTTTGAGCACCTCTTGTTTTGCAAATTAAACAATGTGTCTCCTGCAGTCATTTGTAAGACATAAATGAAGCCCTGGGAGCGACAGCAATTTGTAGGGCAGAAATACAAAATCTCACACATCCTGGCAAAACATACTGACAGCCCAGCCCTTTATTCCTAACTGCCCCAATGAAACATAAAATGAAAATAATTTCTACCTGCCCTCTCTCTACTAGGTTGACAGTTTGCATAGCTAGAAATTACATTCCTTTCTTTTGATTTTTTTCTTTTCAGATATTAAGTGTGATGGAGTAAGCATTCCCCTTTGGAGTGCTGTTGTTGTTATTTTAGGGGGGAATGATTGGTACTTGTCTGGATCTCTTTCCCAGGAGCCTTCAGTAGGACCTTTCCATCAAGGCCTACTGATGGCTTGTTATGTTTCTGGCAGCATAACTGCTGCCTTTTTGGAACAAAGGGGCAATTAGAAATAATTTGTCATAAAAAGCCTTTTCCCCTTCTGTTCATAAGAGCTTTTGTCTTTTGCTGACCCCTTTTGAAAGCCACAGCTTTGCAAGAGGGAGGAAGAAGGAAAAGAAGAAGACGGGGGGGACTCTTGAAAGAAGGATGCTGCCTTGTCTTTAATCTAAGGGCAGAGTAAGAGCTGAAGTAACTGTCTATAGTGCCACTTTAATCAACTTAATGCAGCTCGCTAGGCTACAGGCTTTGGGGGAAGTACAAAGAGACACTCAGATGTGAGGCCAAGAATGGATACTTTCACAGGGCATTTTACTAGAAAAGAAATCTCTATAAGATAAGAGATCAGGACCAAGAGGAGTCAATGACATGGCATACAGTGGATTGATAGCGGCTGAGAAGATGCCTCTGCCTTGTGTCAGGAGAGGTACAAAGGCAAAAGCCAGCTGGTCCCTCCATCGAGCATGATTTCCTTTATAAGGTGGTTGTGCGAAAGAACTGCACTGTGATAGACCTTTGTTTACTTCAAAGGTTTATTTTTTAACCTCTTTATTCTAAAGCCCCATTTTGAATTCTCAGGGCTTAAAATATGTATCACTGTCCCTTTCATTTCATCCTCCTGGGGGAAAAAATCAAAGGCAGGGGGTGGGGAGGGGAAAAGTTTTTATTTTTTTCAGTAAGCCTTGTCTGTTTGAAATGGTATGATGTTTGAACATATGGTCTCTCAAAATTGCTTCTTCAGTAGAATCTTTGTGCTCTGTGTGTGTGTGCGCGCACCCACGCGCGTAGGAGTTTTTAAAGCACACATGGGTCTGAAGTAACTTGTAGGTGAGTACAGCTTACCTTTTCCATTTTCTTCTACCTGCATTAGGTCACATTTTGAACTATATTTTCAGGGGTCTAAAAAACACAAAAAGGTGATCTGTAAATTTAAAGGAGGATCCATTTTCTAAAAACAATAGCTTTCTAAAATGTTTACTTTGAACATACAGAAAACTTTACTGACTAGAAGGTGGCTGCCATCCAACAAACACATTATATGTATTTCTTGTTTAACTGATTTCAAGGGGTTGAACATGCTTAACTCTGGGTTGGATCATGGCTACTAGCTTCAGTCTTGCACTCTACTGGATTACTTAAATCTGATGATTCAATTGAAATAGCCCAATAACAAGCACTATTGCAGCTCGGGCTTTCTGCAAAATTTGTGTTCATACCTGCCCTCCCTTTCCCTAAATTTTATATTCATCAGAGCCTGCAGCATGGTGTGGGTAGGACCAGCTGATGTGGTTCATCTCCCCCTCTCCATGTTTAATTTTTGAGTGCACAGAACCTTCTGAAAAAGGGGTTTCATTGTGTCGAATTAGTGAGTGGAGCTGAGTTTTAGGTGCTCCTGAGGAATAGTATCATCTGCTCTGATGATACCCTGTGTGTTAGGGTTGCCAGGTTCAGGGCCTGAGAATGATTCTGTATCTTTAAGAGAAGAGAAAATTCAGCCAAGTGCAGGTGTTCTTGCAACACTGTAATGGGAAAAACCACAAGGTGAAATTCTGGCAACCAAGAGGTCTTCTGTAACTTTAAAAGTTGTGCAGGGGGAAGGGAGAATTTCACCTTGTGGTTTTTCCCATTACAGTGTTGCAAGAACACCTGCACTTGGCTGAATTTTCTCTTCTCTTAAACATACAGAATCGTTCTCAGGCCCTGAGCCTGGCAACCATACTGTGTGTGTGTACTGCTCCCTACCTAAACTAGACAAGGCTGAGAGAGCCGGTCCTACCATTAGGCAGAGTGAGGAGGCAACTGTCTCAAGAGGCAGATGCTGGGAATGCAAGTTGTTCCTATAAGTTGGAGGACACAATTGTGTGTGCCACGCTGCTTGTCCTACACTCCCGTAAGCACCTTCCTGTCTTCAGGGCAGTGGAGGACACTTTCCCATTGCCTTTATTGAAAGAAGAGTCAACTCTCAGTCCAACTGGCTTCTATTAGGGATGGAAGGAGCTGTCAATTTCAGTTCTCTCAGTTTCTCATTTTTCTAATCTGAAATTCAGTTCTTCAGGTTTCTGCAGCAATTTGGGACTTTTAAAAAAAATCCTCGTGAAAATTCTGAAGCATTTTAGGGCATTTTTCCCCTAACAAACACATTTTTGTCTGCAGTTTTGACGAATGTACACATTTTTGCAAGCAATTTCTCCTAATATAATGCATCTTTGAACATTAGTTTTGCTAATATATTCATTTTTATATACACTTTCCACTAATATATGCATTTTTGTAAACATTGGTTGGAGAATGGCATTGCAAAATTCAGATTAAGTGCAAATTTTGAAGGTTGGCTATGTTTTGGCTCTCATATTGTATCGGAAAGTGTGAATTTGATAAATTCAGCTTGAAATGCAAAGTGAATCAAATTTCTCCCCCATCCCTAGCTTTTATAAATGGATATGGTGAAGGCACCATCTTGTTCTTCTTCTTGTTCAGCATAATGTCTTGGGCTGGCCTTGCTGTTTATTTTATTTATTTATTATTTCATTTATATCTTTTTATTTATTTATTTATTTATATACCGCCCGACTAGCATTAGCTCCCTGGGTGGTGAACAACAGAATATAAAAATACAAAACATCTCAGATCTCATAATAAATACAGGATAAACATATATAAAACAATAAATCAAAAACAATTACAACAAAATTTAAAACTAAAACGAGTTACATATTAAAACGCCATAGCAAAGAGGCAAGTCTTAACCTGGCGCCGAAAGGAAAGCAATGTCGGCGCCATACGCACCTCTTCGGGGAGATTGTTCCACAGTTTGGGGGCCACCACTGAGAAGGCCCTAGATCTTGTCACCATCCTCCGAGCCTCCCTACGAGACGGAACTCGGAGGAGGGCCTTCGATGTGGAGCGTAGTGTACAAGCAGGTTCATATCGGGAGAGGTGTTCCGATAGGTATTGTGGTCCCGTGCCATATAGGGCTTTATAGGTCAAAACCAACACTTTGAATCTAGCCCGGAACCATATTGGCAGCCAGTGCAAGCGAGCCAGAACAGGTGTTATGTGTTCCGACCGCCTGGTCCCTGTTATTAATCTGGCCGCCGCATTTTGGACAAGCTGTAGTTTCCGAACTGTCTTCAAAGGCAGCCCTATGTAGAGCACATTGCAGTAGTCCAGTCGTGAGGTTACCAGAGCATGTACGACTGATGTTAGGTCCTCCCTGCTCAGATAGGGACGTAGCTGGGCTACCAGCCAAAGCTGGTAGAAAGCATTCCGTGCCACCGATGCAACTTGGGCCTCAAGTGACAGGGAAGGATCTAAAAGAACCCCCAGACTACGAACCCGGTCCTTTAGGGGGAGTGTAACCCCATCCAGGACAGGGTGTATATCCACCATCCGATACGGGAAACCGTTCACCAGCAGCATCTCAGTCTTGTCTGGATTGAGCCTCAGTTTGTTAGCTCTCATCCAGTCCATTATCGCAGTCAGGCAACGGTTCAGTACATCGACAGCCTCACCTGAGGGGGATGAAAAGGAGAAATAGAGCTGCGTGTCATCAGCGTACTGGTGGCAACGCACTCCATAGCTCCTGATGACCGCACTCAACGGCTTCATATAGATGTTGAAAAGCATGGGAGACAGAACCGAACCCTGCGGGACTCCACATTGCAGAGCCCACGGTGTCGAGCAATGTTCCCGAAGCACAACCCTCTGGAGACGACCCGCTAAGTAGGAGCGGAACCATTGCCAAACAGTACCCCCGACTCCCAACTCCGCAAGCCTCTCCAGAAGGATACCATGGTCGATGGTATCAAAAGCCACCAAGAGATCAAGGAGGATCAACAGAGTTACACTCCCTCCGTCCCTCTCCCGACATAGGTCATTGTACAGGGCGACTAAGGCTGTCTCAGTGCCGAAACCGGGCCGAAACCCTGATTGAAACAGATCTAGATAATCAGTTTCATCCAATAGCGCCTGGAGCTGGCCAGCAACCACTCGGTCCAAGATCTTGCCCAGGAATGGAACATTTGCTACTGGTCTATATCCCGCCCTTCCTCCCAGCAGGAGCCCAGGGCGGCAAACAAAAGCAGTAAAAACACTTTAAAACATCATAAAAACAGACCTTCAAATACATTAAAACAAAATGTCTTTATTAAGGAACATGGGAAGCTGCCTTATACAAGGTCAGATCATTGGTATGATCTACTCAGAGTGGCAATGCTTCCCAGGAAGCATCTACCTTCCCTTTAACTGGGGGCTGATGATTCTGTTTACCACTTAGGTCTGGCACTGGTGCATCCCCAGCCTCAGCTAAAAATACGGGGTATGAAATAACACCCTGCAGGAATGCAGCACTGAGCTCTTCAGACAACTCCTACAAGAGACAGTGACCAACTTGGATGGCTTTAAAAGAGGATGAGACAAATTCACGAAGGACAAGGCTCTCAGTGCCTCAGCCATGGTGTCTATGTTCTACCTCCACTGTTGGAGGCAGGATGCCTCTGAATATATGTTGCTGGGAATTACAAATGGAGAGAGCATTGTTGCACTTAGGTCCTGCTTGCGGGCTTCCCAAAGGCACCTAGTTGACCACTGTGAAAACAGGATGGTGGACTTAGATAGGCTTCTTATGATCTTCACTATTTGTACTAACTTTGAGCTAATAGTTGGCTAATCATTTCTGGATTACACCTTAGGCTACTGAACCTGTTTACATCATTTCGAAGGGGGGGGGAGCGAGCCCTATGTTGGCTCTGCTGCTTGTACATGATATACTATCTGCTGACATATGAGATATAGTTTAAATTCTATCTTGTATCCACTTTATAATCTCTGTGACTGACAGTCTTCATGGAGGGGGGGGGAAGTAAAACAGCCTGGTTTTACGATGAAGACAGAATCATCTAATAAGACAGCAAAACTATGGGTGACACTGAAGTGTTTCCCAAAGATTTGTGCATCATCCTAAGATGTGAAACAAAAACGATTGTGACAGGGGGAATAAAAAGGGGGGAAATTAAGATATTGCTACAAACAAAAGCAGCATTAATTCAGGTAAATAAATTTCACGGTGCAGCAGTAAAGCATGCTGTCAAGGTGATGGAGAATCCTTCCTCAAGTACAAAGCACTTCTCAAACACCACATTTCAAATGAGTTGATTTTTTTCTTATCCACCTTTTTCACTGTCCAACTTTCACATCCATACATAGAGATCGGGAATACCATGGTCTGAATGATCCTGACTTTAGTGTTCAGTGATACATCTTTGCATTTGAGGACCTTTTCTAGTTCTCTCACAGCTGCCCTCCCCAGTCCTAGCCTTCTTCTGATTTCTTGACTGTTGTGTCTATTTTGGTTAATGACTGTACCAAGGTATTGATAATCCTTGACAAGTTCAATGTCCTCATTGTCAACTGTAAAGTTACATAAATCTTCTGTTGTCATCACTTTAGTCTTTTTGATGTTCAGCTGTAGTCCTGCTTTTGTGCTTTCCTCTTTAACTTTCATCAGCATTCGTTTCAAATCATTACTGGTTTCTGCTAGTAGTATGGTATCATCTGCATATCTTAAATTATTAATATTTCTCCCTCCAATTTTCACACCTCCTTCATCTTGGTCCAATCCTGCTTTCCATATATGTTCTGCATATAGATTAAACAAATAGGGTGATAAAATACACCCCTGTCTCACACACTTTCTGATGGGGAACCAATCGGTTTCTCCATATTCTGTCCTTACAGTAGCCTCTTGTCCAGAGTATAGGTTGCACATCAGGACAATGAAATGCTGTGGCACCTCCATTTCTTTTAAAGCATTCCATAGTTTTTCATGATCTACACAGTCAAAGGCTTTGCTGTAATCTATAAAGCACTGGGTGATTTTCTTCTGAAATTCCTTGGTCCGTTCCATTATCGAACGTATGTTTGCAATATGATCTCTGGTGCCTCTTCCCTTTCTAAATCCAGCTTGGACGTCTGGCATTTCTCGCTCCATATATGGGAAGAGGCTTTGTTGTAGAATATTGAGCGTTACTTTACTTGCATGGGATATTAAGGCAATAGTTCGATAATTACTGCATTCCCTGGGATCCCCTTTCTTTGGAATTGGGATGTATATGGAATGCTTCCAGTCTGTGGGCCATTGTTTAATTTTCCATATTTCTTGACAGATTTTTGTCAAAATTTGGACAGATTCAGTCTCAGTAGCTTGTAGCAACTCTATTGGTATGCCATCTATTCCTGGTGATTTGTTTCTTCCAAGTATTTTAAGAGCAGCTTTCACCTTGCATTCTAAAATTTCTGGTTCTTCATCATACGGTTCCTCCGTGAATGAATCTGTCATCCTGGCATCTCTTTTATAGAGTTCTTCAGTGTATTGCTTCCATCTTCCTTTTATTTCATCTCAGTCAGTCAGTCAGTGTTCCACTGTTGATTATTCAACATCCCTACTCTTGGTTTAAATTTCCCTTTCATTTCTCTAATCTTTTGGAACAGGGCTCTTGTTCTACCCTTTTTGTTGTCCTCTTCTATTTCTATACAGTAACTATTGTAATAAATCTCTTTGTCCCTACGTACTAGTTGCTGTATTGTTGCCTTTAGGGTTCTAACCATGTTTGTATCTCCTATAATCCTTTCAGCAGTGTGGTAACATGCTGGTGATACCCTGTCCCACTGAGTAGTCTCACTGCTGCATTTTGCACCAGCTTCAGCTTCCAGACCAACCTCAAGGGTAGCCCCACATAGAGGGCATTACAGTAATCCAGCCTGGAGGTTACCATTGCATGGACAACAGTGGTCAAGCCACAGCTGTCTTACCAGCCAAAGCTGGTAAAAGGCACTCCTAGCCACTGAGGTCACCTTGGAGTCTAGCAACAAAGATGGATCCACCCCCAGACTATGGACCTGCTCTTTCAGAGGGAGTACGACCCTATTCAAAGCAGGCAACCAACCAGTCATCTGAACTCGGGAACCACCAACACACAGTGCCTCCGTCTTGCTAGGATTCAGACTCAGTTGACTGGCCCTCATCCAGCTCACCACCAAGTCCAGGCAGCAGACCAGGGCTTGCACGGCCTCTCCTGATTCAGATATTACAGAGAAATAGAGCTGGGTATCACCAGCATGCTGCTGACATCTCACCCCAAATCTCCTGATGACTGCTCCCAAGGGCTTCATGTAGATGTTAAACAGCATGGGGGACAAGATGGCACCCTGCGGCACCCCACAGCACAACTGCCAGTGGGCCAAAAGACAATCACCCAATGCTATTCTCTGAAAAAGACCCTGGAGATAGGATCGGAACCACTGTAAAACAATGCCTCCAATACCCATCTCATCAAGTTGGCCCAGAAGGATACCATGGTCAATGGTATCAAAAGCAGCCGAGAGATTAAGTAAGAATAATAGAGCTGCACTCCCCCTGTCCTTCTCCCGATAAAGGTCATCCATCAGCGCAACTAAGGCCAATTCAGTGCCATAACTAGGCCTGAACCTAGACTGGAATTGGTCAAGATAATCTGTTTCATCCAAGAGTACTTGCAATTGCTACACCACAAACCTCTCAATCATCTTCCGTAAGAAGGGAGTATTTGCAATGGTGCACTAGTTGTCTCAAACCAATGGGTGCAGTGTGGGCTTTTTAGGAGCGGTTGGATCACTGCCTTTTTCAGAGTGGCTGGAACCACTCTCTTTTGCAACAATGCGTTGACCACACCCTGGATCCACTCGGTCAACCCCCCTGAGCAACCTTTAATAAGCTAAGAAGGGCAAGGGTCAAGAGGGCACATTGCTGGCTTCATTGTTGCAAACACCTTGTCCACCTCATCAGGCTGCATCAACTGAAACTGTTCCCAAGAAGCTGCAGCAGATGTTGCACTGGACACTTCACTGGGGACTATAGTAGATGTGGGTGGGGCATCATGATTGCTATGGAGGCGAGCAACTTTACCCTCAAAGTGCCTTGCAAACAATTCACAGTGGGCCTCCGAAGGGTCTAAGACTCCATTTCCTAGAGTTGATGTCAACAGACCCCTGATAATACAGAAAAGCATCACTGGACAGCTACTTGAGGATGTGATGGTGGCAGAGAAATGGGCCTTCTTCGCTGCCCTCGCTGTCGCACAGTAGGCACGGTTATGATATTTTACTCATGCCTGATCAGCCTCACAGCATGTCTTTTGCCACTTGCACTCTAGCCATCGTGCAGCCTCTTTCATTGCCCTTAGGTCACTGGTGTACCAAGGTGCAAACTGGGCTCCACAATGCTGGAAAGGGTGCTTGGGGACAACCATGTCAAAAGCCCGATGGCCTCACTGTTCCATAGTGTGACTAGGGCTTCATCAGGGTCACCTGCTCTATCTACTGGGAACTCCTCCAGGGCATTCAGGAATCTAGTGGATTGCATTAGTCTCCGGGGGTGGACCACCTTAATCTGTCCAACACAAATAAATAAATAAATACTCTTATTAAAATTATATATGATCTGCTGCCTAGTTAATCAAGGGGAGACCTTTTTAGTTGATTTCCTATACATGCTTACCTAGGATTATGTCCCAGTGAACTCAATAGGACTTACTTCTGAATAGACATGTATAGGATTGCACTGTAAATCCTTTAATGCTGCAATCCTATATCAATTCACCTGGGAGTAAGCTGCATTGAAATCAATCTGACTTCTGAGTATACATGCATAGGATTGCACCGTTAAATCAATTAGTCTAACCAATGAATCTATCAAACACTGCAGCCCTAAATAAAAGATTTCCTTATTTGCACATATTTTCATTCAAGCATCTTTAAAACAGGGAACTGATGCTGTTTTATTGCTCCTTGTAGTTTTAACAAAACCAATTTTCAATACTTCTTAATTATTGCATTGTAATGACACAATAAGGGAAACTAAAAATAAACTATAATAAAAATATATGATCATTCCTTCCTTGATTTCATTCTGGGTTCTCTCTCCATATCTCCACTGAGTTAAAAGGGTAAGCTTCTGCAATTCCCCCCCCCATGACTGAGCTCAGACTTATGAAATTCATTAACATTGCTGCAATGAGACAAAACCACAAGAGGAACAACAATTTGTATGTTGGCGCAAACTAGAGCATTCTTGTGTTTATAAATATTCCTCTATGGAGAGAAGTGTGTGTATTATGATAATTATGCATTAGTGCCTCATTAGTAGGAGGTTACATTCATTCTGATTCCTTTTTCCTCTAGAGTATTTTTGATAGGTAAGCACTCTTTCTTTCTTTCTTTTAAAAGAGAAAGTTTATTTAGCATGAGAGTTTACCTGTATGTCTTTGGAGAGCCTGTTATGCTTTCTAACCTAGGACAGATGGCAAATTACATGGATTCCATGTGTGATCTCAGCTGATTGGCATCTTTTGCTATTCCCCAATGAGGAAAATTTCTAGATCCAATTAATCAAAATGAGGTTAAAGTGTTGTGAAATAAATGTTTCTATAAGGTCATTTTTAAGAGTCACTGTCTAACTACCCAATCTAGTATACCCCTATCAGTGTAGCATACAATTTGGAAATGCCACAGTATTTAGATTTATGGCATTAGTGGCTCTCTTGATAATTTCATAATGTCAGGTCTGAATTAACCATTAGGTTAAGTATGCTGTAGAGTGGGACTCCAGTCAAATCGAGGTTCCAGCTCAACCACAGTATACCGAGAATGCCCCCACATGACAAGTGTAATTATAATGCTTCCTGTGCTAGGCTGCTCTGAGATTTCTTAAAAGCTGAGAACATGGTGGCTGTTTATATTTGGGGAGGTGGGGGAGAAGAGACAAGCAAGGCTGTAACAGATATTTGTAATATTATGAACAGAAGGGATAGAGAGATTCAGATTCTTTATTGTTACGGTCATAGACCCGTGGTTCACAGCGGAAACAAAATACAGAAAACTTCATCAAAGGACTGTAATACAAGAGTTGATAAAAAACACAATTCTAAAAGCTTAGTACATGAAATAAAAATACAAGGGAATTATTAAATGCAGAATAAGGAAATGCGTTTCTGTTGGGCCGCATAGACAAACTTAGCTACCTGAATAGTAGTTTCTTTATCTAACCCAGACAGCAAATGGGCAACAATAACATCAGTCGGTTTATGATGCAGTTTTGCCAGTAGAGGATTAAGAAACTTAGTACGAATCTGGGAATATAGGGGGCAGGAGAAGAGGGTATGATGTAGAGTTTCAATGGTGCCAACGCCACAAGGGCAAACACGGAGTTCATAAGGGATCCCTCTAAACCTCCCTTCCAACATCGCAGAGTAAAGGGAATTGAACCTGGCTTTAGAAAAGGCTAAGCGTAGTTTAGGGGTTGTTAGGAGATCTAAGTAAGGGTTGAGCTTTCCGGGAAAAAAGTTTAGGTTCAGATAGACAGGGGAGCATATTTTGGAAGCCATACTAATTGAAGACTGGTGATCAATGTCCTGGAATCGGGAACGGATTATGACTAGGGCATCGGATGGGAATTGAGATATTAAATATTCTTTAGAAAGTCCCATATGTAGCAGTTTCTTTTCCAATTTTTTATTCCAATTGGAAGTCCAGTTATCTTTCCAAATTAAGGATAGAAATCCAGGAGTAGTATTGGTTGAGATTTTAACCCAAAAGTTTGCGGTTGTCAGCCATGCCTGACATTCCATCGAGGGAAACCCACATTCTAATCTTAGTGCTGCCGAGGGTGCACATCTCGGGACTCCTAGCAGGCGGCGTAAAAAGGAGGAGAGAACCACTTCAACAGAAGAGTTCAGAGAGTGGATCCAAATCAAAACACCATATAAAATTTGGGGAATGATCTTGTTTTTAAAAATCTGAATAATTGCAGGAATGAATTGTCCCCCTTTGTAATAAAAGTATCAGAGGAGGGTCTTCAGGGAATTCCTAGCTTTCATTGTCGCCGTTCTTATGTGGCAAGACCAATTCAACGAAGCATGGAAAGTAATACCTAAGTATTTATAGTGTGCTACCTGTTCGAATGTTTGGCCGTTGATTGTCCAAACTGGAGTGCTTATTCGTTTTGAGAACACTAAAATTTTAGATTTATCGTAATTAATAGTTAAGTGATTCTCTGTACAGTAGGACATAAACGTCCTTATCAGGCGTTTGAGGCCAACCTTCGATAGTGAGAGGAGCACAGCGTCGTCAGCATATAGCATCAGAGGGCAACTCTCAGCCACGATCTTAGGGGTATGACAATCCTGCGCAAGACAACGTTCATTCAAATAGTTTAAAAATAAATTAAAAAGAAGGGGGGCTAAAATAGAGAGTATTTTCTATTCCTCTCTGATAATACTGGAATTCATGGTCCCTCAATGAAGTTGTTTTACAGTAGTTCAGGACACAGAAAAGAAGATATTTCTTCCCAGAATGCAGTTTGTTTATTTATTTATTTATTTCCTGCCTTTTCCCAGAAGGAGCCCAGGGCAGCAAACAAAAACACTAAAAGCACTTTAAAACATCTTAAAAACAAAAGACTATAAAACATCTTAAATCAAAACATCTTTAAAAACATCTTAAAACAAAACGTCTTTAAAACATCTTTTAAAAACAACTTTAAAAACATCTTAAAAAGCAATTCCAGCACAGATGCAGACTGAGATATGGTCTGTACGTAAAAGGCTTGTTGAAAGAGGAAGGAATGTCATTTATATTTACCAATTCACAATGACTAAATGGAAATTCCATGCTCAGAGGCAGAATATCACCAATTTCCAGATGCTGATCACGACCTTTATGCCATGTTTGTAAATGTCCAGAGGCATCTGGCTTGCCAGAGCTGCTAGAAATGAATTGCTACACTAGATTGGCCTTGACCAATACAGTATTCAGTGCAGTTATGGGGATGGGGAAGGTGTGGGTGCAGGTTTTATGCTATCCATAAGAACCAGCCCCTGCCCAGTTTTAGCAAAATTGTGTCCCCCGTACCCTTCTGAAAACATACTGTCACAACAGGGAAGGTGACTAGGCCCCCTCTGTAATTCAAGCCCTACTCTAAATTATAACAGAGGAACAGAAATGGAAAGATCTGTCAATTTCAGCTATCTCATTTTCTCATTTTTTTCCAATTTTAAATTCTGTTCTGCAGCAATTTGTGATTTTTTAAAAAAATCCTCATGAAAATTCTTCATAATTCTAGTGTTATTTTTTCCCCAATAAACATATTTTTGCCTGGAGTTTTGACCAATGTACACATTTTTGCAAGCAATTTCTCCTAATGGCCCAGTTTATCTGAAGGAGCGCCTCCAGCATCACCAATTATGCCGCCTGATGAGATCAGCCGCACAAGACCTTCTCTCGGTCCCACCAGTTAGGACAGTGAGGCTGGTGCGGACCAGAGAGAGGGCATTTTCGACTCTGGAATTCCCTTCCTTTCGATCTTCGCCATGCCCCTTCCCTGATAGGTTTCCGCCGGGCCTTGAAAACCTGGCTGTTCAGGCAGGCCTACGGGACCTCTGGGGTGGTTTAGTTTTAAGACTGATATTATTAATTATTATTATGATTTTTGTGGTTTTATTGTATTTATTGATGAAATTGTACGTCGCCTAGAGTGGCCGTTGATTCGGCCAGATAGGCGATTCAGAAATAAAATTTATTATTATTATTATTATTATTATTATTAATGTAGTGCATTGTTGAATGTTATTTTCACGAACATATTCATTTTTATACACATTTTCCTGAATATATGTATTTTTGTAATCATTGTTTGGTTGGACAACTGCATTTGGATAAGTATGGGGTTTTGAAGGCTGGCTGTGTTCTCACTCTCATATTGTTTTGGAAAGTGCAGATTTAATGAATCCAGCTTTAAATGCAACTTAAACAAATTTCTCCCCCATCCCTACAGAAGAGCAATGGTATACCTATACTGTGTTGTGCTGGTGGCAGTACAGCCTTCATCACTGATTGGCTGAGCTGGTATTGGAAAAGGAATGTTCAATTTCTGAGGGAACAAAAGAGTTCAGCTTCTGTGAGAAAAGCAAAAGTCAGTTTGGCTTGGATTAAAAGCCTGCATGGAGAATGGCTGAGAACTGGGAAGAGGCCCCAAGTCCCACAGGAGCTAAGGGACATAGCCCCCAGAGGAAAGGATGCTGAAGGACAAGTGCAGAGTAGACATTAGTTCTGGACTCCTTTTGGCAACAAGGGCAGGATATAAATTTAATAAATAAAACAAATAAAACCAAAGAGCAGATGGATAGTGACATTTGAGGAAACAAGGAGTAAATATTCACTAATAAGCAAAAACCCTTGCAGTTTAAGAATGTACCTATAGCCAACAGATATTTCTATCAAACTTTAAAAAGCAGGGAAATTGGGCAGCTCTAGTGGCCGCATGGGACCTTAGGGCTTTAAAGCCGCCAGAGACTGTGAGGCATGGAGGGTGCCATAGCCCTGCTTAGCCAACAGAGCCCTGTCTAGGGATTGCCTTTCCTCAAACTGTGTGAGAGTGTAGCTCCTTGGCAAATCCAGGCTTGAGGTTTTCCTGTGCCTGGTGTTATTGGCCCTGCGGGACCAGTGAAAACAGAGAGGGGGACGGAGGGCGAGGGATGAGCCACAGTTCCCAGCAGGGAACTGGAGGGGCGCACAACGAGGTGCCAGACGTTGGGGAAGTAGGCCTACCCCACGGGTCAAGCTCAGCCCCTACATGCCCAGATTGGGAAGTGCGGCTTCCCGCCACCAGCAGAGGTTGCTAGAGTGGGCTACATAGTCCCCCAGAGAGTGTCCCACAAGCAGGGGAATCAGAATGGCATAGCACAGGAGGGGCACAGGGAAGACATGCCCAGTGTAAAAAGCGCCCAAAACGCCGCTGGACTAAACGCTGGTGAGCATTACTGGAAAGGCAGGAGGCCCTCTACAGGAGTGCTGACTGCAGATGCCAGATACTGCGGAAAATTAGAAGGGAGGGATTCCGCCCAAAGGTGTTGAGACCCTTGTACCATCATACCCAAATTTACACCCTAGGCCTTTGTTGTGCATGTTCTAACTAGGTTTGTCTACATCTGGCAGTCTTATGTTCATATTCTGATCCTTAGGTACATTTGAGCTTGCGTAAGGTCTGTTGCTGCAGAGTGGTTGGGGGTCCAATTTTACCTAGTTGTCATTGGGTTTCCTTCCAACCAGGTCACAATGTTATAATAGGGGTGGGAAGTTTGCATCTTGGGTGTCACCTGAGAAAGGCACCCCAGCTTTTATAAGCAAATATCAGCATATTGATTATAGAATCCTACTCATCAGAAAGGTCAAAGTTCATTATCTTTTCACTAATGCACCAGAGGAGCAGGAGACCTGACCTCCTCTCTGAGATATTGTACTGCCCTACAAATTTGTCAAAATGCAAACACAATTTGGCTTGGTCTTTCACAGTCTAATCCATTTCCTGTGTAGCAATTCCTGTGTACAAGCAATTCCTTTGCCTCTGAGCATATGGTGAGTGGTGGCAATACTTGCCATCTCCAAAGATGGAGAATTACATTTTTTAAATGTTTGTTGGTGTTCTTCTTACTTTGCTTGTTTCCTGTGTTACTACTGTTTCTACAGAGAATCTAACTTAAAAAATTATATTTCTCTCATTATTCATCCTAGAATTCTGTGTCAAATTTATTTTTATTAATTTCAAAGCCTTTTTATTGGTCAATGTCATATGATGGTGAAGATAGCCTTTTGTGTTTCAAACTGGAGGTTATGCTCTGTTTCTCTTTTGGGCGCATTAACAGTTGAATCTGAAACTGCAGTTTGCTATAAAATCAGACTGATGTTGCTACTTAAGCAATGTCTCCAGCTGTTGCGGAAAAAAAATGTGTCCTGCCCAAGATTTATTTTTATTTATTTATTGTACTTTTAGACCGCCCTTTAGCGACAAGCTCTCAGGGCGGTGTACAACAGAATAAAACCACATTAAAATACAGGTGAGTGAGGGTACAATACAACAATAAAAACATTTTAAAAGCAAGGTGAAGACAAAGATTAAAATAAGATTACAATTAAAATTAAGATTAAAATTAAAATGCCTGGGCAAAGAGGTAGGTCTTTACCTGGCGCCGAAAAGATAACAAAGAAGGCGCCAGGCGTATCTCGTCAGGGAGGGCGTTCCATAATTCGGGGGCCACCACTGAGAAGGCCCTAGATCTAGTTATTGCTTTCCGGGCCTCCCTATGAGTTGGAACCTGGAGAAGGGCCTTCGATGTCGAGCGTAGCGAACGGGTAGGTACATAGCGGGAGAGGCGTTCCACCAGGTATTGCGGTCCGATGCCATTAAGGGCTTTATAGGTAAGAACCAACACTTTGAATCTGGCCCAGAAACATATTGGTAGCCAGTGCAGTTGGGCCAGGACAGGTGTTATATGGTCAGATTTTTTAGTCCAAGTAAGAACTCTGGCCGCAGCATTCTGCACCAGCTGAAGTTTCCGAACCGTCTTCAAAGGTAACCCAATGTAGAGTGCATTACAGCAGTCCAATCTAGAGGTTACCAGAGCATGGATAACTGTGGCGAGGTTCTCCCTGTCCAGATAGGGTCATAGTTGGGCTACCAGCCAAAGCTGGTAGAACGCATTCCGTGCCACCGAGGCTACCTGAGCCTCCAGTGACAGGAGCGGATCTAATAAGACCCCCAAACTACGGACCTGCTCCTTTAGGGGGAGTGTAACCCCATCTAGGGTAGGTCGGACATCAACCATCTGGGCAGAGAGCCCCACCACCAACAGCATCTCAGTCTTGTTGGGATTGAGTCTCAGTTTATTAGCTCTCATCCAGTCCATTATCGCGGCCAGGCAGCGGTTTAGTACATTAACAGCC
Organism: Rhineura floridana; assembly: GCF_030035675.1. Classification (NCBI taxonomy): domain Eukaryota; kingdom Metazoa; phylum Chordata; class Lepidosauria; order Squamata; family Rhineuridae; genus Rhineura; species Rhineura floridana. The sequence goes on along the minus strand of NC_084485.1, from coordinate 119,266,295 downwards.
TCACCTGAAGAAGATGAAAAGGAGAAGTAGAGTTGCGTATCATCAGCATATTACTGGAAACGCACTCCAAATCTCCTAATGACCTCACCCAGCGGCTTCATATAGATATTAAAGAGCATGGGGGACAGAACTGAACCCTGCGGGACCCCATATTGGAGTACCCAGGGACTCGAGTAATGCTCCCCAAGCACCACCTTCTAGAGATGATTCTCGAGGTAGGAGCACAGCCACTGCCAAGCAGTGCCTCCAACTCCTAAATCCGCAAATCGTCCCAGAAGGATACCATGGTCGATGGTATCAAAAGCCGCTGAGAGATCAAGGAGAACCAACAGAGTTACACTCCCTCTGTCTTTCTCCCGACAGAGGTCATCATACAGGGCGACCAAGGCTGTTTCTGTACCAAACCCTGGCCGAAAGCCCGATTGAAATGGATCCAGATAATCAGTTTCATCCAAGAGAGCCTGGAGCTGGCGAGCGACCACACGCTCTAGGACCTTGCCCAGGAATGGAACATTTGCTACCGGTCTATAGTTGTCAAGATTATCAGGGTCCACGAGGGTTTTTTTAGGAGCGGTCTCACCACCACCTGCTTCAGGCAGGGTGGTACCACTCCCTCTCGTAAAGAGGCATTAATCACCTCCTTGGCCCAGCCGGCTGTTCCATTCCTGCTAGCTTTTATTAGCCACGAGGGGCAAGGATCCAGAGCAGAAGTGGTAGCCCGCACCTGTCCAAGCACCTTGTCCACATCCTCGAGCTGTACCAACTGAAATTCATCCAATAAAACAGGACAGGACTGTGCTCCGGACACCTCATTAGGTTCAACTGCTACAATGTTGGAGTCAAGGTCCCGACGGATGTTCGTGATCTTATCTTGGAAGTGTCTCGCAAACTCATTACAGCGGGCTGTTGATGGTATTATTGCGTTCTGAGGACCAGAGTGTAAAAGTCCCCGAACCACTTTATAAAGTTCCGCTGGGTGGTTAGAAGATGACTGAATGGAGGCAGCAAAGTACTGCTTCTTTGCTGCCCTCACCGCCTTCACATAGAGCTTGTTAGAGACCTTCACAAGTGCATGGTTACAGCCGTCGGGAGTTCGTCTCCATTTGATGCATGTTTTCAGCCTGCTATGCTTAAACTACTCCACTTAAGGAAAGGTGAGCATGGTCAACTAAAAACATAGAGCACCCCTTATGCTTTGCTAGAATATATTTCACCTCCCACTGTTTTATCTTGTGCAAACTGAGATATTCCTCGTGTCCATTGGAAACTATTCTGCAGAATAGTCAGTGCCATTATTCCACAACTGTTTTTGGAGCTTTTTTTTAGTGTTGCCAAGTGTTGCTGTAGTTCACATATTCACAGAAACAGAAGCAAATGAGAATGATTTACTATAGGAAACTTCACTAAAATTGCAAAGTAAATCAAATATTTAAAGTGACTATCTGAACTATATCAACTGTTTTAATATTGTTGCTTCCTCCTGCTAAAACAAGATCAGCACATGTCTTGTTTCTGTTATTTGGGCTGATTGCAGGTGTTGCCACCACTCACCATATGCTCAGAGGCACATGTTACCAAATTCTTCAGGAAGTGGATTGGACTGTGAAAGACCAACCCAAATGGTGTTTGCATTTTTACAAATTTGTGGGGCAGTACAATATCTCAGAGAGGAGGTCAGGTCTCCTGCTCCCCTGGTGCAGTCACTACAGCTGCTCAATTTCCCTTCTTTTTAAAGTTTGATAAAAATATCTGTTGGCTATAGGTACATTCTTAAACTGCAAGGGTTTTTTTGCTTATTAGTGAATTTTCCTGCTTTTAAACCCAGGAGGTAAGAAATGGGATCCTGTGCAAGTTTGCTGAGAATGTATTGATCATTTGCATGCTTATTGAGTTCAGTGGGATTTACTACCCTGCAATCATGCTTAGGATAGGTGAAACTGACCACAAGGGATGAGGAGGGGAGCAGGCAGGAGGGGGAGGAGGAGGGCAGGTTTGATCATTTGCATGCTTATTGACTTCTTCCAAAGAATTCTAGGAAGTGTAGTTAGTGAAGGGTGCTGAGAGTTGCTAGGAGATGCACTGTTCCCCCCACAGAGCTTCAATCAGAGCAGCTGACTGTTAAATCACTCTGGTCACTGGAGCTCTGTCAGGGGGATAGGAGTCTCCTCTTAGCATCCTTCACAAATTACACTTCCCAGGATTCTTTGGGGGAAGCCATGACTGTCTAAAGCGAAATAAAGGTCTGGTGTGGCACCTGATTAGGCAACCCTAGCAGTGGTGAGTCTGGCTTTTAGAACTCTGACAATTGGTTCTTACTGAGCATGCCTGACATTATCATTGAGTTTGATGCTAAATTTCTTAAATTAATTAAAAATCAGCATTTTTAAAAACTTTTAAACTACAGAAGATGAGGGTCAGAGTATGGGGCAAGGATTACAGGTACTCTGTGAACATGGCTGATTTTTTAATTAATTTCAATAGATTATGAGAACTCTGACATAAAAAAGTCCAAAAGAGGTCTGTTTTTTCTCTCTCCCATTTTACACTTTGAACTCTCGATTCTCTCTGACTGTTTTGTGTATCGCCATGAAAATTTAGAGGGTTGTTAAGTAAGCATTTCTGAGTTCAGGACTATAGGTTTTGTAAGGTTTTGTTTTGAAATGAGCTTATGGGAAGCATCAGAATGGCATGGGGGTATTTTCAATTTAACATTGCGGAATGTGGAAAATCCATGCTGACTATAGTATACAGCCACTCCTATGGTTGTATAATAAGGAAAGTAAGGCATGAAATGATTTATTGAAAAGGGTGTGTGTAAAACATGGGCCTAACATGTATATGCTCAGAAAGGGAAAGAGAAGTGCAAGGGTGGCTAAGGACCGAGGCCATGGCCTGAGAACTAGGAACTGCTAAGGAATGCAAAGGCACAGCCAAGAAAAAAGTAGGGCTGAGACTGAGACAAAACTACATTCCAGAGATTGGATCCAGACTAAAGCTGCAATCCAATACATGTAAGCTCCATTGGGTTCAATGGGGCTTTCTTCCAGGTAAGTGTGTATTTGATTGCAGCTGAAGTTAGTTGCACCTAGTTCCAGTTAAAATCAATGGGACCCTAAGTTAGTCATGCCTTGTTTTTCATGGTGATTTCCATGGAACTTAACAGCACCTAACTCAGTCTGGATCCAACATAGGGTCTTCAGGCAAGATGGGCTTTGCATTATTGGCAGTCAGGCAAGGGGCTTCAGAAGGACAGAAGACTATGCATCAGGGAGCCAAGGAAACACAAGGTTGCTTGGCTAGAACCTGGTGGGGGAAGTCTGAACACTGTGACTTCTACTGCTACTGCAGCATTGTGGGCTGGAAACCCGAAGGTGCTGATGAATCCCAATAGAGCAGGAAAGGGGGTACTTCCACATATTGCTTTGAAGTAATCATCTTGTTCTTGGGTTGTACGCTTACCATTTTATAGCAGGTGGGGAATCTTTCTGGCTGCATGGGCCAGATCTTAATCATTATGATGTCACATGACTGACAGGTGGTTTGTCCTGTCCACCTGTCAAAATCCCTGGCGCAGGGCTCCCAAGCTTGGAAACCACACCAAAAGGGGCTTTGCGAACCGTATGCATTGCAAGCCTCCCTGTGGTTTTCCTTTCCACCCCCAATGTCAGAGGTGGAAAGGAGACACGTGGGGTGGCTCCAAAGAGCAGTGCTGAACAAGGCACACTCCTGCTGCCCATCAGCTGGTAGGTGTTCACCTTATTCCAGCCACTATTACTTGCTCCACATCTGTTGTTTTGTAGGATGGTGTAGGGTGGGTGGGCATGGCTTCCCCAGAATAGCCACATGAGGCAAATTGGGAGGCCTGGTGTGCCAAGTTTGGCCCACGGGCCTGAGGTTCCCAATGCCTGTTTTATACTAGTGACAGTCTGTGCATTGCATGAAAGGTCACATAATGTATACACTAGACATTGCACACTTTGCTTTGGGATTAGCAGAAGAACTCTTGCCTTGTCTGTACGCCTGTTTGACTGCCTTCATATTCTTTTATGATTTCCATCAGAAGAGCATGACACATTTGGTTCATTCATATTTAAAAGCAAATGTAGCTAATTTGCACTTCGCAAAACAATACATAAACCAAAACACAGCTATCTTTCAAAATTTGCACTTTTCTAAAATTTCCGACCCAAAAAAGGTGTATAAATGAAAATATCAAACAAAAAGGCATGATATTTGGGGGAAAATTGCGTACAAAAATAGGTATATTAGGATAAATGCATACTGAAGGTTTGCAAACTGATGTGAAAATGAGGCAAACTGACTTTCTGGAAAAAATAAGACCCCAAAATTGACAGATTTGTCCATCCTTATGTATGGATTACAGTGGTGTGCAATGTCATTTAGCACAGGATGTCATCTGTAGGGTTGCCATATTGCCCGGTTAGCCAGGTTTTACCCAGATTCTTTGCATGCCACCCAGCACCCGGCTAGCCCCTTAGGTGGCCCGGATTCTCACCTTTAATTTTTTTAAAAAAATAAGTTTCTAGGTGGTCCGGTTCTCGAGATATACATAAAAACGTCAGCCGCCCCCGACTGTTAAATCTTTCTTTAAACAGTACTGTATACAGTACTATAGCACTTCGTAGCTTTAACCCCCCCATTCAGCATTGCAGCCAATCAGAGAAGCCAGGATTGTTTCAGTTTCATTGACCTGAGGCAGTGTCTAGAAAACAAAATGGTGGTCCCCCCTCCCGCCCGTTTATCTGAAAATCTCATAAATTGGGTAAGTATATACATTTCAGTTTCTTTTCCTCTTGTATGCAGGAGTCAGATCTTGGGCAGTGTTTTGAAAACCTTCCCAGTGCTTGCTTTTTGTAAAAGCAATGCTAATCCCATATGTTGCTTATCACTTGAGGTTGCATTTCTGTCCCTGTTTGAGTAGGCCCCACTGAATACACTGGGACTTGCTTCTGAATAAATAAACCTAGGATTGCACTATAAATATCTTTACAGTTTGTGTAAATAATAAATATATTTGATAGTCATGCTTATATAAATATTTCTTCATTTATCATATTTTTGGTTTTTGGTTAGGAATCCTGACTGGTTGTGGGATGCTGAGTTTTCCGCCTTACTCCTAGGAATCTTGTTGTGGTTGGTATGGTATTACATTTAGGAAAGTGATACTGCCTTTTGTGTTTTTTTTTCCTATCTGCATTTCACTTATCTTTAACCTCACTCCGTTACAGCCATAGAAGCAACAGCAGCATATGCAAAATAATTAACTCCCATTAGTGATAAGAGCAAGAATTTATAATTATTATTTCAATTAAAACAAGCGGCTTATCAATACTTTGAAGAGGACCAGATATTTATTTTCTTTCTGAGCCCAGGACTGGGTCTTTCATGATGCCCGGGGGGGGGGGGAAGGGGGACCAGGAGAGTAGTCGATAAGACAGACATCCTGGCATTGGTAATCTAATTAGCAAGGTATGTGTGGGGTTGTTGCACACTTCCAGGCCCAGTTTCATTTTGAGTATGGAGGTGGAACCTGTGTAGATGTGGTTGATCAAAGGGAGAAGAAATTTTGAGTTAAGCAAAGCTCTGCTTTTATAAAACCTAAGAAACATACAGATACTTTGAATGTCTGAGTGCCTGCACCAGTGGAATACTGGAGGAACTTGTAAAACTTGCTGCAACAGTATTTAGAACTGAGCATGTAGTGTGAAAGACTCCTTTTCCTAACATTTTGGCTTCTTGTTTTTCTCCACCCACCACATCTTTGAAATATATCGTATATGGTTAACCGTACTGCTGCCCTGACTTACTTTTATGTTTGTTGCTATTTTGTGTTTTTATTATGTTTTTATATTGATTGTGTATTTTTATTGTTTTTATTATATTTGTAAGCTGTGCTGAGCTCTGTTTTTAACAGCAGAAGGGCAGGAATCCTCTTAATCAATCAATAAATACTCCATAGTGTTGGAAACTAGAGTCTACGCATTTAAGGCTGAAAATGTTGCTTTTTTAAAAAAGATTTCTCACATCTTTCCCCGGCTTTTGGTGGTAATTCCTAGGCACAAAAACAAAACAACTGGACAATCCAAATATTAATATGCAAACAATTTGCATAATATGCAAATAATTTGTATAATATGCAAATAATTTACATAATATGCAAATTAGCCTACCCGGATTTGTGGAACTGGAATATGGCAACCCTAGTCATCTGGCATAGAATAACTATCTTTTTAAATACATCATGGGTAGGGTTATCGAACGTATAAAAATGAATGATCAGGCTACTGTCTCTTTCAAATGCCTTTTCAATTTTCCACCCACCCCTCCCTTTTGGGCCTAAACAATAGCAGCTGATTAAGTGACTTAGCAACTTTTTTCATGACTAGATCTGGCACTCCGAGCCTGGGCTACATTAATCTCCATCCAAGATAATGAAAGAATGAAAGTCTTCATAGGCCTTCCTTGCTGTGACCCCTGCTACCAGAATTATAATCACGTTACAAAAAAGGAAATTAGTGATATCCTGAGAGGGGAATAATTCCATTGTAAGTTTTTCCGTTCCATCATTAATTTCCTTTTGGCTATCAAAGTCAAGGTTTCAGATTATAGAATTGAAGAGAGCGGAGGTACTTAACTCTGCCTTTTTTTAAAAAAAGAAACAAGCTGATAGACTTTTGAGCAAATTGCCTTTTTGTTGTTCAGTAAGACAAAACAGTACCTCAATGGGGAAAAATATACTAATTGATGGCTTTCTAAATAAAGCATGAGGGATGTTATACAAAATTGGTTGTCTTGTTCAAATTAATCTCTTCATTATGTGGCACTGGGTTGACTATTTTGTGCTTTCAATCCATCTTTAACAACAGCATTTGATTAATCAAGTTAATGATGGCAGTTTTTTAGCTTGTGACAAATGGTACATTTATTCAGGCGATGTTGCAGATGATCCATGCTATTGTAAGCAAAAAACAAAAGAAACATCAATTTGCAAGATTAGGTTATTATATTGTGACTAGTATGTTGTACAGTTTTTTGAACAAAGGAGATCAAAAAGTGAGTATTACTCCATACATAATCTACCATCTGGAAGCCATAATACAAAATAAAAGCAGAAACATGAGAGAGATACTTTCCAGCAAGTGTGACGCTCCAGAAGCAATTTCAATGCACAAAGTTGACCAAACCTGGAATAAAATAGTGCTTAGAAGTTATCACCACTCTGCCTCATTTTCAAGTTACTTTAAGTGCTTTTATGTATAAAAAATCAGGCTAGGATGAGGCTACCTTGGGCCCCATTTTATGCTATGTGCATTTAGTAGCTGTGCAGCAAATGCAGAACAATATAGTGATCAACACCCAGATCAGACCAGCCAGAAGGGTGCAGAAACGAATGTTGCCCCTTTTCATGTGTTTACCATGTGGGTACTAAAGATGAAAAAAATAGAACACTGACATTGAGCCAATCAATGGTTACTAGTAGGGTAACCATAGGGAGGGCCACGGGCCCTCTCTGTCTGCCCCGTGGCCCCAATCTGTGGGGCCCAAAGAGGGCCATGCAAGCAGATCCATCACTGAAGTTATTTGGGCAGCAGGCCTAAGGGTTTTTTTAAATTAAAAGTAAGGTGGGGGAAGGAGACACTATGTCTCCTTCTCTTCCCCCCAACTGAGAGCAGGTGGGTGCAACCACACAGAATGAATCCTCCTGCTTATTAGCTGTGGGCTCCTCCTCCTTTGCAAATGGTTTCCCTGCATCCTTCAAAATTTGCAAATATTCAAATTTTGCGATGCAGTTCACCAACCAACCGATAAAATGCAGAAAAATGAATATATTAGTGAAAATAACATGCAGCAATGCATTATGTGATGAGAAATGGCTTGCAAAAATGTGTACATTAGTCAAAATACCTAGAAAAAGGTGCTTATTAAGAGAAATAAGAGAAAAGGTGTTTATTAAGAGAAATTGACATTAAAATTCATGAGGATTTTTTCTTTAAAAATGCTGTGGAGAACTGAATTTCAGATTGGAAAAATGAGAAACTGAAAAATGAGAAATGGAGAGGACTGAAATTGACAGGTTTTCCCATCCCTAACAGTTACCAAGAGATTCAAGTGACATGTGATTCACAGGGTTGTACCTATTGTCTAGAAAGGGCTGCTAAGGTAAAGCAATCCATAGCAGGCTGGAGGTGAATTTTTAATTTTGGACCTGCAACTCCAGAAAGGAGGAAATATAGCTTTCCCCCACTTCTTTTCAGGCCTCATCTACCTCATTGGGTAAGACTCATTATCTATTTATTTAATCAATTTGTATTTCACCTTTCGACCTGAAAATTCCCTGAATGGTATATAGCAATACGTTAAAACATAACAATCCCTGCTACAATATAAAACAAACCTCAAACAAAATATCAAAAGACAAAACTTTGAAATAGCAAAGAATAAAAATTACTGACACTCCAGCAGTGATCCAGTTCTTAACCAGTTCCCAGCTCATGTGTCTAGAGTTGATGCCCAAAAGCACATACTATTGGGGACAACCAAATCCCTATGGTGTGGGAATTCTATATCTGGGGTACCATAACAAATAAGGCCCTGTCCCATATCACTGTCCCACAAACTGTGGATAGCAACAGAACTATGAGCAAAGTTTCTCCTGCAGATCTTAAAGCACAGGCTGGCAGGTAACAGGTGAGGCAGTCAGATACTTGGACCCTAAGTTGTATAAATTTCTACAGACTAGGCATGGGGAACTGGATTCACCTAGTTGGTCAGATCCATATCTCTGCACACACCTATGGGTCACCCACAGGACCGTCCACCTGTCAGTTACCTGACATCAGGTGATACCATTGCTTTTGAAGACCATTTCCAAGCTTCAGTAGAAACAGCCAGCAAAGGGACTTCAAAAGGGAAGTTTCTCAGTGCCTATCACATATGATGTCAGTGGTGGGGCTGTTGAGCATGGTTTGGGGAAAACATCCTTATGGACCAAATTAGGACCCTTGCTGGATCTAATTTGGCCCATGTGCTGGCACTTCCCCATCTCTGGTATTAACCAAGGTCAGTTGTTTAAATTGGGCCTAGTAGCAAACAGAGATAAGGGAGAAATTTTGTTTAGTTGATATTTTAATGTGAACCTACCTAATGAAAACATTTATATCCTACCCATCTGGTACCAAAACACCACTCGGGGCAGCTGACATTTAACACTGGGGGCGGGCACGTATCAACCAAGCAGACAGGGCTGGCAATTAAAACCAATCTGCCGCATACAACCAAAGACTACCAGAATCAAAAGGTCCTTAGCACCCCATGAAAAATGGTAAGGGAGGGGGCTAACTGTACTCCCCAGGGCAAAGTGTTCCATAATCTAGGTGCAACCCCTGAGAAGACCCTAGCCTTATATAGCCCAACACAGGAGCTCATGCGATTGCGAGTGTGGATGCTCAGTTGTGTTGAGCTTCGACTCATGAGCAGGAGCTCACACATTAGGCTGTCTTCTCACACAATCACACACAACACATAGTTGCGTGCAAGGGGGAAGAGATGCAATGTTGGGAATAGGGATGGAAGGATCTGTCCATTTCAGTTCTCTGTTTCTCATTTTTATAATCTTAAATTTGGTTCAGCGTTTCTTCAGCAATCTGCATCTTTTCTTTTAAAATAAATCCTCATGAAAATTCTTCAACATTTTAATGTGAATTTATCGCAATAAACACATTTCATATACAAATGTGACTAGCGTTCATAGTTTTGCAAGCAATTTATCCCAATACAATATTAACTAACATATTCATTTTTAAGCACATTTCCCCTCCAATATATGCAAGATTGCTTGGTTGGAGAATTGCATCACAAAATACTGATAAGTGTGAATTTCAAAGAATAGCAGTGTTTCTCATACTGTTTTGGAAAGTTTGAATTTGATAAATTCAGCTTTCAGTGGAAACTGATTTGTAGCTGGAGGATGAGTCCAAAAAGGTGCCCTTACTCCTCTCTCTACCTGTTTATGAATAGGGCTCCTGCATGCAGTTTCTACTCTAGGTGAGACACAGAGAAGGGCCTCTCCTTATGATCTTAGGGACCAGGTAGGATGATGTGGAGTACTCTTATAGAATAGGGTAGGTGACATTTTAATCTGGCTGGGGCAATCTACAATGGTATGTTGCATTTAGTTTCTTAATAGGGACAATGGGGTTCACTAACTTTTAGCACTGTTGCCCCAGCTCAGGACATGGCATTACCTGTACTTTCTGCTCATGGTGACTCTTGACATTTTGTTTCTGAAAAGCAGCATCCAATAGCACATGGCAAGCTAGATGTGTTCTGGTGCAAGTGCTGACCTCAGCAAGGCAAGACAAGGCAAAACTACCTTGTGCCAGTCTCGGGCTGAATGCGATAGAACAGCCTTTCCCAACCTTTGGTTCTCCAGATGTTGCTGGACTACCGTTCCCATACTTCCTGACCATTGGCCATGCTGGCTGGGGCTGATGGGAGTTGTAGTCCAGCAACATCTGGGCACCCAACAGTTGGGAAGAACTGAATAGGAGAACAGAACTCTGGTGTTGCTTCAGCAACAGTAAATCTTAGACTGAACCCTATATAGCAGTTCTGTCCCAATTGCAAGATCTGTCTTCACTGAAAGGTCCCTCTTTAGTTGAAAGGGCCCAGTCTTTTATGCTGACAGGGTGGGGGAGACCTTTGTTGTCTTGGGGCTTCTATAATGGAGTCCTCTGACTCAGAGGATAGTAATGCAACATCTTTGGTCTGGAAGGACCCTGGCATCATGGGCTGCATCTTGCGTAAGTGTTTTAGGGGCTGGCCCTGTGTGCAGTTCCCTTTCTGACTTGGAGTCCTTGACCTCATCCCCTGAAGAAGGGAAATATGATCCCAGGGTCATGGCAAGATGATGCATTCAGGGGAATTTCAACAGTAGTGATGGAGCATGAGTAGCATGGGTGAATGGGGTTGATGTTTAAGGCATAAAAAGTCCTGTTAGGCACATAGAAATCCTTGGGTATGCTGAAAGATTGCAGCTGGATCTTTAAAGTGACATTGCTGTGGATTTAGGCATAAGGTAAATGGTCAGAAAGGTCAAGTGGAGAAATTTAAAGTGCTGTCACAGAGATGTCCTATCTTTCTGTGTGTGCTATATTATCCACATGCAATTTTTTTATATACATTTTTCTTTAAAGCAAAAAAAGTAAGAGTGATGACTGTATGGATTATTTTATTTCATTACAATAGATTGGAAGAAAGACTAACCATTGTAACATGTTACAATGTCATGGGTTCCTACTTCCTAGGATTAAGAAACTTGCATCCTGTTTGATTAAATTAATTGTTGTCATGAATGTCTAGAGTTTGCACAAATATGTTTTTAAATTGTTGTAACCTGCCCTGGGACCTTTGGGTGAATGGTGGGTAATAAATTCTGATAATAATAATTTAAAAATATATAATTATAAGCATTGTGAAAGCAGAAAGTGGTCTACCCTGACTGCTGTTAATGCAATGTTATTTCAAACAATATCCCTTTTATTTAAAGAATAATAACAATCCTACAGTTTTGATCTACTGCTCATCAACTATATCTGATGCTGAGACAGGAGTGCTGAAGCCAGAACTGTGTTGTTGATGCTTATCTGGAACATGTTATGTGAATAGTAGGACAATGGGTCAAGAGGATCTTCAAAAGCTCTGAAATGATTAGTTGGTGCTTTTGCCCACATTTACAAAACCAACCTTAGCTTCTCCAGTTTCAGTGATGGCAGTCTGCTTTGCAGCTGTACATTTATTCCTGTATACTTGGCAATGGTAGCCACATAACTAACTCTTCCTCTCTGTTAAAGTTTCAAAAACTGTCCTAAAGCCATTTAGGTTTTAGTGGAATTGATAAGAGGACAGACAACATAAGAGCTCTTTCTTTGATGCGTACTATAATAGCAGACCAACCCCCCCCCCAAAAAAACCCACGCTGGTTAGCCTTGAGAGCAGACCACTACACTGAGTAATACTCACTTCTTTGGGACTGATTATGGCCTATTGAGGCAGAAAACGTGTTCGAGTTCAAACTCTTTGAATTCCTTGTTCACTCAATAGTGTGTCAAAAAAGAGCATTCAATGGCTCATGTAGCAAAATCACCACCAGCCTAAATTGTTCCTCTCTCTCTCTCTTTTTGCGTATGGTGGGCAAGAAAACTTTCAACGCTCTTCCGTAGCACCATAATGCTTTGATATGGGTAACATTGCCATAACAGCCTGCGTTAGGCAACTTATATTTTATTCTTCTTTTCAGTTGTACATAAAAATCCCAGCTTAGTCCTTTTTTGTCTTTTGGATCCTTTGAACTCTTTCAGGCTATTTTTCCAAGACTTTCTGTGCTTTGACGGTGCTGTGCATTCACTGTAAAAGCAGCCAAAGCCCCAAGGAGACCACAAGCAAAACTGAGTGTCTTAAGGAGAGACCACACAACTCCTGTGAGCATTTGCATATTTTAGCAACTCAGGCCAGTGTGAAACTCAAAGTAAAGGAGGATGCCGCCTCCTTCATTAGATTGCTTTAATTAAATCACCCCCGTCCTGTCCAGTTTGGGCAATGCTCTTACAATACTTGTTTCCAAATGGTGGGTTTTGAGGGCATTTGAAAGTCCTGCCTTGACATTACCATTAGAGAATATGTTTGCATTGCATAAGGGAGATTGAAGAATAAAGTGCTGATTCAGACACAAAAGTAGACACCCTGAAGTAGCCAACCTTAGGCTCAAAGAGAACAAGGCCAAAGGCGGACTGCTCAGTTCATTTTCCAGCTCAGTAGCTGGAGTAATCCAGCCTAGCCAGCTGCTAACAAGATTGGGTCTGAAGTTTACCTCCACAATGAGATAATCAGATTACCAGCCACAAAGATCAAATAATGACCCAGCTTTAGAGCAAGTTCAGTAGGCCCTTGATAGCACTGTGTGGTCCTTGAGACTTGATTAAAAAATTAAATGGCTAAACTTTGCCTCAATATTTCACACTGGAATTTGGAGTGACTTGATTATTCTTTTCAGGCAATCATGTTTTTGGGGAATATATATATATATTCATATATATATGAATGATGAAGCGGCAGGAGAATGGTGGGATGAGCCTGCAGAGCAGTTGTTCTTGAGCTGGGTTTGAAATGAAGCATGTGGAACTTTTAATTTGGTGGGGATGATGAAAGTGCTTGTGCTCAACATAATTATCGGGAAGGAGGTACTTTATAACAAAGTTAAGATCCATCTCTAGAAACCTGTTCAAACAAACAAACAAACAAACAAACAGCTCACCTCCCCTTTGACCGAATCATGCTTGCACTGTACCACTGGAAGAAAATAGCAATAGGTTTCAACGACCAGCAGTGCCATTTGAAAGTTTTTCAGATTTGGCTCCTGTATGATAGCAGTTTCAGTAGTAAAGGGATTATTCTGAGAGGCATACAAATGTGATTGTCTCACAGCAGATGGTGCGCACTGCTTCACCTTTGAGAAAAGTTAATTAAGCCAAGCATATTGTGCCCATAGAGAGGAAAATGTAGATGAATATTAAGCAATCAAACTCAGTGTCTCCTTTTTTCATGCCTCTGCAATGGGACACAGAATCCCATTGAAAAAAGAATTATGTACAGAATCAAATTAATTCACAACCAACTTTACTCTCTTCCCACGTTTTAACAGGGGTTCACACCAGGCCCTTCAGAAGTTTTGTCCACAATCAATGGGCCACACTGCTGTGTCCACTAAATTAAATGAATCAGTGCAGAAAAATCTCTTGTGAGATATTAAAAGGGTGAAAGACTGTTTAATTCAAATCCTTCCGTAGGCTTTTCACAGCCTCCTTTTAAATAGTACAGTATAAATTATTGACTAACTCCTTTTTTAAAAAAATCTTAGAGCAAATTACTAAATAGACACAATTACCCTCTTGTTAATGAAAATGAACACTTTGGATGCATTTTCAAAAGCTGGTTTTGGTTTTGGTTCCTGTTTACTGCTAATTTTGCTAATAGAACATTAAATCTGAATGCAGTAATTGCTGCTAAGGTGTTAGAGTAAAAACAAACCAATTAACACAGTTAATTGTTTCATATGAATATACAACTTTCCCCACCCAAGAATAAAGCATGCAGTTATTGTAGATATTTCCTTCTATTGATTTTTCTTTTAGATTTTTTTTTTAAAAGTTGTTCTTTGAAATAGATCACATAATTGTAACCATTTATACCTTTTTATTTAGAACAGCCTCAATTCATTTTGATTTACATTGCTTGTGGAGATTTAGGCCTGTGTTTCTGGTCTCTGGAAACAGAGTGTAATGGAAGCCACTTGTCTTTTGACCAACCCTACTTTTATAAAGGATAGACTAGCAGAATATCTGGGAAAGGTTGTACCATTTGCTGAAGCTATTAATTGGACTTAATTTGATTCTCTTCCCCTTGAAGCTGTTTGGTGTACATGTACCAGCTTTGGCTGTTTAAGATCTATCTAAATGTAACTCTGATCAAGAGATTGAAACTTGGAAATGAAGTTCTAAAGGAGGTATAATATTCATCATTGCACACAATTATTTAACTGTAATGAATTGTTGTTAGGGTGAAAAGGCTGTCTTACCTGTCTTTCCATTGGCTAGCTAGCACTGTATCTTTAGGTAGGAAGAGATGGTAAAAGGATGATGGCAACTCAGGGGAAGAACACATGCCTTGCATGCAGAAGGTTTCACAGGTCCAATCCTTGACAGAGGAACTTAAGGAATCTGCCTTATACTGAATCAGTGACGTACCAAGGGCGAAGCGGTGGGAGCAGTCCACTCTGGGTACAGGCAATAAGGGGGTGCATTGTCTGTAGCCCCGAGCGTGGCATGCTTCGCACCAGACTGAACGCTGTGGTGGTGGTGGCGGCAGGTGCAGGAGAAGCAGCAGCAGCACCAGCTGGCACGGCGGCGCATCTCTAGGCTGGCAAGTGGCACTGGGCTGGCCGGAGAGGGTGGCAGCGTGATGACGGGCCTCACCATGTGCCCCTGTTCCTCCCTGCCTGGCTGCCCTCCGCCTACCTGTTTCTGTACTGGTGGTGGTGGCAGCGAGAGCCCAGCCCGGGCGTGCCTCTCTGGGGCGCAGCTCACCGTGGCGTGCCTCCAAGTGATCAGCGATGAGCTGCAAGCCTGGATGGCAGTACAGAAGGTGGCTTGGAGCCACCGGGCGTCTGCCAGCACCAGCCTGGCCACGTCCCTGGCGCTGCTGGCCTCTTTGGCCTGGCTGAACTGCAGGGGGCACCTGCCAGTCAGTATAGGAGAGATTGAGCTAAGTAGGCCAGGGCTCTGATCTCCCTCCATTTCAGTTTTTGGAGTGTGGTCCTAGAGCACTGTGTTTGGGAGTGCCCCTCTGCCGGAGATGCTGCCCATGTCTTCAAATGAGCAAGGAGGTTGGCACCACCTTTAAATGTGGATGTTCTGGGAATAGTTTTTTGCAGTGTTTGTTTGCAACTTGCATGCACCAAAAGAAATGTATGAATCTGCCTCATAGATATATGGTGTGCAATTTGGTGTACTCGAAACCTCTGCCGTGCACCAGTGAAAACTGTAATATGTAACTTGTGAGTTTAAATTTTGTAATCTGTGTCCTCTTACAACTGCAAGTCGCTTTGAGACATTTTATGCAGAATAAATGCAAATAATAATAACAGCCAGTTCTTAAAAAAAAACCTTGAAAACAAAATGATAACAACCACAACATCCTGAGCATTAACAGTTTCAACATCTAACCATAAACTGCAAACTTGCAGAAGTCATGAATGCCTTTGGCATGGCACAGTTTTCCATGTTGGCTGAAGAGGCACCTCTTTATGCTGGCCTTTGACAGTTAAGGTGTTTTTGTGGGTGTCTTTGACTGATCTGACACGCTGTTCTCTTCTTTTTTTTTTAATTGCAGTGGTTTCATCTCTTTTGATCACTGGATGCTTTGCTGTGGTTGTAACCTGTCCTTGAACCTTTTGGCAAAAGACGGATAAGAAATCTTACACATAAAATAAAATAAAGCTTGATGTGAGGGCTGAAACAGATGTAAAGCAGGAAAATGTCAGCCGGATATCCCAAGAGCCTTTCCCCCCCACACACACTTTAAAGGAGCTGGGAAGAGGCTATTTTTTAAAAAATTAAAGCAACAGTGTTAGGGGAGGGGGAGTCCACTCCTTTCCTCCAGTACCTTCCCCCACAATCAACTCATCCCTCCCCTCTGAGCTGCTATTAGTTCTGGTCCAGGATGGGGGCAGGGGTAGAGATGTGAAGGCCCAGGAAAAGAATGGAGGGAAACTGGGGGCAGGGATGAAAAATTGGGGGGAACATTTTCCTCTGAATTTTTCTGGTCCCCCCCCCCGGCTTTCCCATCTCTAGGGGGGAGAGAAAAATATTGTCACAGTGAAGGGATGCTTCTCCTTTTTTCCCTCTGACATTAGGGGGTTGGGTGGGTTTTTGGTTGGGGGAGGTTAATTTAGCTTGGGGGAGGAAGATTAGATATCTTTTCTCTGCCCCCCAATGCTTGACAGCACTGTTGATTGGATCAAAATCAGTTACTTTAAATACAAGGGGGGGAAAGACAGAAAGGTCATTGATCTCTCGCATCCCACCCAGTTTGACTCCCCCAGCATTTGCAAGGCTGGTTCTTCTCCTTAGGAGTATGAAGACAGCTTTAGGCTGTTTTATAAGGGGGGGGGGTCAGACTCTTATTACAAGCCTTCAAAAAAACCACATCTGAATAATTTTATTATTACTATTGCCTTAAACAATGTCAGCCTCTTATCACATCTTCAGAAAGCTGCTTATTGTTGTTGTTGTTGTTTAGGTTTAGGAGATGACTGCAGGGAGTTTGAGAGGGGTTTGTGAAATTATTAATCCCATGGAAGTAGATTTGGGAACTGACAAAAGAAAAGTCTTCATACAGTGTGTAATTCTCTTAGAGAATTACCCATCGTATTAATTTGCTGCCCACAGAACATTCTGTTTTATCTTTGCTCCAGGTAGGAATTTGCTATCATCAAACTTGCGATGGCCAATGCATTAGGGTCAGATAACACTTTATATAAGGAATTTTTGATTCCCCCATGAAAGTTGGGGGAATTTATTTATTTATTTATATCCCGCCCTTCCTCCCAGTAGGAGTCCAGAGTGGCAAACAGAAGCACCAAAAACACTTTAAAACATCATAAAAACAGACTTTAAAATATACCCCTGTGGTACTACATATTCCTGCATTTAAACAGTAGATTTGAAATAAAGAATGATGATAGCACCTTGATTGTAAAGAAGAAGAAACAGAACTTGAGTTACTTCAATTCTGTCATTCTATGTGACCACTTGGAGTTTTTATTTGTGTTTAAAATTTAAAACAGTGAAACAGAGTGCGTACTGCAAGGTGTAATATTTTTTTCTGGCCATTATTATTATTCATTTCATTTCATGATTATTACTGAAAATAATTTTGTCATACAGAGGAGGGGGGGTGTTAAAAAATGATCCTCTCCGAGTGTCAAATACGCTAGGTATGCCACTGTACTGAATCAGACTATTGGTCCATCTAGCTCAGTACTGTCTTCACTGACTGCCAGTGGCTCTTCAGGATTTCAGACAGAGAGTCTCTTCTAACCCTACCTGGAGATGCTGGGAATTGAACCTGAGACCTTCTGCATACGAAGCAGATGCTGTACTACTGAGCTAAGGCCCTTCCCCAAGCATATCCAGCTAAAAGGATTCAGGAGCAGGTGATGTGATCACTTATTCCTGGAAACCTGAAGAGCTCCTGCCAGTCAGAGTAGACAAATGGTCTAGATTGTATATGGCAACTTCCTGCATTCCCATACTTTCCTCTGAAGTGATCCTAGGCTAGTAGGAAGTATGTGGATGGTCCTTATGCCACCAGGCAATTGAAAGTTGAATACAAGGTTCATAGCTGGTAAAATCTAGCAAGACACCTGTAAACACTGTGCTTGCAATCCACTCTAAAAATGTATGTATTACATGGTCTCAAACTGTATGCATTATGTGGTCTCCAAAAGGCTGTGTACCTCATTTCTCTGCATGAAAGAATGTCTTACCCCTTATATATTCTGTCGATCCCTGCGCTCTGTGGGTGAGGGCCTCCTACAGATACCATCTTATCGGAAAGTTTGTTCTGCAAAACATAGGAAGCGGATCTTTAGTGCTGTGACACCTACCCTTTGGAATTCCCTCCCCTTAAGTATTAGACATCTCTGCCATCTCTGTTATATTTTGGGCAGCTACTGAAGACCTTTCTCTTTCAATAAACCTTTTCAGTAGAGACCTTATCCCAGTCTGTGTCTGTGTTGGAATTACTTTTTAAGATTTTAAAAAGATTTTTTAAAACATGTGTTTAAGATGTTTTATTTTTAAAATGTTTTTGAGATGTTTTAATCTGTTTTTAGTGTTTTGTCCTTTGTTTACTGATCTGGGCTCCTTCTGAGAGGAAGGAGGGGATAGAAGTTTAATAAATACATACATATATAAATAAAATGCTTATCTGAAAGGAAATTGAAATTGAAAACAATTGAAATCAATGCATTAAAAAACCCTCTGGGTGCAATCCAACTCACCTTTCTGCTGGGCTGGGGTGAGTCAGATGCTGTGAATCTCTGTCAGCAGGCTTCTGGTTGCTCTGGTTTCTGCTGGGCTCTGCCGGCAACAGCCCTCAGCTGTGGCTGAGCCATGGAGCTGCCAAGAGCCTGCCCGCACCACTGGGGATGGCCAGCCTAGCAGACGTAGGGCCAGTGGAAGCCCCCAAAATGGGGCGTTCTGCAGGCGTGGTGGGGGAGAAGCACAGGAGTACTTACACAAGAACCTCCTCTCATTCAGAGCCCTCCCCTGGGTCCTGCTCCACCTGGAAATGCTGCTGACCAAAAGGCCAGCAGAGTAAAAAATGGTCCTCTGGTGGGAGTGCTTAGTCCCTGGGAGGCTGATTTGTGGGAGTTGATGCTTCCCAGCTGGCTCATGCACATGGCTCTGATGGAGCCAGCGTTCAGCCAGGCTGGTGGCTCCCAAGGGGGAGGAGGATCAGCTCTGTGTGTCACCTGCTTCTTCCACTGCTCCAGCTCTCCCAACTTGTTGATGTATGGATAAGAGGCCTCAGGTAGCCCTGATTGCACTACCACCTAAAAGTTTTGGAGATGCCCATAATTGTGACAGCTCCCATCCACTTTTGGAATGCCAGATCATTCTTTTAACCATATTTCTTGTCCCTAACAATACAATGCAAATGACAAATTTATATCAAGCTCAGCATCTGGGTTTGCTCCCCTTCACTAAGCAGATCTGCTCCTTGATACATGGAAGGTCATGGGCTGTAGTTTCAGAAAAACACAGGACAATTGCCAGAGCTAATTATATGCCTATACGCCATGTTATATTGGAACAAGGCTTTTCAGATATCAGAATAATGCCCAAGAACAGCTGAGTGTTTTAAGCAGGGGTAGTTAATTTGAGGCAATTTTCGAACATCTCCTACATTTCCAAATGTACTGTCAAAACTCCAGTGTGTATTGCATGTTTGAGAAGCCTATGCATATTTACAGCAACCTATTATGCTATAGTTATTAAATAATTATGATGCAGGATATTACACCGTTTGGCTGCCATCTTTAGCTAATGTATAAGGAATGCTTTTATTTTCTGTTAAAAAAATTATAGTGTGCCATGCTGCTAGAACAACATCCAACATGTAATACAATATTAACAGGAACTTTGAAATGTAGAAGCTTTGTTTTGTGATGTCTTGGCTTGTTTCCCTTCAAGCAACCTTCCAGTAAAAGTAAAGCACAGGGAACCATAAAATAACCCCCCCACACAAAACCTGAACTGCTCTCACAGTCTTTGTGCAGCTTTAGCAGTCATTTATTGATCTCTTTGTGATTTTAAAAAAGTGATCATTTTCATATGACCAACACCAGCATTTAAACATGATACAGGTGACTTTTTCTCTTCTGTTTCTAGCTTCGGAATGGGAGTGGTATACCCAGGGATGTAGTCATCTGGGGTTGTGGGGTGTCATAGACCAATTACTTTTTTGGGAGCAGAATTCTAACCAGGTCCCTATGTATGAGCTAATCAGCATGAAAAGGGAGTGTGAGCCACTGAGAAGAGTCCTTGTCGTTTCATGCTGGCTGGAGCCAATCACAGTGAAAGGAGATGAATCAGCTAATGAGAAGATTCTTCTCGGTAGCTAACACACAGCCTCCCCTCTCAGCAGCATCACTAGGGGTGTGGGGGGGGTGCAGACCGCACCAGGTGACACCATCAGAGGGGGGTGACACCCAGAGCCAACCCTAGGCACCGGGAAGCGAGCCCCCCCACCCACTAGGGAAGATGTCCCCTGGGCCTGGGGGGCTAGTCCCCGCCCCCTTTTCATGGGGGGGTCCCCCGAGGAGGTCATGCAGCCAACATGTGGTTGAGGGGGGTGGTGAGGGGAGGGCAGGTGGGCGAGTCCGAGTCTGGCTTGACAGTCGAGGCAGGGGCAGCGGCTCCTCTCTTCCAGGCTCTCCGGCAAGGGCTGACCGCTGACAGCACCCAGAGAGCCCGCGGCGAGCAGGTAAGGAAGGGGGCAGGTGGCCTGGGGGAGAGAAGCCATACCAGGCCTCAGCTGGGCTGCCACGCTTGCCAAATGGCAGGCAGCCATCTGCCAGGGGAAGCTCTATGCTGTGGCAACTAAGCAGGACTCGATGTGTGTGGGGAATGGAGAGGCAGTTAGCATGGGGGGGACATGGGCCCCCGCCACCTTACCTGGCCCCCACCGCAGACTGACGAGGAGCTTTGCCTTCGTCCCCCTCACGGACCTTTAAAAGGGCCAAGCCGACCCCGCCTCAGCTCGTGCCCCCTCCTCGCCCCAATCGCGCACAAGGGAAGGTGGATAAGAGGTTCAAGCTCCTCTCTGCCCATGCAAAACACACCCCTCAGGTTGTAGCAGACGCCGATCACCTTGAATTGGCCCCTCAGAGCCTCTCCCAGGCCACAGCAGGCGCCCAGTTGCATGCAAAGTCCGTGTGGCTTCCATTAAAACGCATTTCACATACTTGCTTGCTGCTCAGAATGCATTTCTTCGCTTGCATTATTAACCCCTTTTGGAAGAGCATGGGCTCGTCCTTGCAGCTGCCCTTTATCTTTCTGGGTGAAGCCCAAAAAGCGACCATAAAACCATGGGGAGGGGTTTCCCTTCACTTAGGGCCAATTCTCATTTCCATCAGGGGAAAGGGAGAAGGGTGTACAGAACCCGGAAGCTGGCCACGTGCGTCGATCTACTCAACCATTCAATCTATGCGCCACAGCCGGTCCCGCCATGCCTTTCCTGGCAGCTGCGACGGAAGCCCTGGTGGACCAAATTTGATCAAATACCTCACCTTGTTGTTATGCACCTTCAAGTCGATTATGACTTAAGGCGACCCTATGAATCAGTGACCTCCAAGAGCATCTGTCGTGAGCTGCCCTGTTCAGTAGGTGAGGTATTTTGGATACCTCACCTACTAACGCCTAAAAACCATGTACCGTAAACATAGGTGCAAGTCCTCTTGAGCAGGAGTTACTCCCCTGCAGGGGCTTAGTCGTCCAGGGTCTCATTACTAAGTATTCTGTATGGTCTGATACAGGAGGAGGTCCATGGGGGTGACACCATGAGTTACTGCACTGGGTGACACCAACCCTAGTGATGCCACTGTCCCCTCTCATGCTGGTTGGCTCCTAGGGACGTCTGTTGTAGTGGAGTGTAGACTTGCAAGATAACAGAGAGAGTAGGGAGAACAGAGAAAGTGGAAAAGGGGTTGTGGATGTGAAGGGGTGTGGCATGACTATCATGAAGGGGCCCTGCATTTCTGAATTTGCCACTACACACCTGGATACACCCAATCATAAGACTACAGATCATTATTGCATGGCAAACATACATGGCATTGTAGTTTTATCTGATGCATGCTTATTATAGGGCCACAGTCATGGCCTAATGTTAGGGATGAGCTGGACATTATAATAAGAAATGGGGGGGTAGGTTCTATGCTTATAGTTAAAAAACAGTTGAACTGATCTGAAACTCAGCAGTGTAGGAGAGGTCAAGTTTCAGGATGGTCCATGATGAATTTGGGATTGCTCCAGGTTTGACAAGAGACTTTGACATTTTGACAGGTGGTGTGTGTGTGTGTGTGTGTGCCAGTTGGATGCTTATAAAGTACCACAGTAGCTTCAGCTTAAAGGGTGGGCCAATCTGTCTATTTTCATTTCTCATTTTTCCAATCTTCAGTTCGCATTGCCATATTAATTTGCAATTTTTTTTAAAAAAAGTCTGCATGAAACATTTAGTATATACTTGTATAAAATTGCATGTTTGTATGTAATTTTGCTTAACATACACATTTTGTTTCCTAATATAATGCATTTCTGTCCATTATTTTCACTAATATATGCATGTATCCGCTCTTTACCCTAGTATGTGCATTTTTGTACCCATTACTTGGCTGGAGTGCAGCACTGCAAAATTCAGAGAAGTGCAAATTTCAAATTTCAGTTCATGTATTAGTTTGAAAATGGCGACATGTAGATTCACCTTTAAATGCAAATTGGATTGAATTTCTTTCTCATCCCTTCTGCATGATAGCTTTAGTTGCATAGACTCCATGTGTCTATTCCAAGGACATATTAGGGACTTTGGTCCACCACTCTGCCACTAACAGCCATTTGGTTCCAAAGTAATGGTGAAGCTGGAATTAACCACAGGATAGGACATCACAACATATCAATATTGCCTACCCAGCACCTCTGTTAAGAGTGTGGCCCTTAACAGCTATAATTTCCTGGTGTCTTGGAACTCGAGTGAACATGGAAAAGTCCTTAATCAGCATGTTAAAGTGAATATGTTTGTTGTCATAGCTGCGAATAGAATTATCTACATAGAATCATGCCTACGGCCATACTACCCTAAAACATGACTGATCTTGTCTGATCTTGGAAGCTAAGCAGGGTCAGGCCTGGTTAGTACTTGGATGGGAGACCGCCTGGAAATACCAGGTGCCGTAGGGGCAAAAATCCACAGTGGAGATGGAGCAGATATGTGTGTTAGTGGAGGTGTGAAAAGGAGAAAACTACATTAGAAAGACCCACTGCTGTTCCAAGAAAGAGAGAAAGAGATCTGTCTCAGGCCTCAGAGTGCTTAAAACAGGGAGCGAAACAACCTGAGTATAACCATGTTTGTTTAAGGCAGATGATGGAACAGATTTTGCAGATGAACACACAAAGTGCTTCATTTTATTTTTGCTGATTTTTGCTGATTGTGTGCCATCCAGTTCCCCATATTGTCCATCGCTGCCATGGGAAGTTCTGTTTAGGAAAGATGTGATGCAGTTGACTTTGTTGTCAGGAAGATGTGTGAGATGAGTGAGCGAGAGAGCATGGGATGAGTGAATGGGTAATGGAGAGACTGTAGGATGAGTGAGGTGTGAGTGATTGGAGAGTGCATGAGTGAGATGGTAAGGGCTGAATTGTTATGTGCTGAGTTGAGTGGGGGGGAGAGGAGAGGAATATGGACACCCCATAACAGTCATTATGGGCAGATTAGCTAAGAAGTAGGGGAATTAGATATTTGCAGGCTATCTTGTCTTCTAGCCCCCTCCTCACTTCAAGTTCCTGGTAGTTCAGCTGCTGTGTCCTCCAGCCTGGTGGAAGAACCACATGGCTTTAGCATGGTAGTGGTGCCCCAGCTCTGGAGGCATGGATGGCCATGTCATCATTGGGATTTCACTGTTCAATGGAAATAAGTTTTGTCTATCTTTTGTTGGCTGTGGTTAGACTGTTTTTGAATGTTGAGTCTGATTTGTACTCTGGTACTGTGTGTGTGTTTTGTTCTGTTGTTTGTAATGGCATGATTTATTTGGCTTTTGTGTTAACCACTTTGAGGTCGCTTGGTGATGAGAAGTGGTATAGAAACACAAGAAATAAATAAATAATTAAACGAACATAGAATCATAAAATAGTGAATGACTAGTGAGAAGCCAGCTCAGGGATGGGAACCCTTTTTGAGCCCAAGGACTACATTCACTTCTGGACAACCTTCCAGGGCCACATGCCAGTGGTGGGCAGAGCCAGAGGCAAAAGGGGGAGAAGCAACTCATGTAAATTTTACCGTTGTACAGTAGGCAAGTTTCTACACCCACCCTTCTTCATCCTCAAGGAAGAGTCATCACCAGAGTTAAGGACACAGTCCAGCCAGGCAACAACCCTCAAGGCGGATGTGAAGCAAGGCCAGTGAGGCAATCAAATCAGAATGAGTGCTGCTTAAATAGCTGATGTTATCCCATCTCTCCACAAACAAATCAGGAGAAATGCACAGTTCATCTGGAAATGACCATGTTAAAACAACATGAAGTGATCGTACCTCCCTACAGGGAATGTGTGAATTCTTCCTCGCCTCTCTCCCCCCCCATTTTCCTGATCTAATTGTTTCTCACTATCAGTCTTGGAGACAAAGAGAAATGTACATGTGCAACACATCAGTTTGGGGTAATGAGTGCAACAGTGTCATGTAGTGCCTCACTGTTCCACGGAGTGGTGGCCAGTGAAGTGGTTTGCTAGGCAAAACTGCCACCTGTTGTTGCATGGCAATAGGTGGGCATGGAAATTCTTACCCTTACCATTCAGGTCACACTGGAAGTAGGAGGCAGGTGCTAATGCCAGTGCTTTGCAAGTGCTCAATTGATGACTTGACATCAGCAGCCCTCACCCTTGCTGAGACAACTATCCACTCAGCAACACCCTTTGCCTCCACTGATGACTCTTGAGACCAAAAGTAGGAGTAGGAATTCTCCTTCTCTCTCTATCGCCACATAGTGGTCTCCAGTGGTTTTACATAGTGGACTACCTCATTAGTCAGTGCTGAATGCTCTGATGTAATAGTGTTACATACATTTATTTATTTATTCAATTTCTATCCCACCCTTGGTCATATACTTAAGACTGCCTTCTTCTTCTTCTTCTTCTTCTTCTTCTTCTTCTTCTTCTTCTTCTTCTTCTTCTTCTTCTTCTTCTTCTTGCTGTTGTTGTTGTTGTTGTTATTCAATTTATATCCCATCCCTCCTCCCAGCAGGAGCCCAGGGCAGCAAATCCCTTTTATACCCTTAAGTCACTGCATTACCTGCAGGAGAGTCTCTCCTTTAAGCCCCCAAAATATCAGATGCCTGCTCCATAATAACTTGCAGCAGGGTTTTCAGCGTGACTGCCCCTGTTTTGTGGAACAGCATCCCTGCCGAGATATATCAGCCAGCCTTTATCTGTACTTTCTGAAAACAATTGAAGACATTTTTGTTTCAACAAGATTTTCCAGGTAGATGTTCATTTTGTATTGTTTTTAAACCAATTTTTAGATGTTTTTATTGTGTTTGTAAATTCCTTTGGTGTGTAACAATATAAAATTACACTACAATTTAAACAACAGGAATTAAAATTGTATATCTCAGTTCAAAACTCCAGTACATTCTCAGCAACATTCATATTTTCACTGCTGGCTACCTACAAAAGCCTGAGCAAAGGAGTGCGACTTCAAACCATGCTGAAATATACACAATTGAATAGTTGGCTGATGGGAATGCAGTAGTCAGTTCAGAAAACAGCTGTGAAACTTTAATTTTTTGCAACATGGAAAATAAAAAGAAAAATAAGCCTGAAGGAAGAATTCAGTAAATGTTACTTGGAAAATAATGAGATATGATTTGAGGTCACAGACAATCTATCTCCTTTTTACTTCAGTTTCCATACACACCCCACCCCACATTTGTCCTATCTTTGCATCTGTATAATGATTTAGGTACAGCTAAAGGACTAATCCTTTCAAATTCTCCCCTCCTATGTTTTTGGGAAATGGGTCTAAAGATGCTCTGGGCTTACATCGGTAGAAATTAATATGACACAGTTGCTAGAGGTAAAAAATAAGTAATAAATTTTTCACATGTGATCATATCTGGGAGATGCTTGTCTTGAAGAGAATTTGGAAGATTTGCATGCCTTTTCGTGCTCTCTAGCTTCCTAAAAGTTGGTTCATGCATTGATTTACCACCTCAGTGCAATCTAGACTGGAATAGTGTAAGTTATGGAATGTTAACAAGGCTGCTTTAAAACCTGATAGTTCTGCCCAAGGCTATAGGAAACAAAAGCTTTAGGTATATTCCATGCATCTAGGCCTGTGAGCATTTTCCCTGAAACCTGACAAAAAAGAAAAAAAGTTACAATTAAATCTCCTTCACAATTCTCTTTTGTCACACAGTTTATGAGTTGTGAATGAAAATAAGTTTATTAACAATAAAAAAGAATTAAAAGAAATGTACATATGTATGCAGACTAAGATAAACTATGATTTCCACTCAAATTTCATCATCATAATATCATGAACATACAAATACTTAGGAATGGGAGGGAGGGGGAAAAGATATTGTAACAATTTTTTCAAAGTTTTTTTAAAAAAAGATGTTTTGTTTTATATATTATTTTAAAGATGTTTTGTTTGTAAGATGTTTTATAGATATTTTTAGTGTTGTTTGCTGCCCTTGGCTCCTTCTGGGAAGAAGGGTTGGATATAAATAATAATAATTATAAATGATACAGGAAGGAAAAAGGTTTCAGTCAGTTGTCCAACTCATATTAGTCCCATTGAAATTAATAGACCTAAATTAGTCACGTCCATTGATTTCAATGAGTCTGCTATGAGTTCTACTATGAGTAGAACTAGTATTGGATAGAACCCCCATATTTATACCAAGCCCCCATTTATAAAACAGGCCTACAGCACAATCCTATTTATGTCTACTCAGAAATAAATGCAATATAGTTCAATGGTGTTTACTCCTAGTCAAGTGGATATAGAAGTCCAATCTGATAAAAAAACAACCACACCCATTTTGCCACACTTTTAATACAGAATTTTCTCCCTGTGTAAAATTCCAACTTCAAACCAAACTTATCTGAGAATCCACAGACTAAAAAAAATAAAAGTGTGTGTGGGGGGACAGATTGTCATTCAGAATGTTTGATATAATTTTGATACAGGAGAAGTTAAGCAAACTTCTAGTGAACTGGGTTAGGAAATACTCCTCTACCTTCCTTGAAGAACGTTGGCCAAAGCTTAAGATCAATAACAAGCTTTCTGTGGAAATTGTTTTTGGAGGGGGGGGATAAAGAGGGTGAAAAGCCTTATTTTCTTGTGTGGCATTCAAATGGCCCCATGGGATCTTACTGCACAATCCTGTACAGGTCTACATAGATGTAAGTCCCACAGAGAGTTCAGTGGGGCTTCCACCGGGATAAATGGGTAAAGGGTTAACATAAGAACATAGGAAACAGCCTTAGAGTGAGTTAGACCATTGGTCCATCTAGCTATGGTCTACACTGTTTGGCAGCGGCTCTCCACGGTTTCAGACAGAGGACATTTCCAGCCCTACCTGGAGATGCTGGGGCTGGAACCTGCATGGAAAGCAGGTGCTCTACCACTGAGCTATGAGCTTTAGTCTTCCATGTCAATGGCATCATGGAGAGATTCAAGAAGCTGATGGCTTGAATGTGGGAGGGATCAACAGCTATTGGATAAGCTATGGTTTCCCATATATCAGTTTCCCCAGTACAGTGGTCCACTTCTTTCTGATATCTTGTCGAGAAGTTGCTAATGATGCTAATGAAGAAATGTATAGCTAAGAAAAATATTAAATTGTTTTAAATTGTATTTTAAATTGTTTTTAAAAGATATGTCTTTAAATTTGTATATTAGTTTTTAATGTTTTTAGTTATTGTAAACCGCCCAGAGAGCTTCGGCTATGGGGCGGTATATAAATACAATAAATAAATAAATAAATATATCAACAGGTATTTCTTCATTCTTGGACAGCCACATACCTGTCAGCTTCATATCATATGTATTAAAGTAGCTTCGAGGGATATAGCTTTCAGACTGAGAGGAGCAATCTTTACTCATAAATCCCATTTTCTGTTCCTGCTCTGCCCTATCCATTCAAAATATACAGTTCATTCAACAGAGTTTAGCCTCTTTGGAATACCAGCTGTGGTGTTCATACAATGCCATTGGCTCTTTCAATTGCTGAAAATTACACCAAGCATCTGAAGAGAACTTGACCATAGATTGATATGGTCTCATTTTTCATATAATGATTGGAGCAATTTTGACATCTGGTTGACTGACCTGAAACATCTGGGGGAACTGTGGCACTCTGGATGTTGTTGGACCCCAACTCCCCTTGGGATCAACCAGCATAGCCAATGTCAGGGCTGACTGGGAGTTGGAGTCTAACAACATGTGAAGGGCCACAGATTTTCAGCCTTGGGTCTATCTCATTGGGTGCCTTTTCATGCCTTGTAAGCAATACTTGTCTGTGGAGAAGGGAGTTTGCATATCCTAAACTCATGCCACTCACTAATTCCCATGTGAATTTTTAGTGTCAATCTATCATCAGATTAAGAGTAAAGTCCCAGAGGATTTAGTATTTTCAAAAGGAAATTGAAAATGTGGCCACAATCTCCCTGAAATGTCCATAAATTACGAAGTCAGTTATAAAAGGAACACTTAATTTAATTATTTAGGAGTGACCTTAATAATTCTCAAACATATCACTTAACAGTAAGCAACCTTACTTATATTTTGTAACAGTTTCCATTCTGTAACTGAAAGGATGGAGAATGAGCATCATGTCCTTGTAACATTCCAGCCAGTGATAGAATTATGAGCAGGCCCAAAGTGTATGTAGCCAAAACATCACCGCTCATGCACAAGGGAAAGGTGTCAACAAACTTGGGGCTTGCAAAAGAACAACAAATCTTCATTAAAAAAATGTAAAGGGTGGGGGACACCCCCAAAACAACCCACTGAGCATGCCCAGTGGCCAAAGGATACTGACAGGCTATGTGATGGAGGCAACAGGAAACTGAGATAAGGAGAATGGAATGGAGAGGTTGGGATTCTGAATAGCAGTGCTCCAAACTGCAACATTTTGTTGCAGGTCCCACTTGTATAAATTATATGGGGCCCTCTGGACTGGTCTGTTTCCCCTGAGCTTATTGTGCAACATGCCATTGACTCAATAATAGTGCATTAGTGGTGGATTTATATTGGACTGTCTACATGCTATTCCCCTACATTAATCGTTCTATGAGGCTTCTCCAGTGTTACTGCATTATTGCAGTCTGGAAGGGCACTCTTGTGCTATAGCATAGCAAAAGCAGGACACACATCCTACCGGCCTTGGTACATTTGTGATATGAAAAGTTACAGGGTTTCAGCAGCAAGCTATGGTAAATGCTCCAACTGGAAATGAAGCAGTTTGTCCACAAAGCAGGCACAAACAGTATTGAAAGTGGGGTTGGGTATAACCACCCTGATACCATAATGAGCCCAAAGAATCATGAATGCACATTTGAAAGGTCATCTAGAAGGGCCCTTACGGAAATGGATGAAGAAGCAGATTATAGGAGTGAAATGGAGAAAGGGTTCAGAATGGCTCTCCCCCTAAGAGCATTAGAACTATCAGGACAGGTATGTGGATGCCAACATATGATAATGTGCTACAATCAGAGTGCTATTGTCAGGTACCATACCTATGTAGGCGGCACTCTGTCTGGTTCTTCACTGTGTGGTTCTGCATTGTTTGGGACTGCAACTCTGAAATTTCTCATCATGCAGTGAGCATTAAATAGAATATGAAGCAACCAAATCATTTAAAACACACACAAGCTAAATGTCATAGCTGAGTGGAAGAGCACCTGCTTTCCATGCAGAAGGTGCCAGTTCAATCCACAGTATCTCCAGGTAGGGCTGGGAGAGACTCCTATCTGAAACCATGGAGAGCCACTGCCAGTCAGTGCAGGCAGTTCTGAGCTACATGAACTGGTATAAGGAGGCTTCCTGTCAGAAGCGTCTCACTAGGTGGGGGACAGATGCTACACTATCTGGTATTGCTCACTGTCTTGTATTGTTTTTTGAGTTTTGCTTGGTATATTGTTCTGATTTTTCTTTTTGTACTGGGATCTTTATTTTGTATATGTTTTTGAGATTTTTGTTTTGCAAGTCGCTATGAGTTTCATTCGGAAAAAAGCAAACAACAACAACAATAAGACCTTCCCAGCAGGTGGGTTGCTGTTGTTTACCAGGAGGGAGGAGTGGTGGGGCGGTTGGTGTGATGCAAATGCACTGGTACATGTCTACCACTGTGTTTGCAGTGAGCTCCACTTCCACACCATCTTGCCCCTTCCGCTCCTGAGAAGCTCAAGCAACCTATCTGCTGGGAAGCTAGTGCAGCAGCTCTGCCCCATCTGGCAAGCCACTTCCGGTTCCTATTAATGAGAGGGGGATTAAGATTATTTGTACTAAAACTGGGGCTGAGGAAATTGGAATTGAGTATCCTGGAAGATGGAGGCTGGCCTGAACAGGGAGCAGTCTGCACTGCAACATTATGTCTCAGGGAGCCTGCACTTGCTTTCACTCTATTGACAATATGCAATTTTAAATCAAAAATTCTGAAGACAAACAATAGGGTGTTCCTGCAATCTGAGAGGGATTATAACAAAGAACAACCTTACAAGACATGTGCAAAGCCTGGATCTGGGGGCTAGCATTGCTAGATTGATCTTTCTCTGAGCTCTAGGGCAAACAAGGTGTCCCCTATAGCAGCATCCCATTAGAAGCCTTCATGGCCCTGTGGCTGGTAAGAGACTTGTCCTTGAAACCTCTGTGGGATCGCTCTTTCTTTCAGTTTCAGCTTGAGGTTATCATTAGAGTACATTTTAATGATACATATCATTCCTTGGTTCATACATGGAAGTCACAAATTATTGATTTTCATCCAAGATCATTAAGAATTTTTAACACAGACCTTGGCTGCAGAGATAAAAAGAACTCCTATTATTGAGCTTAACAAAGGTTAATTTTGGCATGTAATTAACTCGTCATCCAGCAGCACAGAGACAACTTTATGAGTTCATTCACTCATAAGATTTTTAGAGTTCAAAGACGTAGGGAACATTTTAAAATAGCAGAGGAATGAAAGTGGTCCTGCTGCACTAATATCCTCATGTCTTCAGACTTTTTTGTAAAGTTGAAAAAGAATGGAGAATCATGGTGAAAATGGAGACAAATGATGTTTTTTAAAATGACCATAAAAATGTTAGTCTTCTCTAGAATATATGCCCTTAGGAGCCATGGGACATCAGAAATGGAAACTAACTATCTGGAGTATGTTGCTTAGTATGCAATAGTGTAATGGGGAACCTGTGGCCCTTCAAATGTTGCTGGACTACAACTCCCATCATCCTTGACCATTGGCCATGTTGATAGCTCCAATGTTTATGGGAGTTGGAGTCCAACAACATCTGGAGGGTCACAGATTCTCCATCTCTGAGATGGACCAAAGATAAGAAAGAAAATGTCTGGAAGCTCTCTAGACCCTGAATCGCTGAAGATAACAACTTCCATCTTGGGTTTCTTACTGATATATTCCCAGTACTTGAAGGGAGAGTGAAGAAAGCATATGTTGTCCCTTTTAAACAAAACTCCAGCCAAATTGAGTTAGACCAATGTAGCCTGTTCTAGTTTGTTAGGAAGAAATTTGAGTCACCACTGAAGTGTTCCTAGTTAAATTTTGAGGCAAATGCGGATGTTCCTACTTGGGTGAAATATAAAAAGAATTTCAAGGAAAACAAAAAAGAGTTTTAAGGACTCTTATTGTGGAAGAAATGGGGGCAGGGGGCATATCCCTAAGTGCTACTGAGTTTCGTCTAAAATAAAATGTTGAGGTGATAATTAACTAAGAGTAGAGTGATGCACTTTGGTGCAATGCCTCTCCCCCACTTCAAATATACAGTACACTGATGGGTCCACTCTGCAGTGAATATTCAGGAAAGAGATATTGGGGTCATGGTGGGTATCTCAATGAAATAACCTAGAGTGCAGGAGCTGCAAAAAAAGGCAAATTTCATGTGAGGGGCCACTAGGAAAAGGATCAAGAATAAAACAGTGGGCATTGTAATATCCTTTAGCAAACCTATAGAGTAACTACTCGTGGAATACTATGAACGGTTCTGATCCATATCTCGAAAAAGGATATCATAGAAATGGAAAAGGTGCAAAAGAAGAAGAAGAAGAAGAAGAAGGGAGGACCGCAACCAAAATGATCGCAGGATTGGAATGGAGCACCTTCCCTTATAGGAAAGGCTAAAGCACTTGCACTGGTTTAGTTTAGAAAAAAAGTAACTAAGGAGGAATATGATAAGAGATTTGTAAAACCAATATCTATTAGTTATGATGGCTACATGGAACCTTCATGTTTAATGGCAGCATGCCAGCAAATACTAGTTGCTGGAAAGCAACAGCAGGAGAGGGCTGTTGCCTTTATGTCCTGGTTATGGGCTGCCTAGAGACATCTGACTGGCCACAATGGGAAACAGGATGCTGGACTAGATAGGCTGTTGGTCTGATCCAGCAGAGTTTTCTTATGTTCTTAAATGAGAACACATGCTTCTTGGGTGAGACCTCTGAGGAATTTTAAGAGAAGGATAAAAGAATTTTGCGAAGACTAATGCCATAACTGTGTGTGTGTGTGTGTGTGTCACCTACACACCACCAAAATAAATGTAATCGCACAAAGCACTACTGGAAAATGTTTTCCCTCTTTCTTTTCGGTGGGAAACTCTCTAATGATAATGCTTTGAAGAGAAGTGTGTAAATGGATGCTGTACCTTTTCAGAAGATTTGATTTCAAAGAAGGGTTGAAGTGCTGAAGTAGAAATGAAAGGCAGACATTGAACTACATTTTTTAAAATGGGGACATTCTAAGATTTTTGTTTTGGAGTGGAATAAGCAGGGTGTTTGGAAGATGTAACATCACAAACCTGTTCTGCTGGAGATTCTCTTGTTGAACTCTCATTGAAATCAATGGGGCACCCCTAGAGAAAGTGAATTTCAGCCAGAGCTTGGAAAAGTTACTTTTTTGAACTACAACTCCCATCAGCCCCAGCCTGATGGGAGTTGTAGTTCAAAAAAGTAACTTTTCCCAGCCTGATGGGAGTTGTAGTTCAAAAAAGTAACTTTTCCAAGCTCTGATTTCAGCCATGGTAACCTAAATTTGAGTCCTCCTTTAAAAAAAATCAAAACTGAAGGCTGATTCACATCTGCATTCACTCACATGGTGCAATTTCTGTACCACCTCAGAAAGCACGTGGAAGAGACAAACCATCTGAACTAATGGCCTGATCCAGCCTTTGGCCTGACCCAGCAGGCTCTTAAGTTTGAAAGCGGGCATCATATCAAATTCTTCCTCAAGTCTGAAAGCTTACACATTACAGAGAAGACAAAGCTAGAAGCCTTTTCATTGATATGTAATTTTTCCACAAGGGGAATGATTTTGAAATGGAAACTCTTTCAAATTACCCTTCCATACATATTTTGGAGGGATACAATTCTGTAAGAAGATTGCAGCTATGGCTAATAAGTGTCTAGGCATATAGGTTGACCATACGGTAGGGCACAGGAACAAGCCTTAGATTTACGTACCCTCTCTCACTGCACATAATATCACTTGCAATGAGAGCTGAGGCCTATACACAGTCATGTGAATGTGGCCTACACACACTGAATTGAATTGAAACTTTATTTTTACCCCGCCCTTTTTCCAAACTGGAACTCAGGGCAGCTTACAAATAGAACTACATGTAGTTAAAAACATAGAAAAACATACAATTAAAATACAATTAAACTATGCACAACCTTAAAACCGTAAAAGGCACTTATGTGTACAGGTCCCAGTTCTTATTTACAGGCTATGCTTATCCAGTGCCCTGACACATTTGGACTGGCCTTAATATGTCCTTTGAATAGGTTGTAATGATTTTGTCAACAATACACTAAGGGCAGTATCCACCAAAATAGTTCCATTAGTGGAAGGACTTCTGGCTGTGCAACAGAACTTCACTTCCCTCTCCTCTCCCTAGCCACCTCCTAAATCCTCTGGAACAGATTTTGGGAGACACACAGGAAGAGGAGAGGGAGGGAGAATTCCATTGCACTAATGGAAATACTTATTTCAATACTGCCCCTAAATTTCCAAGGACTTCCAGAGGAATGATTTGCGGCTGCTTGAAAAATGTCATCATTTTTTCTGCCCTTATAGATTTCCTTTGTCAACTCCAGAACAGTCCTGATTGGAGTTCTGCTGCACCATTTATCATCCCCACCACCATAGCCATGTGGGCTGTAAAAAGAAGTTCCGTGTGTAACATCTGATGAGGTGTGGGCATGTTGTGCTTTCTGCCCATAGCACCTGTGTGGTGGCTCTGACAAATCCATGTTGCTCATGCTAGCAGGAACAGGGGCAAAGCCCAAGAGCTTGATGGTTCTCCAGAGCCAAGAGGCACAC
Source organism: Rhineura floridana (assembly GCF_030035675.1). Lineage (NCBI taxonomy): Eukaryota > Metazoa > Chordata > Lepidosauria > Squamata > Rhineuridae > Rhineura > Rhineura floridana. The sequence goes on along the minus strand of NC_084485.1, from coordinate 119,231,821 downwards.
CTGCGGGAGCAAAGATGAAGGCACTGGGCAAAGAAAGCAACACAAAGCCCAATCGGATGAAAGCAACAGTTATAATGAATTGCAAATCTAGACATGTGGCACACAAAAGCTCCCTAAGTAGAACATCTGATATGGAAATATTCAATTCAAGTGTTGAATCTCTAGCTCACCCTTATCACTTGAGATGTTCTTTCGTCCTTAGTCGTTCTTACACAAAACCCCCGGCAATTTGTGAGAAACTTTCCAGCAAACAGAATCTGAGACACTGACAAACGGAATCCTCATTAAAACAAAGAAAGGTTAAGGGGAAAAATAACCTATTTAAAATGAGGTAACTCACCAGTCTTTGAGCTGTAAATTGACAATAGGATTTATATAAATCCATAATTGTATCTTTTTACCTGCAGTTAGGCTAGTTAATGATGAAAAAAGCGAGCAGCCCATCGTGTGGTTTTAATGAGGATTCCTCTTTCTCTCTCTCTGCTTTTGCAGAGTTAAAAAAACCCACCAAATTAAATTTCTGCCAATTTACTCCATTGCAAATTGAGCACCACCCTGTGTGCAAAAAAACCCATGAAGTACCTTAAATCAGTTACAGCTAAATGTGTAAGTCAGCGTGTGCTGTAGCCTTTAGACATGAAGAATATATTAGATTTTAAAAATAAATGGCTTTCTGCTGAGTCTTCATTGCAATGGCTTTCTGACTTTTAATTAAATCTTCAGTACTTATGGGTTCTTCATGTACTTTGGACATAGATCTCACAGTGTATGTATCATTATGTGCTGAAGGGGGAAAAAAGCCAAATTGAAGATTATTAAGCTTGTTCTTTGTTATTTGCTAGCAAGCTGCCTGGCAAAATGTATTCATTTCCATTGTAACCAAAGAATGTAGCATTTACTCTTCCATCTTATTCTAAAAGAGTGAAACAGACACTCCTAAGTGGAACATGATTAGTCCTGCCACTGTAAGTTGTTAAATGATACTCATTATACATTTCTGGCCTATTTCACTGGTGCTAAATGAATTTAATGTAAATTAATAAAACTGGCTTGAGCTATTAGTAAAAAGTGGGAAAGGAAGTCAGCTGTAAGTAACTCTTTTTAGTTCGCTGGTGTAACAGAAAAAAGGGAGTGGTATATCTTGTCACTGAGGCTTTAAGGTAAACAGCAGTGTCAGCAACTTGCTCAAATACAGCCAAGTTTTCAAAACATTTTAGAACGGTAACAACGGCCACAGCCAATGAAGTAGAAATCTGATTTTGTTTGCATTTTGGATAAGAAACTACTTAATTCACACAAGGGATGGAAAGATCTGTCCATTTCGGTTCTCTCCGTTTCTAATTTTCCAGTCTCAAATTCAGTTCTCCACATTTCTGCAACAATTTGCAATTTTTTCAGAAAAAAATCTTTGTGAAAATTCTTCAGCATTTCAGTGTGAACTTCTACTAAACACATGTTTGTATGCAGTTTTGACTAATGCAGACATTTTTGCTTCACCGGACACAAAACATTTTTTGTATGTTATTTTCACTAATATATTTATTTTTGTGCACATTTTCCCCAGTACATGCAATTTTGTAAACCTTGTTTGGTTGGAGAACTACATCGCAAAATTTGAATAAGTGCGAATTTTGAAGGATGGCTGTGTTTCAGTTCTCCTATTGTTTTGAAAAGTGCAAATGTGATAAATTCTTCTTGAAATGCAAACTTCATTGGATTCCTTCCCATTCCTAATTCACACTTCTCTAACCTATGTGTGAACTGAAGCGATGTCGTCCTTTGAAATTCACAGTTCTCCAAATTTTGCAATGCAGCTCTCCAACCAAACAATATGCACAAAAATGCATATATTGGGGGAAATGTGCATAAAGCACATATATTAGGGGGAAATAACATTCAAATATGCATTCTATTAGGGGAAACAGCATGCAAAAATGTGTTTATTAGGAGAAATTTGTGCGAGAATGGTGATGAAGTTTCATGAGGATTTTGTTTTATTTTTTGCAAATTGCTGCAGAAATGGGGAGAGCTGAATTTAGGGGAAGAAAATGAGAAACGGAGCAAACTGAAATTGGCAGATTCGTCCTATAGTGAACTGAGGAAGGGACAGAAGTCCAGTCCTTCTTGGAGTATGGCCAATCTGCCTGAATTGGCCTAGCTTAGCAACCATGGGCTGGGGTTACTTTCCTTTGCAACCTGCTCTTTCTGTCAGAACGCATTTTTGCAGAGTCCTGCAGCCTCTGCCCAAATAGCACTCCCCTCAGCTTCTGCCTCCTAGTGGGCTGTCTGAAGGAAGCTATACATATGTATTAACTTATTGAGCCGTGGTATAGATTCTCACAAGTTGAAACACAAGGCATGCTGTGCCTATACTCAGGCATCTCCAGGAGGCTCCAGATTAATAGAAATGCAAATGGAGCATCTGCAGAAAGGCCATATGATTAGAGCCTTTCCCCCTCGCACCTCAAAGTCAAAAGCAGAAAAAACACTGCATGCAAAATACAACAACAACAACAACAACAGCAAAATGGGTGATATAATATGCAAAGTCTGTTTCCAGTTCCAGCCACAGTCAGCAAAACATTCAGCCCCTTTGCCATGCAGAACAGTGCTGCCCTGGCATTACAGACACTAATTGTTTTTAATCGGCATTTGAATGCTGGCGTCTGTCATAGTCCACATGGATATCTCCCTTTGGAAAAGTCTCTGCAGAGCTTTGATATAGCCTGGTTCAGGAGGAGGAATTCTGTTTATCAGAGCAGGGAAAGGCTTTCAGTTCCTACTTTTCTTTTGCCCTGCTGTCGTTGAGCTTACAAAGTAGCTCAGTGACTTTTGAACTCATGACACTTTTTCAGTTTCAAAGTGAATTCTTTGTCTGGATTTGAAAACAAGGCTTCATTTACTAAACTTTCTAGAAAATGGTGTTTGCCTTGCTGTTCTCTTGTTCTCAACCGTTTTGATTTTCAGTGCATACTTAAATCCACTTCCAATGGATTCATTGGCTTCCTGTTTGTTTGAAATCAACACCCAATGAAAGGGTGGATCTTTCCCACCTTTTCAGGGAACAATTCATTAACTTATAATACCACAGAGTGAATTTGCGGCAGTGATCAACACATGCTGGGACAAGCAGGGAAGTCACAAGCAGCACCAAATTTGGAAATGCCTGAGTTCACTGGACTTTGCCAAAGCCAATCAGAAGTCCCCAAATGTTTGAGGCAAAGTTGGGGCCTGGAGGACCACCTTGACTCTGACCTTGTAGCTTGTGGGTGATTTATTTGTTTATTTATAAACCAGAATTTCTGGTTTCTCATTTGTTGTATCTCTGATTTGCCTCGTAACTGCTCCCACCTGTTGTAATATATAGACTCAAACAAATCAATCACATGTAACAGTTACAATACAGCACTAAAATCCATCAAAACCACAATGCAGACTCAAAGCACCTCATAGGTCAAAGTACCTCATAACAGCAAACACACAAATAATATCAATAAAATATGTTAAAATGATATTAAAATAATGGTAAAACAACATCTAAAAGCATGGGAGAGTACAAGACTCTTCAACTGGTGCCAAGAAGATATCAGTGTGGGCACCTAACAAGCTTCTCTAGGGAGAGCGTTCCACTACTTGGTTGCCACCACTGAGAAGCCCTCTCCTTTGTATATTTGCATATTTCTATCTATCTATCTATCTATCTATCTATCTATCTATCTATCTATCTATCTATCTATCTATCTATCTATCTATCTATCTATCTATCTATCTATCTATCTATCTATCTATCTATCTATCTATCTGTCTATCTATCTATCTGTCTGTCTGTCTGTCTGTCTGTCTGCCTGCCTGCCTGCCTGCCTGCCTGCCTGTCTGTCTGTCCCCATAGTTCAGTCATAGAGCAGATGCGTTGGATGCAGAAAGTCATCATCCCTGTCCATTGGCCATGCTGACTGGTGCAGATGGGAATTGGAATCCAACAACATCTGAAAGGCCACACGGGTTCCTCATCCCTGGGCCAGGACCTTGGAGAGCCATTGTCAGTCAGAGCTCAGTCAGGCCACTAGTCCAGCTAAACAGATAAAGGCAGATCATGTGTTCCTGGTGCCCTTTCTAGTATGCAGAAAATGATGAATGTTAGCTTCAAAGCTGATAGTGCCTCTTTCAGGGAACTAGGGGGATTGACTATTTTCCCCATTCAGGATCACACAGAGTTCGAAGACACACTGGAAAACAATGATAGCCTTGAAACATTTTGTTTCCACTACTCTCCGCTAATAATAAATATATAAAATCATATATTAAGGTTTTCATGAGTGCATGACGAGTTGTATGCTTTGCTGACTATCTAGTAGATAGATACAGTAGACTGAGATTAAAAATATTCAGTCTTAGCAGAAGATATAAGGTGGCTCTCATTCAGGGGTGTAGTCATCTAGGGTCTTGAGGGGAGAGTGTTAGATCTCTTACTTTTTTGGGAGCCAGGTCTCATCAGGGTCCCTATGTCTCCAGTGTCCTATGAGCCAATCAGCATGAAAGGCAAGTGTGTTGGCCACTGAGACGAGTTTTCTGACATGCTTCCTTGGCTCTTTTTGGACTCTTCTCAGTGGCTAACACACTTCCCTTAAATACTGATTGGCTCCTAGGGATGTCTGTATTTGTGGGAGAAGGCATGCACAGGAAGGACTGAAGGAGCAAATGAGTGAGTGATGAATCTGAAGAGGAGTGTGGACACAACCAGGATAATGGGAGATGAGGGAAAGTGGAAAAGGGGAGGGGGGAGTACTTGAGCTGAAAAGAGGTCTCTCTCTCTCTCTGTCTGCTGTATATCCTCCAGTTTGTTTGTTTACAAGGATCTCATTCTCAACCCAGCAGGAAAAAATGGGGAGAGATGTGTGATTTTATTCCAGACCAAAGCCAGGAGTAGTAGGGGAGGAGGAGGGAAAGAAAGAGAGAGAAAATAGTGTGTTAAAGTGTGAGAATATGTGAGTGTGTGTGCACGTGATGGTGTTTCAGCTTTTAATGATGTTGTATATATCTGTGTTGTGCATTGTAAGGTGAAATGCAAATGAATATGGCTAAGAGTGTGTGTGTGTGTGTGTGTGTGTGTGTGTGTGTGTGTGTGTGTGTGTGGTGCAGTCAACACCAAAGGTTAGGAGCAGGAATTTCCATGCTTATGTTTCATCCTAACACTCATAAGCTCTGCCCAAATGCAGTTAGTATGACAGCCAAGAATGGAAATTTAGCAAATGAAGTTCCTTACCTTTCAGCATGATGGATGATGATGATGATGAAAAACTGAATGGGATGAAACCTCTGTCTTTTTCTAACACTCTAGGTATGTTTGGAAAGAGGAGGGGTGACACATGGAGGTAGGAGAAGGGGGTGAAAAAATCCCTTCCCACCTTCTAGAAGGTGGCAAAATTCTGAAGGTTACAAATCTCTATGCAAAATGAGTGGCCTGCTTATAGAGTGTAAATTCCTTCATTTAGTCTTAACCAAGCAGCAAAAAGCCCCCAGAGAAACGCAGAGCGGGGGGGGATCCTTTATTGCTGTAGGGCTTTCTGAGTCAGTTATGCAGGCCCCAACAAATGTCAATTGCAAGCAAACCTTTATTAGTTCCTACTTCAAAAAGCCAAGTTGTGGAGACTGAGAATTCTGTTATTGCAGAAGAGACAGTGAATCCTGATGACAGTATCCCATCTACATCATCATGCAGTTTGGTAGTAGCAGGAGATAAAACATGTAGACAATGAATTCAGTAACAAAAGCAATATCTCTGACAGTGAGAAAGGACAATCAAATGGTGACAATGACAGAGAAGCAGAAAGCAGTATTCAAGCCTGGTCAGATTATTTTATAATCTTAGAAGAGGGCATGGCTGTGAGGGGCATGGCTGTGAGTATTATGAAGGGACTCTGCATTTCTAAAGTGGCCACTACACTGTTGCTCTCATCATAGTGTGCAAACTGTTGATCTGAAGTCATGGTGGCTTCCATTCCCTGCTATGAAGGCTGAGATCTTTCTGAAAATGTCCAGATGGGAAAGTTCCTGTCTGTGCTTGGATCACTTGACTTATGTCAAATGAATTCATATTACAAGAGATTTTAAATGTGCATGTCAAAAATAAAGAAAGTTGATACAGTATCTGTAAATCTTGCCCTTGCCCCAAGGAGCTCAGGGTGCCAATCTTATCCTCACAACAACTCTGTGAGGTAGGCTGGTATCAATTTTTGACAGTGTCAAAGTCCCCATGAAGTTTGGAATCAAGTGGTGATTTGGTTCCAGACATCGATCTCTGAAGAAAACAGAGCATGGTTTTTCTCTACAACTCAGCAAAGGGCTAGGAGGAGATGAATCTTTCCTCCTGGTCCAGCCCTGCAATAGAAAGGGAAACCAAATCCGCTTATCTTTCAAAGGTATCTCTTCTCACTCCGCACAGCTCAACTGCTAGAAGGTCTTAGTGCTCAGGAAACAGGGAGAACTCCTTGCTGTTCCCTGTGCACTAAGATCTCCCAGCATTCATGCCCTGAAGAGAGGGAGGAGGTGCCCAATTTTGCCAGGGATTGGTGGGACATCTGTGGGTGCTTGACAGGGCAGATCTGGCCTAGGGACCATGGATTTCCCCTCTTCTGCTGTAATACAATGTCACAAAAACTCTTGGGTCCTGCTGCACTCTCCCATAACACTTTCATGGTGCAACGTGTTGTAAAGTGCCTACAGTTTTTCAGTTTAGAAGTGAGAGTGAGATGTGGAGGAAAACATCTTGAGGTGCAGGGAAAATTCTGCAAATTACTTGGGAAGACAGACGGACTAATGTTAGTGTTTTGGAAGAAGCAAAGACTACCTGTGTTGAAACAATGATACTTCAACATCAACTTTGCTGGACCGGCCATGTTGTTCAAATGCCTAATCACCGTCTTCCAAAGCAGCTACTTTACTCCCAATTTAAGGATGGAAAATGGAACATCGGTGGATAGCAAAAGAGGTTTAAAGATGTTCTTAAAGTGAATCTAAAAAAATGTAACATGAACATTGAGAACTGGGAAGTCTTGGCCCATGAACGTCCCAAATGGAGGTCGGCCATTATCAATGGTGCTGTGGACTTTGAAGAAGCATGAATACAGGGCGAACGGGACAAAAGAGCTAAGCGGAAGGCATGTCAAACAAATCCTCATCGCGACCATCTTCCATCTGGAAACCTATGTCCTCATTGTGGGAGGCTGTGTGGATCCAGAATTGGCCTCCACAGTCATTACGGACCCACTGTTAAAGACCTTATCTTGGAAGACAATCTTACTCGGCCACGAGTGATCGCCAGTGAATAGATCTGTTGCCTTGTAGGCATGCTTACTGTCCACCCACATTTATATCAGGAATGGGGAACCTGTGGCCCTCCAGGTGTTGTTGGATTACATCTCCCTCTCACTATTGGACATGCTGGAGTTGGAATCCAACAACATCTGAAGGACCACAGGTTGGTCACACTTGACTTATACACTGCTTGTAAATTTGTTACTAAAAATAAATCGCAAAACACCTGTAGGGTGCCTCCAGACTGTCACCATTTTGTGGGTGTGATTCAAGTGCATACCAGAGATGTAAGTTTGTACAATTAAAGTGAATTAAAGTGCTCTGTCACCCTAGCACAAGAAATCCACTTTTTTAAAAATGGACCTTTTGTGGTTATGAAGGTGACAGGAAAATGCACTGAATAGTGGGGGATGAATGAATTATTATACCCTGCAGGCAAATCAAGATGAATGCTCAATGTTGTATAGCTTCCCTGCAAACAAATGAGAATAAATGCTCAATAAAGGCTGGACATAGTCTAGCCTCTGCATAAGCTTTGGGTAAGCAAATCAGGATGAATGTTCAAGGCACTGGTCATCTGGAGGAGCCCCAGTGCTGCCTCTGATTCAGGGAAACCTAACCTGAGTAGGGCTGCCCCAGGAAACTTGTCACTGCTTAGGGAAGCCAGGAACACAGAACGATATGTTCTGTTTGGAGGTACAGTACTATTATTTCTCTTTACCTCAAACAGCAAACCATTGGCAGCTCCAATGTAATCCTATGTAAATAGAAGAGGAAAGCTGATTATCCTGTGTTTTGGAAGTTACTCTCCCATACCACTGCAACCACTCCTATATAAATGAATTATTACATATGTACTATAATATAATATATTTTATATATGTGGCAATGTATATCTCTTGCATTATTTGTGTTTGCAGGGTGAGCGTGTGTCGTCTTAGGAAAGCCTCTTGGATTAATTTTGTTGCAACTGCACTCTTTAATCTCACTCACTATCAGTGACTTTGACAGAGAAAGAAGTCTGAGTGTGGTTTTTCAAATTTTGTGAAGGTTTTATGATGTTGAACCTTGAAAGTGACTGTCCTGATGGCACAGTTGGCTCACAGCTGCCGGCATACTTACTGTCTCTGTAAATGAAATAATGTACTCTGGAGCACTTTCCCTTCCTCACAATAAGACTCATGAGCAGCTGCTCCTGCCTTCAAAGTAGTTCTGTATAACATATGAAGGATAAAAACACGTCTACCTTCCATATGAGGCAAAGCATAGAAGCTTGGAAGTGACACTGAACACTTCTTCATGTAGAGGACCATCTGTCAAGCATCCTGTTGCCATGCCAAGTGACCCACCTGGTCCTTTGCATCCTTCCCAAACCCAAGCACTCCTAGATTTACATAGGTTGACCCAAGAAGGCATTCAAAAGCAGCTCTGCAACACTATGAGCAGGTTCCCCCCCTTCTTAGAGGATTTTGGCATGTGGCCTATCAGGAACCAAGAAACAAAAGCAGCAGTAGTTGGCCACACCATCCTGTTGCTTCAAAAGAATGCCAGCCAGCCTTTGCTCAGGCAATGTCTGCACCTCTTTTTCCCATTGCCTGGGCTCATTCTCTTTAAATGAGACACTGAACCTGCTTCTTCCCAGATAATATATTCTTAAGACTGTGCCTGCCTTGAACTACCATCTTCCTCCATGGATTTAGAGCCTTGCATGTTCTTGACTGAATTTTGCAGTCTCCTTTTCCCAGTTAGTGTTTCCTAAGCCAAGATAGCTGGTGGCTCTATGTCAGTAAGGCAGTGGAATCGGCACTGGATATTAGTCTGAATTTTCAAGGAGCTGTCCAAGGTGCTGAAACATATTCACCTGACTGAAAGTATGCATGGCTAGGCTTGAAGATTTCTAGTGCTGTGGGCACAAGCACACTGTTCTTTCCATTTCTCTCTTCTTCCCTGGGGGCAGAACATAAGGACCAAATGCAGAAGGTACAGTGGGAGAGGGGGAGGAAATATTATAAGGAGGGGACAGAAGAACAGGCCTTGGGAAAAGCCCAAAAGAGGAATGTGATCCATCCCTGTTAGATGAAACATCAGGGAGCAGCCATATCCAGGAGCAGCCAATGAAAAGGTTATAGCATGGTGAGATCTGGGCTCAGGATACCTGATTGGCTAAGCCCCTCTTTCCCTTTGCTAAGTAGAATCTGCTCACTCCTCCACATGAGAAGCCATAAGAGACAGACCTGAATCTGTGGAGAGAGGTTTACTGGAGTTGGAGTTGTTAGGTAAAACAGCCTGAGGGCATTTGGTAAGAGACAGAGGCCCCATCTGCACTATACAGTCAAAGTATTATCACACTACTTTGAACAGCTATGGCTTCCTCCAAAGAATCTTGGGAACAGTAATTTGTTAAGGGCACTGAGAGTTGTTAGGAGACCCCTATTTCCCTCACAGAATGACAATTTTTAGAGTTCTCTGGGAAGAGGGATTGATAGTCAAACCACTCTGGGAATTGTAGCACTGTCAGGTGAATAGGAGTCTCCTAATAACTCCCAGCACCTTTAAGATATTACAGTTCCCAGGATTCTTTGGGGAAAGCCATGACTATTTAAAGTGGTAGGATACTGCAGTATAGTGGTATAGTGCAGATGGGATCACAGTTGGAACTGTGAAAAGAAGAGATTGAACAGAGATGGCAAAAATCTTGTTATCCATCTGCACTGAACCAATATTCCAACAGCTTCTCCATGTTCAAATTAGGCTGAATGATGGCCCAAGGACCAAGAGAAGCTACAATTTTCTACAAACCATACAACCAGGTGTGCCATTTCAAGTTCTGAGGTTGGAATGAGAAGGTTCAAAGATTAAGTTGCTGCAAAGCATCATATTTTAACAGCATTTATGATGGTTACTTTTTGTATTTCATTTAAAAAACCCAGTTACAAGTAGTCCTCAGGAGCGATCATATGTAGTCTGAAATTCTAAATGTTCTCCCTAAGATTGAGATAGCGAGATGGGCTTTTTCACTGGTTGCAATGCTGTTGTGGAGTACACTCCTTGCTGCATTAATGGATAAATTAATGCATTAGCTTCATGGGGTGGTTTTATTGCATATTTTAATTAAGCTGTATTTTTAAATTCTTACATACAGTATTTAAAAAATATTGTGCAATTGGTTTTTATATTTCATAAATCACCTTTAAGCCTATTCTGGCGTTAAGTGGTATATTAATTAATTAATTATAAATGGTGTCCTGAAGGCCATGAAGCAGAGATGTTCCCACACTAGCCTACTTCCAGCCAGAGGACACATTGACTCATACTGTGTCCTGGATAGTGATGGTTTAACTGGTTCTGGATCAGAGCTTTTAGGGTGTTAATAAATGGCCAAAGGGCCACTTTTGCAAGTATGAAGAGCAAAAACCTTTGAGAAACAAATGCTGAAATACTTGACTAGCCAAATCCACTTCACATTCCACCTAGGGATAGGAGAGGAATTTGTTCTGTCCACTTTTCACAGTGAACCTGATTCAATGCTCCCAGACTTGCTTGTGGATCAGGATGCAACCCCCAATTGGAATATGCACTTCTCTGGATTTTGTCATGTAGCTTTGCTGTGCAAAAAGGGCAAAAATTCATATTTTGCATACCAAATGTATACAAAGTGCATACTTTATGGATGAATGAATTGAAACGCATTGAAAGCTGTGTATTAAAAAGTATGTAAAGAGTGTTTGCAAAATGCATACAGTTTAAATGTGGACTCTGTGCATTATTTCAGGAACTGAGAATCAAGTAGTTTGCATTAGTATGTGAGCCCAACCAAATTGTTCCCCCATACCCTACAAAAAATATTCTAATTCCTAGGCAAATATCAGAGATGGGGAAGGACCATAGCTCGGGGTAGTGCATTTGCCTTGCAGATGCAGGAGGTCTCTGGTTCAGTCCCTAATATCTCCAGGTAGGGCCAGGTATGAAAATCTGGAGAGCTGCTGTCAGCTGGTGTAAATGATAATTAGCTGGATGGACTGTTGGTCTGACTTGGTATAAGGCAGCTTCCCAGTGTTCCTGATGGGGAATTTTGGGATCCGTTGGACTAGGGGTCCTTGAGGAAATTGAAGACACAGGCTTGCAGCAAAGGTAGACCTTTATTGGTTATGTGTGCACGGTCAGTCTCCCTTGAGTGTGGTAGAGTGCTGCAACATGGCACAGCTTGCCTGGTTTTTTTTTATACATTCCAGGACAAAGACATTAGCATATCCCAACCAGGAAGCTACACATAAACATTACATAGATGTTACACTGTCTATATTATTTTCTATCCAATCAGGTAATATTCTGCAAGTTTCATACCAGCACATTTCTACTATGCACTAATACATTCCAGTGCTAATCCTTCTCAGGCCTTGGAGGGCACAGAGATGTCCTGTACCAGTGTTCTGTTCCCCTTATCTTATCCTCTTGAGCCAGGCTGTACCTAGCATACCATGCATACCAGTTACCATGAATATATCTGTGTAACAGGCAGAGATGTCAGTACCAAGGAGAGGACTTTAAGCTGGCTTGCTATACTATTGAAACATCATAAACTCTATAGTTTTCTAAAAGAATATATTTTGCTTACTGTTTGTATCTAAAACGTCCCCATTATCCCTAGGCTATGCTCTGTCTATCAGCTAATCGTATAACCTAAAGAAAAAGAATTGTCTTGCCCAAATTATCTCATTTGTAATTGACCAGAGGCCAATGACAGTGCATGGAATGGGATATAATATGTGTAAACATACTCTGCTCAATAAAATAAAAATGTTTAAAAGCTGATCAGTCAAGTACTCTTCTCTTTTTATGAACAGGTCTGGGATAAGTGGATCATAAAAAGATTTCCGTCAGATAACTTTGCTGGCTTTGCTTTCCCAGTAGACAGAATTATATCTTAGTGTCCCATTCTGTAGATTTCCAGGCAAAGTGCTTTCCCTATGTGATAAAGTATAGCAGCTCAATTATTAGAGCATTTCCTAGTTAACAGTAAAACCCTTGCATAATACCTGCAAAGCCAGATGTAGGATTCTGGGAACTCAGTGAGCTGAGTCAGTGCCATCCTGTGGATGTTTTCTATGTCATTACTTCAAAACCCTTTCTATTGCCGGCTGGGAATTTCCCAAGCACTGCTGGATTGCTTCTCTCTACAAAGTATGAGGGGGAGAGAGAGGGAGAGAGAGAGATTTCTGCTTTTTTACATTTCCCTTTGAAAGTTCTTTCATACTAGCAAAATGCACAGAGGGCACCCAAGTGATTCCCACACCTGAAGCCAAAGCAGCTGGGTTCCTCTAAGGACAGGGGAGAAATTTGATTTTGTTTACATGTTAATGAGAAACTACTTAACCAGCACTTTTCAAACCAATACACAAACTGAAACACAACTATCCTCTGAAAATTAAACTTCTCCAAAATTTTGTAATGCAGTTTTACAACCAGAAAATGTGTACCAAATATAGTATATTAGGGGAAAGTGTGCATAACAATGTACACATTTTGTGACAATAACACACACAAATACAGTATATAGGGGGAAATACATATTAATCAAAATTGCATACAAAAACAGGCATATTTGCAGAAATTTGCACTAAAATGCTGATTAATGTTAATTAGGATTTTGAAAGAAAAATGTGCATTGCTGCAGCTATGTGGAGAACTGAACTTAAAACTGGGAAAATGAGAAACAGAGAAATTGAAACAGACAAAACCATTCATCCCTGGGTTCCTACCCCCCCAACCAGTTTAAGTTTTGTTTGCTTTTGAATACAAAATTCTTTGTCGAGCTCCATCAGTCTTGAATCCTACCCTGCAGTTTCCTTGATCACTGAATCACTAGAGCTTCTGTGTCTGAAGGCTGCAATTCTAAATTTTAAAATGTTACGTATGTAAAAAGATAAAAAGATAAAACAAGCATACAAATAGAGTTCCAACCAATGTTAGTTCTACTCAGAGTAGACCCATTAAGATAAAGGGGCATGGCTAACATGTCTATTAATTGCAGTAGGTCTACTCTGAATAGAACTTTGTTGGATACAACCCATAACACATATAAAGTACTAGAAGACACTATTGATGCACACTGTAAATGGTAGAATGGATCCAAAGGTGTGGCTTCAGAAGTGAAAGGCATTTCTGCTTGTTTTGGGGGGAGGTCATTCTGTTCCATAGAGTCCCTAGCCCTCAGAACAAGATTTTCGGGGGGACATGGGGGCTGCAGAGAGAAGGGGAGTCAGGGAAAAACCCATTCTGTAAATGGAGTTGCATTCCATTCACAGACCAGAAGCTATGAGTCAAGTAACAATGAAATAAAAAGTCCTCATGAACGCATCAGCATTTTATAATGCATTTTGGTATCCTATTTTCAGAAATATATGTATTTCTATGCATGTTTTACCCTAGTATATACATTTTGGCTGGAGAACTGCACCGAATATTCAGAAAAGTGCGACTTTCAAAGGACAGCTGTGTTTTGGTTTGCATATTGTTTCAGAAAGCGTGAATAAAGGTAGGTTCGCCTTTAAATGTGAACTGAATCAAATCTGCCCCCCCCATCTTTAGATTTGAGCCTTAGTTTTTGGCATATCATGTCTACAAAGAAGCCACCAGTCAAATTCAGTCAGTCACAAGCAAGTAGAAGTTTCAGTCGTCGTGCCAAAAGAGAATTGGCCATGTAACAAACAACGGGCTTACACACTGCCACTGGGTGTGATATTACCTTCTCAGCAATGGTACCCCAGTGGTGAAAAATTCTTCCCACTGAAGTTCAGCTGGTGTCCGCTCTGTCCATTTCCCAGTGCCAGCTGAAGGCCATTCTCTTCCTCCAGGCCTTTGAATAGGTTTTCTGAATATTTGAGATGATATGTGGATATGGTAATTACATGTTCTCATTGTGATGTGGTCTTTTATGTTGTTGTGAATCACCCTGAGATCACTGGTGATGAGGGGTGGGATAGAAATCTCATTGATTAAAAAAAAAATCCAAAGCAGTATTTTGTATAAATGGTTGTTCTTTCAATTTATTACCCATTGTTCACCCTGAGGTCTCAGGGCAGGTTACAACAGTTTAAAATGCGTCATTAAAAACAAATAAAAACAACTTAAAACCACAAACATCACAAAAAATAGGGTTTAACTGATTAAATTTAACCAATTAAATTTGTAACCCAACAGTGTTGCTGCCATTGTTGGAACACCCAGGAAGTTGCTCATTGTTCCTTGACCCAATATGATGGATGCTCCTACTACTCTCCTTTGACTTGAGCAATCCTTTTGTACAAATGACTGCCCAGCCACCTAAATTTCTCATGTGTGTGCCTGATCTCATTTTATTTAAATTTCCTCTGTTCTTCAGTCTATCCACAGCAGTGTCTGATGTGCCCTGCTTAAATTGTTGATAAACCCTGGCCGAAAAAGCTTAAACAAAATCCTGTTTTTCTGCTCCTTTTTGCAGTGTCTGTTCTACTGCCTGACTTATATTTAAGAACACAAGAACATAAGAAGACCCCTGCTGGATCAGGCTAAAAGTCCCATCTAGTCCAGTATCCTGTTCTCACAGCGGCCAACCGGATGCCTATGGGAAACCTGCAACTCCTGGTTCACTGCCATTATACAATGGGACCACCTTGTGAGCACTGTGCTGTGGGAAGCCAGGAGCTGAGAGGGGCCCACTAGTGGCTGGCACAGTTATGTCACGGTCCAGGCAGTGCACAATCCTGGAAGCCAATAGGAGGCTTGAGGGTGGGGCTTCAGGCACAGACCAGAATGAAGGGGCCATCTTGGAGATGATGCTTCAAAATATCAACCCTAGCTCAGGGGCAACTGCTGCTGACTCCAGGTTGTCATTTGGAACTTACTGTGCAATGGTGGGGAAATAAAGCATGGCAACTCCAACATGGTGGCCCCAGCAAGTGGAGTCAGTGACAAATCAGCCAGTGACAAATCAGCTGCTGAATAGATGGATCCCTGCCCAATACCACGCCAACCCTGTATATATGTACTTGTGACCCTGGTTAACCCATAATGGTCTTGTTCTGCTCGATCATTGATCCCTGGTGACATGTCCAGCTGCGCATGGAGCATAAGCTGGACTTGAATACAACAGTGCTGTCCCCACCTGTGATTCCCAGCAACTGGTATTCAGAGGTATACTTCCTTTGACAGTGGAGGCAGAACATAGGCCTCATAGCTAGTAGCCACTCATAGCCTTATCCTCCATGAATTTGCAGAGCTTGGTAAAGTTACTTTTTTGAACTACAACTCCCATCAGCCCCAGCCAGCATGGCCACTGGAATGGGCTGACGGGAGTTGTAGTTCAAAAAAGTAACTTTTCCAAGCTCTGTGAATTTGTCTAATCCTCATTGAAAGCCATCCAAGTTGGTGACCATCACTAACTTCAGAAGAATAGGTGAGAGGACCCTCCTTGTAATTAGCAGACCCCTTGACAGAATGAAAATATATGTTTTGTTTCTAAAATTAACAATTATGACACAACAGGCCATTTGTTGTTTTAGCCCCTGGTATTTCTTAGCACATTTTCACATTCTGAAGTTCTTTTCTACTGTTACCACACTCCCACAACTCTCTGTTTTGCCTTTGGCTACATTACTTATTTTCCCCCTCTAACCTTGCTCCACTTTTTCTTTCTGATATGGTTTGATTGTTTAGAACCGTTTCCCTCTGGTTTCCATCTTCCTTTCTGTGACTTTTGTATTTATTTCTCACAATTCTTTTCTGTTTCACACTTTAAAAGAAAATCCTGCAGAATAAGCCAAAGCCTGAGGCTGTGGTCCTAAGCACATCCTAAGCAATGTCCACTAACATAAATGGGATTCACATTCAAGTACAGGTCTTTCATATGGGACACATCTACCTCTCAAAAGGACCATAGCTAAATACTTAAAATTATCTTCTTGTGCAGAGGTTAATAACAATGGAGATAGGGATGGGGGAGAAATTTGATTCAGTTTGCATTTAATGCTAAATCTATCAAATTCACACTTTCCAAATTTTGTGATGCAGTTCTTCAACCAAGCAATGTTTACAAAAAATGCACGTATTGAGAAAAGTGTGCATATAAATGAATATATTAGTGAAAATAACATACAAAACTCCATTAGGAGAAATTGCTTGCAAAAATGTGTACATTAGTCAAGGTTGCATACAAAAAATTGTTTATTAGGAGAACTTTGCACTAAATTAACCCCCTCCTCACTGAGGTGCGCCTGGCAACTTCATTGTACAGGTTTAAGCAAATGCTAAAGACATACTTCTTTACCCAGGCCTTTGACACTTGAGCCGTGTATTGTTAAGACCCATCCTATTTGTGATTTTAGGTGCTGTATTTTAAAATTGTAATCTGCCCTGGAACCTTTGGGTGGAAGGTGGGTAATAAATGTTAATAACAGTAGTAGTAGTCATCATAATAGTAATAATAATATGCTGAAGAATTTTCATGAGGATTTTTTTAAAAAAACACACACCACAAATTGCTACAGAAATGTGGAGAGCTGCATTTAAGATTGGAAAAAAGAGAAACTGAGAGAACTGAAGTTGACAGATCCTTCCATCCCTAAATGGAGGTTAATAATTACAAATGTTATGGTGAATTTCAGAAGCAAAAACATACTTTCTGTTATCACCACAGCATTTGTTATTTACTTACTCATTTTATTAATATTGCATCTGTCCTTGGGGAACTCAAGGTGGCCTCCATGAGGTTCTTAGGTGGCCTGCCATCCAGGTTCTGACTATACCCAACCCTGCCTAGCTTTAGCAACATCTCTGTTACACAGGACTGGGCAACTTTTTTGCCTCCTGAACACCCCCCCCCAAAAAAAACACCCAGTACACATGCATATACACAAACATACCCACAAGTTCCTGGCTTCCAAAGTGTCTCTCTACTAGGGTGGAGAAAGGTAGACATAGAAACATAGGAAGCTGCTGTATACTGAGTCAGACCAGTGATCCATTCAACTTAATATTGCCAGCACTGACTGGCAGCAGCTCAGGGTTTCAGAGAGGGAACACTCCCAGCCCTACCTGGAAACAGTTGCATGTAAAGCAGATGCTCTACCACTGAACAATGGCCTTTTCCCATCTCAGAGAAAAACACTTTGAAAGTGGGGATTGTGCTGTCCAGCACAATCCTTGCTTTCAAAGTGTCTCACTGCTGGGGGAGAGAAGGGCAGATGCCCTCCCCAGCCTGAGAGGAACAGATGACACACTCTGTCCAAAAGGCATTTGGTGGACTGAGAGGAGTGTGGTTCACACGGGGAGGAAGATGCACGAGGACAACTCTCCCAATGTGTCTTCTTTACCTTCAGCATTGCCCTCTCCTCTGTCCATAAAATAGCTGTTTGGTGTCCTGGAGAAGCACAATTTACACAGGGATGAATCTCCCTGTTCACCTTGCTTCCCATCAGAAGTGGGCCCACCAAACAGATTTTGGCAGGTTGGGGAGAATGATTTACATGGCACACCCCCCATCACCACCAGGCAGCAAAATTCAGTGGTGGGCAGAGGCAAATTCAGCCACAGGAGAGAGCAGCTTGGACACCCATGGCAGGCAACAAGGAAAGCCTGTGAGAGCTGCTTGTGGTCCAAGGGTGTCATGGTCCCAGACTAGAAATCTGGCCTGAAGAAGAGATGGATCCACTGGCCCATCTATGTGGAGCTATGATCACTGCAACTTCTCCCCTGACTCTGAGGAGATACCTCTCCACCAGATCATGATTTTGTTCCGCAGATGCCTCAGGGGATCAGGAGAACCCTGGGGAGAAATCCTGGCCATTTGAAATCCCAGGGCCTAGAAGAAACCAATAGCTATAGAGGAAGGCACCAGCCATTTAACTTGTCAGATACAGCATCTATCTGTATAGAGGGGTAGAGCCTCTTGTCCATGAAAACATAACCCAGGCTATTAAGGTTTTCCAATTGCTCCAAGGCGCAGTTGAGACAACTTTTATGTTCTAACTTAGCTGCAGGATCACTAATCATCATCTTGAAACCCACAGCTATGTCCCTCTCTAAGATGCTGATCCTGCCTTGCCTTGCATTCAGGAATACTGATCTCCTCCTGGCTTGGGTCATGCCACATTTGTGGTGGTAGACATCCCCATGGAACAGAACAATGGGTTGCCCACATGTGCTGAAAGAGGTGACTTCCAACCATGTCAGTATAAAAGTGTCCAATATTCAGATATCGTATGACTGAGAAAAGATGCTTATCAGTTAACTATATCAGTCAACTATATTCAATTGTCATCAATCAGCTACAAGTGTAGCTGACACAAGGCCCCTGTTTTCCATTTATACTGCTATTTTCATTATAGTTACCTGACCAATGAAATTTCTCATTGGCCTTGTCTAAAACTGATATGTCGTGAGACATGTGGGATTTGAGAAAACAAGTCCCCAAACTGTCTTACTTGTTGCAGTGCAAATGTATTCAGTCAATGAGAGAGAGAAAGAGAGAGAGAGACCCACTGAGATCAAAACAGAGTTCTAAAGAGAGGCCTTGAAGTTTATTGTAATTAGGGGACTATCCAGTAACGAGCACTTCAATTTTTTAAATAATGGAAAAGACATCCTTACATTGTTCAGAGCTGAACATTTAGACATAGTGTCTAAAGACTGTTGACAGAATGCTACATTTTTCATTAAATAACCAACAATTATGAGCCATGGGTGGGGGAGAAAAGCATCATGCTTTCTATGCTTGGGTCATGCAGTGGGTCTTAGCTGCCCCCTCTCTGGTGAAAAACTGTCAGTAGAAGCCTTGCATTAATGGAAATAACAGAAGCAGTAAAAATGTCATCAGTCTGACACATAGGGCAGGGCACACTCTTGACTTGATTTTTGCTCCAGATGGAGGAAGGGGTAGTCTGGAGATGGGGGGGGATGGATGTCACCCCATTGTCATAGTCAGACCACTTCCTGGTGAATTTTAGAATTATGGCTCTGATCCTCCCCTGCAGGAGTGGTGGACAGATAAAGATGGTCTGCCCCTGGAGACTAATGGAATCCAGTGGATTCCTGAATGCCCTGGAGGAGTTCCCAGTAGATAGAGCAGGTGACCCTGTTGAAGCCCTTGTCATGCTGTGGAACAGTGAGGCATGTTGGGCCCTTGTCATGGTTGCCCTTGAGCACCCTTCTGGCATTGTGGAGCCCTGTTTGCACCTTGGTACACCAGTGAGCTAAGGGCAATGAAACAGGCTGGATGATGGCTGGAGAGCAAGTGGTGAAAGTCGTGCTGTGAGGCTGATTGGGCATGAGTAAAACATAATAGCCATGCCTACTGCGTGGTGGTGAGAGCAGTGAAGAAGACCCACTTCTCTGCTACCATCGCATCCTCAAGTAGCTATCCAGTGGAGCTTTTCTGTATTGTCAGGGATTTCCAGGAAATGGAGTTTTAGACCTTGGTCTCTTACTTGATCTCTCAGTGGGATTTGATGCCATTGACCATGGTATCCTTCTGAGCTTACTTAGTGAGATGGGTATTGGAGGCACTGTTTTACAGTACTGCTGATCCAACCTCCAAAGTCGTATTCAGATAATAGCATTGGGTGATTGTCTTTTGGCCCCCTGGCAGCTGTGCTGTGGGATGCTGCAGGGTACCATCTTGTCCCCCATACTGTTTAATATCTATATGAAGCCCTTGGGAGCGGTCATCAGGAGATTTGGAGCAAGGTGTCAGCTGATGATACCCTGTAACATCTGAATCAGGAGAGGCTGGACATGGTGGTGGGCTGGATGAGGACTAGTAAACTGAATCCTACCAAGATGGAGGTGCTGTGGGCTGGTGGTTCCCGAGTTCAGATTATTGGTTAGTTGTTTTGGATGGGGTCATACTCCCTCTGAAAGAGTAGGTCTGTAGTCTGGGGGTGCTCCTGGTTCTATCTTTGTTGCTAGAGGCTCAGGTGACCTCAGTTGTTAGGAGTGCTTTTTACCAGCTTTGGCTAGTAAGACAGCTGTGGCTGTTTCTGGACCTGGATAGACTGTTGGCCATGCACTGGTAACCTCCAGGTTGGATTAGTGTAATGTGCTCCATGTGGGAGTGTCCTTGAGGTTGGTCCAGAAGCTGCAGCTGGTGCAAAATGTGGTGGCATGACTGCTCACTGGGGCAGGGTATCGCCAACATGTCACCCTGCTACTGAAAGAATTGCACTAGCTGCCTGTTAGCTACCAGGCTAAGTTCAAGGTTCTAGTTTTGGTATACAAAGCCCTATATAGCTTGGAACTAGGATACCTGAAAGATCATCTTACCCCTTATACATGCAGTCAATCACTATGGTCTGCAGATGAGGGCCTCCTGCAAATATCATCTTATCAGGAGGTCTGTTCTGCACAACGTAGGAAGTGGACCATTAATGTAGTGGCACGTACCCTTTGGAATTCCCTCCCCTTAAATATTAGACAGGCACCATCTCTGTTATCTTTTCGGTGCTTACTGAAGACCTTCCTCTTTCAATAAGCCTTTTAAGTAGAGACCTTATCCCAGTCTGTGTCTGTGCTGGAACTGCTTTGAAGAAGTTTTTAAAGCTTTTTTTAAAAAAATTTTTTTTAAAGATGTTTTGTTTTAATATATTTTTTAAGATGTTTCTTGTAATATATTTTAAAATCTGTTTTTATGATCTTTTAGAGTCTTTTTAGTGCTTTTTGTTTGCCACCCTGGGCTCCTATTGGGAGGAAGGGTGGAATATAAATCTAATAAATAAAATAATAAATAATAATAAATAATATAATAAGTTAATCCAAATATATATGTTGATTGCATTGACATCTTATCTCTTGAGTGGGACATGAAGTTAGAGAGATAATCTGGAGCAGCCAATATTACAAAATGTATAGTTTTCTAGGTTTTCACATTATTACAATGAAACAGTACAATCCCTCATTCCCTCCCTTCCCAACTCCTCTACCTCCCTCTGCCTTCATGACGCTCCCTTTTCATTTCTGACGTTCAGTTGTTTGGTGTGTTATGTAGTGTTCAGGTTCATATTCTCAGATAAGATAAATGTCAGTGTTCTGGTGGAGTTCCAGATTAATAGCTGTCGGGTTGGAGAAGTGTCCATAACTGCATTGCATTCTGCCTCCCACTTCTTCCAGTTATGGGCTTTACACTGTTAAGAGTTCCAGGAATGCACTCCAAATCTCTTGAAAGTGTGATTTTTTTATATAGTTTATGGAGCAGAATTTCCTCATGGGAAAGGTGTTGTATCCAGTTTTCCATGCTTGGTGTGACCTGAGCTTTCCAATGTTGAAGGCCCATTCATTTTGCTGTCAGTGTGGCTTGGTGGAACCATCCTTCCTGTCTTTTTGATAGCCCCTATCTAGCAGGAATGTAGCCGATTACTGTGCTGGTGTCGCCTGTTAATAGGGTTTTCTCAGAGCTTGGAAAAGTTACTTTTTTTGAACTACAACTCCCATCAGCCCCAGCCAACATGGCCACTGGATTGGGCTGATGGGAGTTGTAGTTCAAAAAAGTAACTTTTCCAAGTTCTGGGTTTTGTCCAAAACCAAGTTAATTCTAGAAGGCTTTGATTATTGGGCACTTCCATAGTAGGTGGGTTCGACCTGCTTGTGGCTGTTTGCATCTCCAGCAGTCATCTGTGGGTGTAATGCCCCTGTGCGTAAGATATGTTGGTATCCAGTAAGCCTGGAGTAGTATTTTCTGTGGCTGGTTTAATACTATTTAGGGCTTTTTCCCATTGTGCAGGTGTAGGTGGGCTTCTAATTCTTTGTTTCATTTATTCCTAATTGGGTCTAGGTCAAGGCTTAATGGGTTACATACTGATGTATATATGCACTTATTCAGTTTCTTGAAAAGGTGAAGGTGTTTGCTATTTGCAAGAGATCTCATATGTCTGCTGCACTCAGCACATCTGGGCCAAATTTTGCTACTATGCTGTGCAGAGTGCATTTCTCTGAAAAGGAAATAGGACAGGGACACCATCTCATCATCCACTTCTTTAGTGTTCCAGTCAGTTTCTTAAGTCCAAGTAGGCCCCACTGCCTTACAATTGAGCCCTATCTGCAATATACATTTAAAGCAGTATCCTACCACCTTAAAAAGCCATGTCTTCCCCCAAAGGATCCTGGTAACTCTTGTTTGTTGTTTGACTCTAAGAGTTAGGAGACTCCTGTTCGTCTCACCAGCTAGAATTTTCCAAGTGGTTTAACAATCAATCCCTCTTCCTAGGGAACCTTCACCTTCTCAAGAAACTGAGCTCTGTAAGTAGAAGGGGTCTCCTTACAGCTCTCAGCATGCTTTACAAACTTCAGTTCCCAGGATTCTTTGAGGAAAGCAATGACCATTAAAATAGTATGATACTACTTTAAATGTTTAGTGCAGATAGGGCCTCAGTCTCCACATTATT
The DNA here is from genome assembly GCF_030035675.1 of Rhineura floridana. Taxonomy (NCBI): domain Eukaryota; kingdom Metazoa; phylum Chordata; class Lepidosauria; order Squamata; family Rhineuridae; genus Rhineura; species Rhineura floridana. The sequence goes on along the minus strand of NC_084485.1, from coordinate 119,209,097 downwards.
CTACTGGGCAATCTGCAGTGAGCCAATCTATACAGCCAGCTGCTGCAAATGAAGAGGTTGAACATCATCAGGCTGCCATGTGGGTGCAATTTTGGCAGGAGTCCACGTGGCAGCCTTTTCATGTGATAATGCCTGGGAGGTATGTAACAGTATTCCATGTAGCCAGTGGGTTGAATACAAAATAATATAATGGACTGCAGCACCATGACAAGTATAGAAAAGGGCAAAAAGGGTACCCCCCACATTATCCATCATACATCTTCATTTCTGGATGATGAAATTTAGGGAGTGGGGCTGATGAACATTCTCTGGTCGAAGAACAGTTGAAGGGTGGTAGAATTCACCAGTAATTTCAGGATGGAAAATTAAGATATAGATATAGGTGTAGATCAGAAAATTATCATCTGATAAATTTCAGTTCATTTAATGAAGCCAGTTCATACTGGTGGATGAGGGAAGCAACTGGTGGATGGCTAAGAAAGGAGGACTAGAAGGAGCAGGGGCCAAGCGCACTACTTCCTTCAACAATATTGAAATCAGACTAAACAATAATGAAGGCTGGATTATTCACAGCGGTACCACTTTATTCACAGGCAAAGGTGGAGGTGGGGGATTGTTTCATTGATTATTGTCCTTGTGAAATTCTCCAGCTACTTGGACGGAGCCTGTATAAGATTTTTTTAAATCCCAGAAAATTATTTTCTGAGAAATTTCAGCCCCAGCCTAATATAAAACATAGGACAGTCATAGGAAATACACTGCAGGGCATAGCAACAGAAACCCTAAAAGCAGTGAACAGAGAGGTCTTCTGGTACTTTTAAAATTTAATTCAGCACCAGGCTCTCAAAGACCATTAAATATGGCCTCGTATGAAATCTCTATATTTAGAGAAACAAGCATGCTTTTATTGTGAAATGAGAATCGGGTTGGTGAGCTGGCTCTGACAGCAATAAATGACCTTAACAGCAATGCTAATGGAGGAACTTCATAGCTATCAATGTTTGAACAAAGTTTAACTGGGAGAATGTCCATTTTAGGGGGGAAAGTAATGATTAGACAAAACCACAGTTATGAAAGAGGCAAAAACATTCTAGTGAAGAGCCCATACAGCTCCATTCTATAACTGTCCCTTGCTATCCTTGTGTTTTACTTCCTTCCTTCTGCTGCCACACATATTTTAGATTGTAGGGCAATTTTCAGGGAATCTTCCTTTCCTGTGGCTCCTTGCAGCTCCTCAAAATTTCCTCTGGAAGGTTGCGGGACCCTCTGGATCAGATTTGGGGGGGCATGGGTGATTGCAGGGGTAAAAGCAAAGGAAGCATTTAATTACTACTGCTACTAATAATAATCATATTAAGACATTTACTTGCTTTTTATGCCCCTATGAGCATTGCAGTCTTCTAAGCGTTGATTAGTTGCTTTCGAAAGAAAGAATTCTCAGTGATCAAAAGAAACAGGCATCTTGATCTGGTTGGAACAGCTTCATGCTTCAAGGAGACAAAGGGCTCTTCCTGCCTCTGACTCATTTGTTAGCAGCTGGGTCTGTTTGGCAGCATTATAAATACACCAAGAGCTTAATAAGGAATGGTTGGTTGGATTGCCATATGCCTGGAAGGCTGCACGGATATCCCCACACTAAAATAATAAAAAATATGAATCCAGAGTTTTCAAAGCAATTCTGTGTAAAGCAAAAGGATTCCAAAGGCTCTTAAGAAGGCTCCAGTATCATCATTTCATTGAGTTGTTTTTAATTTAGTTTATGCAAATAAAATAATTGGATAGGTGCCCCGTTCATGTTTTTAATTCCTTGTCTATTGTCTATTGTACCAAGACAACAGAGTTTACTTGTGGATAACTTCTATTCTGGTGGGCATAACAGGCAATTGAGCAAGGGTCCTTGCAGCCTGTCATACCAAAGTGTCACATTTAGAGCTATAATTCTATACCCATTTACCTGGAAGTAAGTGTGGTATGAGATCCAGTGGTATAGTAGTTAAGGTGTTGGACTACAACCTGGGAGACCAGGGTTCAAATCCCCACACAGCCATGAAGCTCACTAGGTGACCTTGGGACAGTCACTGCCTCTCAGCCTCAGAGAGAGTCAATGGTAAACCCCCTCTGAATACCGCTTACCATAAAAACCCTATTCGTAGGGTCGCCATAAGTCGGGATCGACTTGAAGGCAGTACACAAGCCCCATTGAACTCAGTCGGACTTATGTCTGAGTATATATGTATAGAATTGCACAGTAAATTACCCTGCACACAAACTCCTGGTGTTTTAAATGATATGTTAATGGGTTCAATATGGATTCATCCAAATGAACTTGTTTTGCTTGGAATGTGGATTGCCTCCTAGTTCTGACAAATGAGAATAAATTGGATGCTGGATGGAAGATGATTGGTGCTGATTTCCTGGTTTGCATTTCAAAAAAGTTAGGCTGTAACCCTGTGTACACTGAAGTGCGAGTCAGCTTCATTGAATACAGTGCCAAGGATTCTACAGTGATTTCATGAAACAAGCAGAAAAGTGATATAGAATGAATGCTGAAATAGGTAGCAACTGGATACAAAAAAATGCTCACAGAAATGCGGAAATAATTGATACCAAGAAGAAACCACTATAGTTTTGTAAAGGATGGTTGCTATTGTTACAGGTGACTGGAACACATCCCTCAGGAATCTTCTGCATTCATTTATTCATTAAACAACCCATGTTCAGAGATAAACTATAAATCTGTTTCATTTTCAAGGCAACATACAAATTAATTATTCTGGTTCATGACACATCACGATGTGGTGGTGAGCACAGCTCACTGAAGTCCTTAGGCATCTAGGGGCAGATTGTATCTTCAGCTACACCTCTCTGATTCCAGTGATGGCAATACCAACAGACAGGTGTTAACTGAAGGGAGAATTTAGCTGTAGGCATTTTCTGTAAATGGGGTACCTGGTGAAATGCATTTAACACTGATCAACATAGGCTTATTTATTAGCCAAAAAAAAAAGCACCCATGGATATTTGGTGCAGCAAATTAGCATAATGCATTTACTCAATTTGGATTTATAGTGCATCAAAACCAAGGGCTCTGGTTATATTACAGCAGCTACCTAGACCCCTGGTCTTATAAGGCCTCATAAGGTTATTTGTATAACTACTTTTTATGTGGCAAAGCCATTCAGTGTAGAGGATTGGCTGATGGGTTGTGTCAAGATCAGGTCTAACTACATCTCAGAACCAGGAGTTGGCAAGTTGCAGGTCAAGAACTGCACCATGCCAGTAAAGGTCAACTCATGATGGCTTCACCATGCAATGAAAAAATGTGTGAATTGGCTCCCACTCTTGGAAAAGAAATGAATACTAAATACAGCAATAAAATGCACTAAAATGACGTAGAAACCCTACCCTTCACCCCATATTCTCTTTTCTCTTTTTCCCACCATGTAGACCTCCCAGCTACTCTTCAGCCGCTTCCTAAGTAATTGATGCCAAAGGCTTCTTCACATAGTTGTGTCATGCTCTTCTTCGTAGCTAAAGTCCTACCCTTTCAATGCAGACTGACACTTTAATGAACTTTTGGTAGCACAGCACCAATGAAAATCTGCATTCCAAACTGGGATTTGGGCATACATTGAAGCAATCAACTTAAATATGAGGAGAAGCAGTCACAAAAGTCATTTCATGGAATGTCCCAAATAATCAGCTTTATTTAAAACCACTTTGGGCCTGATTACCAATGGTTGTGGTTGACAATGAAAACTACTCAGGATCCTTTCAGAAAGTGTATCATGCATCAGGGGTGCGTGTGTAGAAAAGTTTTTATAAAGGAAGAACGTAGTATTGATTAAAACCAAACAAACTAAGTTGGAAAGGGTGTTTAAAAATCCTTTAAACCAGTAGCAGGTAAGCTGTTACCTTCCAGATGTTGTTGATTTCCCAATTTCCATCAGCCCCAGACAGCATGGCCAATGGTCAGGGTCAACGATGATGGGACTTGTAGTCCAACAATATTTGCAAGGTCACAGGTTTCCCATCCTTTCTTTAAAGTGTGGCATACTTAATGGACAGCATCTTTGGGATGGTAGGGGCTCAATGAAACATTCCCATGCTACCCTAGGTTGTGTGAAATTGGGAAGTGGCTCCTAGAGAGATGAGATGCTGGTGTGGGACATTCCATGAGAGGTGTTCTTGGCAATCTGATCCCCCCACTTGCCCCAGTGATGTTTGATGGCAACCACAGAGCTGCAGGAACACATAGACCAGGTCTGAGTCTGCTTTCAAGGGGTATATGCATTAAGCCAAATATCCTTTTCTTCTTTCCCTGCCCTCCATTGCAAACTACCCACACCAGCCATTGTAATTTTCATTTCAATAGCCAGAGCAATTTATGTGCAGAGTCAGGGCACCCCTTTTTCTTTATCTATGAGGTCGCAGGAATCTGCCTAATACCACGTCAGACAATTCGTTCATCTCACCCAGTGGTGTCTAGTCTGACCACCAGCAGCTCTCCAGGATCCCAAGCAGAGGTCTTTCACATCACCTGCGTCTGATCCTTTTAAAAAACAAACCAACCCTGGAGATGCCCAGGATTGAACTTGGGATCTTCTTCATGCAAAGTGCCTGGCATCCACTTTTGATGTCTACATTGCTTGCTTAGTTATTATACAGTGTGGCAGTAGCTAACTCTGGCTCTTAATAATGAAGAGTGTTGTTTCATTAAAGACTAAATGCCAGAACCACTCAGCTTGGTGGCTTTGTCCCCCAAACAGCTTGTTGAACTCTACTATGTGAGGTGTTTTTTTTTTTAAGTCTTATCTATGGATACACATTTTCATTTATGGTTTAAATCTGAGGCTACCAAGATAACAGGCAGGTTAATTATCTATACTCATGATTTCTTTAATTGAGGGAGAACACTTCATTTCTCCACTTCATCCAAACAAGGATGGCCATCTTTTCAGTTGGCACTTTATAGATGGTTTTGGATCCACTTGACTTAGAAATGGTTCCCCTCTCGTAATAGAAAGTAACACCTTACACTGTACAGTAATGACAAATGTGACTGATTTGCTGAACACCTGCCCAATGGGCTCTTGCTTATTTGCTACGGTAAATTGTGCCAAAATGTTCAAAATGCAGTGATGATTAGGATAGAATCAGAATGTGGCACTTGGGCCTAGTGATGAAAGTAGATTTAGACAGTTGTTGAGATGTCTGTAATCTTACATTGGGTGCTTAGCTACCCTCTGAATTGGTTCAGCAGTTTGATCATTTCTCTGGCAGAGAAACCTGAGCACTCTCAGGAATACAGCCACATCAAGGATGGTATGTTGGCCATGGTCACCATACTCTGGCAGTGATGGGAACTGTAGCTCGTAAGTACTATGTAACCTAGGTCCAGTTTATCTCTCCCTTATATCAGGCCCAAGATCAATGGCAGCTTTGATTGATCTATATTTGTAATGGCATATTGCTAAACAAATAAAATGATGATGATGATGATGATGATGATGAGCTCCAAAGGCTGGGAGTGGGGTGGGGGAAGTATCCCTGTCATAAGTAGCAGTCATGGGGAACCTTTGGCTCTCCAGATGTTGCTGAACTACAATTCCCATCGTCCTTGGCCATTGACCATCCTTGCTGGTGCTGATGGAAGCTGTAGTTCAGCAACACCTGGTGCACCAAAGGTTCCCCACCTCTGTTTTAATGGGATGGTTTTTTTAGGTATTTTAATTATGGATATTTATAGTTTAATGTTTGTAGAACTGGTTGTTTTAAACTTTGTAAAATGCTTAGAAGCCTATTTTGACATTAAGTGGTGTATAAATTGTTGTTGTTGTTAATAACAGCAGCAAACAACAGCTATTTCTCCAGTGTACAAATGTGCCCAAGGGTCCAAAAAGCTTGTAACCTTTGATGTACGTGATTTCTCTTTCAGAAATTGTAACTTGTAAGACAAAGCTCCCCCCTCACCGAAATGCACTTTGCTCCTTCTGTGCTCCTGCTCCCCACATTTTCTGGTGCTGGTTGTCCTCTCTATTGCTTCATTAGAGGAAATCGTTCTTCTGCTCTTAATAGTTGCAGATGGCTTTTTCTGAGGTTTGTCATCAACACCAGAAATGCTCACCCTTTGTAAAATAATCTGATAGTAACAATTTGATTCAACCTGAGTAAGGAAATCGCCAGAATTTTGAGGGGAGTACATGCCTGGAAAATGTAATATTTTAAGAGATGTTCTCCTGACATCTATCCTATTTTATTACTCACCATTAACAATTTATGCTGAGTAAGACAGGGTCCTTACTAAAGTACAGACTCTGATCCCAGATAGGAATTTTAGGACCAGATTGCTGAGTCCCCCTTCCCCCGGTTTCAAGTTTCTCATAGAGACAGAGGTCCTTGACAAAACTAGTTCTTTGTGAATTTTGTGAACAATTCCCATTGTCCACTTCTGAAAGAGCTAAGCAGCCCAGAAACAGCTTACTTCCTCCAGCATACAAAATAAACACTGAATCTCATCACAGTCCACAGTTTTCGAATATTATATCCCATCCTCCTAGTAAAAGAAAAGCCTCAGTATATATTTGCTTTGGCTGTAGACTATGCACTATATAAAACTGTTCCTGTTGCTGAGATCATCTCTTTGTCACCAAACAGGAAGCACATAATAGGCTTAATGCTGAAGTCTAAAGCAAAAACCAAAACCGACAATAAGGCAGATCTCCTATGTGAGGGACATGACATAAAGTTTTGTTTATGGATGTGTTCATATGCTGCACTAAATCCGTGCCTAGTCAGACCATTGGTCCATCTAGCTCAGTACTGTCTACACCAGCCTTTCCCAACCAGTGTGCCTCCAGATGTTGTTGGACCACAACTCCCATCAGCCTCAGCCAGCATTGCCAATGGTCAGGAAAGATGGGAATTGTGGTCCAACAACATTTGGAGGCACACTGGTTGGGAAAGGCTGGTCTACACTATCCTGGCAGCAGCTCTCCAGGATTCCTGGAGATGCTGGAGGCTGAATCGAATACTTTCTGCATGCACAGAAGATGCTCTACCACAGAGCTACAGCTAGTGCTAAATGCTAAGGCTAGCCTCCTGTCAGGTGTGGAGAATTAGGAGCATATTCATCCTGATTTGTGGCAGCTTCATTGCCTCCCATGAGAATGTATAACCAAGTCATGTATAACTAAGGTGTTGATGTTGACCTTAAAAGCCCTTCATGGCCTGGGACATATGTACCTCTGAGGTCCAACTTCCATACTCCGTATCTTCAACTGCTATAATAATAATAATAATAATAAGAAGAAGAAGAAGAAGAAGAAGAAGAAGAAGAAGAGGGGAGTCAGATTCTACTTATACTCCCCTCAAGTTAGTAGCAAGGCAGAAAAGGGCTTTAAACGATTCTGATGAAGGAGAAAAACAAGTTATTGCATTTTCTGGGGATCTACAATCACAGTTGCCAGGTCAACAGTGATAATCCTATATCTAGCACTGGAGTCCCCAACATGGTACCTATGGGCATTACGAACTCCTCAGACACTACCCTTGTTGCCTGCCATGGCTCTCTGCCTTTCCCAATTTTTATTTCAAAGTGATGGGGTTGCCTGCTTTTTTTGAGGAGCGGGGGTCCCTGCTTTTTGTTTTCTGTGTTTTGTTTGTCTTTGAGGGTGTAGAGGTTCTGCCTTTCTGATAGGGTGTCCTAAACATTGCCAGTTTTTCTTCTGTGAAATGAATGTTTTGTGGTGACCACACTAGTTTCTTAAATTTTCAAATGTGCCCCAAGGCCCCAAAAGGTTTTGGGCCCCTGCTGTGGTGGCTAAAGTTTAGCCCTTCTGATGATTCTCACAAAGCAGGTGACACTGTCCCTCAGTGTTTTCTATGCATCTCATTAAACTCACAGTTGAAAAGGTCTCTCACTTCATACTGAGCATGATATCCTGTCCCTTCCCTCAGGTCCTCTGAAATACAGAGAACTCGCTGGGGTGGGGGTGGATTTGACCTCGTCTTACTTTTGCACTGGCCTTTCTTTGAAGAGAAGCAGAGAAGCTGCAAGAATGTCTCTTCCTGCTCCTCTTCAATGTCCAGTGCAAAATGAGAGAAGGCAAGATTCTTTTCCTTACTTGGACTCCTGATTGGAAAATAACAGTGACTGCAAAAAAGATTGGCCATGAAGCAAATCCAAAAATTGTGCCCCCCCCCCAGTTTTTAAAAAGACATCAACAGGGTGGTTGGTGTTCAATGCTAGGCCTACTCAGAATAGACCCACTGATGTGAATAAGCATGACTAACTTAGATTCATTAATTCCAGTGGATCTGCGCTGAGTAGGACTAAGTTGAATGCAACCTATAGTTCATTAAGCATTTGAAGTTATACTTTGCTGTGTTTTATTATCAGACTTTTATGCATAAATGTATATTGATTTGGTTGTAATATAATAACAAAGCAGGCGTCTCCAGTCTTTTCAGATCTAAGACCAAGCTGGAAATGGCAATCACATTCACTTTTATTTTCCTATGGGTGTCCATCATTTTCCTTTTGTTTCCTTTTTTCTCCTCTCATCCCCTCCTCTCATTTTACCTTTCTCCATTTTTAACTCTCTTTCCTGTTAAAAAACAACCCTGTAAACAATAAACAGTAACAAAGGAAATATCTGTCGTTGCTTTAGAGGCCTGTATAATCATGACCCTCCAGTTGCAAATCAGCATGATGCAGATCAGCATCTTCATCAGATTTATATTTAATTTCTTGCTGTTATATTTTTCTGTTGTTTGATGCCTCAGCTCTGGACACGTGGGGTATAAATTCAGATGAAATCAATAGATCTCTGTGTCTGGGACCCTCTACCTGCTCTGGCCACTTGCTCTTCTGCATAAGATGGGAACAACAGAGGTGCTTCCACAATCCCTAGTGTATTGTTGGCACTGCCTTGTGTTGTGCTATATTAATACTTTTTCAGGTTGTTCCTCCTAAATTTGCAGCTTGATGCCTTTGAGTTGCAAGTAGGAAAACTGCTTTGGAGACTCACCCTAATTTATGAGCATGTTCTAATTTTGATTAATCTTCTGTTAGTATACCTTCATTCTCTTTACATCTGGGTAAGGGGCAAAAAGTTAGTATCTTCTGTCTTCACAGAGTTGCCTTCCGTTTTTTTCTTTTTTTTAAAAAAGAGGGAGCTTTTTAAAAAACAAACAAAACAGAATAGTTATAAAAATAAACAAGTAGTTAATATTTTAGATCTATGGGGTATGCACCAAAAAATACAATAATGAGCATCTGTGAGATGATGGATTCAGCCCACTTGTGACAAACACCGTCATCATTCATTCCAGGCAGAAGCAGTCTTTGAGTTATGAGATGTGTCGTTCACTCATGGGATAAATGACACACTCCTTGGATAACCATTATATATCTGAAAATGTCTGTGTTGTTCATTGTAGCTTTGGGGAACAGTCAGAGACTGTGCTTTCCTACTGCTTTTGTTGAATGTGCTTGTCTGATGTTTATTGTGCAGTGCTTATTGCAGGAAAGAAATAACATATATCAGGAAACAAAATGTACATGATAAGTTGATTACACTGCTTGGTAGTGAGGTGGGTTTTTTTAAAGCAGCTCTCTTAAAATGAAAGATTTTGAACTCAGTTTAATCTCTGTCTTGCTCTCTGGCAACGTTTCATGTCCAAAGAACTGGCGTTTAATCTCTGTTTAACTGAAATTTAGTCAGCAGTGTTGACACCTCTGCATTTGAGCACTGGGATTTCTTTGTGGGACACAATCCTTTTCACTCTACTTAATATCTCATCTTGGTCTCTAAGGGAAAATAATTGAGTTTAGGCTAGTTTTAAATAGCGATAAGGAGAGGGAACACAGATGGGTATTTCATTGATTAACACTAACACTGGCCTAAGGCCTCAGTGTCGGGCATTAGATTAGGACATTACGGAAAGAATGACAGAGTTTTGGCACTTTCTTCCTCCTCAATAACATTCTTTCACATATTAGGTTTATCCCACCCTAGGTAGCTACTTTATCATGCAGAAGGCCTTAATCCACTGATCTGACACTATGTGCTCTCACTTTGATGCTGCCTCTGTTTACAAGAGTAATGCAGCCAGTGTCAGACAAAGTACTCGTGACAAGAACAACTGAATAAGGCTTTTAGATGCACAGTGGCTTGACCTAAAAAAAAAATCTAAAAAAAAAACAAGGGAAGATGAAGGTGGAGAAAGGGAAAAAAACCCTGAAGCTTTTATTTTTAAATGAAGTTATGTTGTTTGCATCATGAAGAAACAGACATGAGTTTTTTCATCAAGAAGATTCAACTTTACTGATCTTCTTGTACGGCACTTTATCTTTTTCTTCACCTTTGACCTTCCTTTCAGTGCCTCCTCAAGGCATTGCAAACGTAAGCCTTGTGGTCTTCTTTTAGAAGTAGGATTGCTGGTATCCCCTCTGGTGAATTTAGGCAGCTGTTGGAGTCAGCGACAAAGTTGGCTTCGGAATTGGCCGGCTGGCTGGGAAAGAGATTATGGGTCAGTCCCCAGTGCTGGGAGACAAAAGATTCAAGCAGTTCGGGATTTTTTGGATATCCGAAAAAGATTTCATGATATTTGTAAAGATCTAACAGTGTATTGCTGGTTTATGTGGCCTTAACAGCTTATAGTGAGTAAAACTCTAGGCAGTCAGTAAGTGGTGTTTTAGCTATGCTGGGTTTTTTCTTCCAGATCTCCCTATCTTTTTGGATAATGTAATTCCTTAAAATTGTGCAGCGGACTTGGCAAACAGGTGGTTTCTGGGCCTCACAGGAATTACACATAGCAGAGCAAAAAATTAATTTTAAATTTACTTCCTATGGAAAAAAAAGGAGATTAGAAAAGTGATGCCCTTTGTTAGGGTTGTATCCTATGATGTCATCGCATGAGTGGAATGGCGTCCACTTGTGCAACTGAATCTCCCCTCTCTCTCCTTCCCCTGTGTTCCCCTGCACTACCCCAGTTTGTTCTAAGGATTCTTCCAACCCTCCAGAGCAGATTTGGAGGGGAACATGTGAGGGAAACTCCTGCCTATAGTTATGCATGTGCATGTCCAGTTGATATCGGTGGAATTTTCTTGCATGTATCTGATTATGAATCTAATAACTAAGGGTCATTATTAGTAAGAGCGCTAGCAGGTCTACATGAGAATTTCATATACTGCAGGTTAGGCTATACGAGAAATGCAGGAGAAATGATTCCAGCTCAAAGAAGATGTAATCTGGGAACCGTCTACATGCCTTCCTTCCACTTGCAAACAGAAGCCCTATCATTGTGATAGCTCCACAGGGTTGAGTCAAGTTAGTCATTCTCTTTTGCTGATTCACTCTTTCTGCCTGACAGCAATGTTTGTAGTTGGGTATTCACAATGCCAAAGTAGGGCTAAACTGTTTTTACATCTTTCCTGGCTACAGGAGGAAATGGACAAACTAGTTAAGCAGATTTGAAGCACTCACTGATACACATTCTGAGATGTGCAGCAGGAAGTGGCAGCTTCAGCTTCTTGGTCAGCTCATTGAAAGTTTGGACTAAAACCTGGAGCGGATTCCACTGCCCCACTGACATGGAGCCACCAGCCACCACTGGCATCAGGGGGTGAGAGAGACATAGAATAGTAGAGTTGGAAGGGGCCTATAAGGCCATTGAGTCAACCCCCCTGTTCAATGCAGAAATCCAACTTAAAGCATGCCTGATAGGTGGCTGTCCAGTTGCCTCGTGAATGCCTCCAGTGTTGGAGAAGCCACCTCCCCCCAGGTAATTAGTTCCATTGCCATACTGCTCTAACAGTTAGGAAGTTTTTCCTGATGTTCAGCTGAAATCTGGCTTCTTGTAACTTGAGTCCATTATTCCATGTCCTGCACTCTGGGATAATTGAGAGATCCTGGCTTTCCTGTGTGTGACAACCTTTCATGTACTTGAAGAGTGCTATCATATCTCCCCCCAGTCTTCTCTTCTGAAGGCTAAACATGCCCAATTATTTCAATCTCTCCTCATAGAGCTTGATTTCCAGTCCCCTGATCATCCTTGTTGCTCTCCTCTGTACCTGTTCAGTTTGTCTACATCCTTCGTAAAGTGTGGTGTCTAGAACTAGATGCAGGACTCAAGATGAAGCCTAACCACTGCTGAATAGAGAGGAACTAGTACTTCACATGATTTGGAAACTCCTGTTAATGCAGCCTAAAACAGCAATTGCCTTTTTTGCAGCCACATTGTACTGTTGGCCCATATTCAACTTGTGATCAACAACAATTCCAAGATTCTTCTCGCATGTAGCATCTTAATACAAGAGCTGTCACTTTTTGGTTTGCTAATTTCAGGTCAGTGTTAACACATTTAATCCCAGAAAATTTGGAATGTGCTTCTAAAGAGTTTGGCCACAGCATGTTCTCTTGTGCATATGTAACTGTAGGTGTGTGGGAACCATGCGAAGGTTGCAGGAAATGGATATTTTTCTCCCACATGGAAGCTGAATATGGGTCAGGTGCTACAAGCTGTGATAAGGCTGGCCTCCATTGGTCCCTAAGAAAAGGGCTGAAGTCCATTCAATTAGAATAAAGCAAATACATGAGGGGCGAGGCAGCAGAGATGAGCAATCTAGCTCCGCCTCCCTTCCATCACTGTTCCAATTGCCTTCCAACTCACATAAGGCAAAGGTCTGAAGTGGAGAGCCTTCTCTACTCATTGAGACTTCCAGCATGTTTAGAACTCTGGAAAATCAAGTTCCGAAGACATGCAGGGAACCTTCACAAGTACAGGAAGCTCCCTTATTCAGGACTTCACCTTCCACAAGTTGGACAATGACAGGAACAGTGATGGAGGGAGGGAAGACAGAACAAATGCACTCGTCTACACTGTCCTTTCCTGTGTGCTTATTTTTCCCTTATTGTAATGCCCGAAGAAGGCTTTTGAATGGTCAGCAGGAGTCCAATCTAGAGGCTCCCATGTCACTTTGTTTTCTTTTGATTGTACTGTGCAACAGATTAAACTTCTCCTTATTTCTGCTTATCCTATTTTTTTTAAAAAAAATCCCTTGATTCTTTCAGTTTTGAAGTTGGTTAGAAGATGAAGAACTGCAGTAAGCTGGCCAACTTTGGGGGAAGGAAGAGCCACGCTTTACCCCGGAGGCATCCCTCCTCCTCCTCCTTGTTCTTCATGATCACCTCCACCCTGAAGGGCTTAGGTTTGGGATGGGCAGTTCAGTGGTTCTTCCAAGGAATAAAGATCAGGTTGGTAAAAGCCTGACAGGAGCTTGCTTGTGCTTTGGAATGTCAAGAGAAGGACAAATAGAAGCTCACTCGTGTTGGGTTGTGGAGCAATGAAGCTCGTTTGGAGTCAGGACTTCAAAAGGTCATGTGATATCTCCTAGCTCAGGATTTGGCTCTACCTGGAGAAAAGTAAGGCTAGAGGCATTGATTGATTGATTTAATTATATCTCTATCCCAGCTTTCTATAAAATACTCAGGATGGGGTATGGTTTTCATTTTAAACACCATTCATTGCCCCAGCCACTGACAACCAGCAAATGCACATTCATGGAAGCTGTACATTTGAATGCTACACTTGCTATTCCTCCCACACACACACACACATTTTGGGAGTTGGGAGTGATATAGACACCCTGAAAGCCTTATGAAAAGGGAGTTTAGAGGGGCAGTGTAAATGTTTACTGCATTGGAAGGAACAACTTACCGTACTGGAGAGCACTGAGGAGGTGTTTACATTGGTTTGAAACAGTGGTCATGACCTAATTATACAAAACAACCCTGTTACTGACCTGGAAAGCAACACTAATTCAGTATGTTGCATATATGCAAGTTTAGCCAAGTTGGCAGGACCTATATTAAATGGTGGTGGTGCAGTGTTGCCCAGCTGGATATCAAATATATTGAATTGAATAATCAGAAATAGGGCAAGGAAACAAAAGTTCAGTTGCACATCTCACTGACCTGGTCTACACACAACACTTAAGACATCGTGTATTAAACTATGGTTTATGAAACCATGGCTTAGTGCTATGTGTGAACCCAGCCCAACAGCTTAACTATGGTTTATTAACTAAAGGTAAGGTCACTTGTTAACCAAGGTTTGTAGCTGGTTTATAAACCTTTGTTTACGTTGTTAAATTTGTTAACTATGGTTTAGTGCTACATGCAAACCCAGACCTCATCCTATGAATAAGGAGCTATCACTGCTCAAAAGCTACAGAGCTACGAGTGGCAAAAAAATCTAACCAAGGCTGCTCTTGCTAGCGCTTTTAACTATTCTGTGACATAATAAACCAAGATTTAAGTTACTGTCTACCAGGCGCTTCAGCTTTAACTCTAGTTAAAGTTAACCATGATTTAGCGTTCTGCATGAACCAGGCCAATATGATTAAATTTCATCAGCAAATCTATGCCTGGTCTTAATCAGGCCTCATAGTAAGTAAATACTTTAAACTTTCTCCTTACTTCTTAAAAAAAACTGTTGACTGACATCAATTCTAAAAATAACAGACATGTCAGGATTTGTTGTTGTTGTTGCTACTTGATAAGCATTTACATGTGGGCTTTTTTGGAGGGGAGATCATGGGGGAAAGTTACACAGTAAAAATGGCTGTGATCCTTCACCTCCTAATGCAAATGGATGCCTGGTCTGATGAAATGGTTTGAGAATTGGGCTGACAGTTCCTTAATCTGATTTTATGTGCCTGTATAATTTGGACAAATTGGAGGACAATGTACCTGTATTTTAAAGTAGAAGAGCTGTTCTGAATTTATAGTTCCCTATCATGGTTTCTGTTATGTCCCTGTTTCCAAATAAAGCTCTAGGAAATCCCTGGGGCCTATATATGGTGCTGCCCGGCTAGATTCTCTGCAATGGTACGATTTAACAAACTCTTTTTTTAATGCTTTTGGCAATTGGCAGATGTTCTCTATATCGAGGGATAAGCTGGAACTATGACTTAGGCCACTTGCAAAGGGTGTGGGACGCTCCCCTGTGGGTATCTTTAAAAGGCCATAAGCTTGAGTAGCAAAAATGAAAAGGTCCAGGGCTGGTGTTAATTACTCAGAAACCACACAGAAAGTGCTCACTGTCACGGAGTTGAGAGGTTGTGCATCTCTTCTTCCACAGATAAAAGACCTGGTATGAAAACATTTTGCAGTGGACAATGAAGATGGGATTAGCATAATCTTTTGCGGTATCCCCAGTAAGCTATCCAAGAGCGAGCTGCTTTTTTCTCATTGCTTTCCCCTCCCCCTCCTCCTTCTCTAATATCTGGATTTAAAGAACGGCATTGTAAGAATAGACTTTGTCCTGTTTGAAGCTGAACTGGTGTGTTTTCCCGCCTTCATCTGATCATCCCAGTTGCTAGTACGCTACTTTTCAGGTTGCCAACAATGGAGGGAAAATGAAATGTCAGTTCATTGACAGAATCTTTGCCTTCCTATTTTTTTTCTTAATCCAGCCTTATCAGGTCTCTCTCATCCCCATCCGTTCTTTCTTCTAAGGAGGGGGGAGAAAGCTTGAGGGAGAAAGCTTTTATGAACCTTTCCAAGAGGTCCTCCCCGCGCCCAGCCCAAAGTAATTTTCTTTTCCTTGTGGTAAATTGAATATGTGAAACAAATTGAAATGATAAAAGTTGAACATGTGAAGGTAAAAAATGGTAGCCCTCAGTCCTAAACAATTTGCACACTGTGTTCTTCTCACCGTCACATCATCTCATATAGGCCTCATCAATTTCTAAATTATCTGGAGAGGCCTTGCTCTGCATTTCCCCTTTTACTATGGCTTGAGGTGAGAAGGTGCAAAGCATAGGGTTCTCTTGCCTGGCACCCACTCTTTGGGGCTCCCTCCCTCAGGAGAGTAGAGTGGTCCCTTTTGTATACAGTTTTCACTTTGTCTTATACCGAGTTGAACCATTGGTTCACCTGGTTCAGTATTGCCTACACTGACTGGCAGCAGCTCTCCAAGGTTTCAGGCAGGGATCTTTCTTCCAGTTCTACCAAGAGATGCCAAGGATCAGACCTGGGGCCATTTGCATGCAAAACATATGTTCGACCACTGAGCTGTGGCCCTTCCAGCATTTGCTGAGCTGGATGGTTCTGGGCTGCAATAGATGTTTTGGCTTATTTTTAATTTGTTGAGTTTTAAAGTGTATTTTTATGTTACTTTGGGTGCTTCATTGGCAGGAAATGCAACTTGTATGCCACTCATATTCTCAATTTGATGGTTCATCATCAACCTAGGGCTTATCCAAATGGAGCGGGATAATCCACGGTTTCCATATTCGGTTTGTCATCTGATAGTCCTCACTTTGCCTTTTAGTTCGCTCTTTCCCAATTTAAAAAAATGCTTTTTTGCACCCGCACATGCAGCGGTAAGACCCCTACATTCTTTTTGCTTTTCCCAAGCTCCGCCTCTAAAACCTCCCCCTATCAACCAATTGGTCAGCAAAAAAATGACGTATGCTCCTCTCCCCCTTTGCAATGAAGCACAATATGGCTGTAAAGGAGTTATCACCGCGGGAGGAAAGGGAGAAGGAGGGGGGTGGTCGGTTTCAGCCTGCCTCCGGAAAGCTTTGTCAATTTCATTCTACTCGCTGGGTTTTTTACTTCAAATCATTTCACCGCGGGAAGGAAAGGGAGAAGGAGGGGGGGTTGACACGTTTCATACATTCGTTTAAGTGTAATATCGCAAATACAAACAAGAAAGGGGCTGCTTGTCGGTTTCATGCCTGCCTCCGGAAAGCTTTGTCAATTTCATTCTACTCGCTGGGTTTTTTGTTTCAAATCATTTCGCCACGGGAAGGAAAGGGAGAAGGGGGGGTGACACGTTTCTTGCTTTTTTGGAGAAATAAGTGCAATTGCCAGCGTGTGTATCTCCTTAAATATCCATAAAGGCAGAAAAGCATGCATTCGTTTAAGCATAATATCGCAAATACAAACAAGAAAGGGGCTGCTGGTTAGTTTCACGCCTGCCTCTGGAAAGCTTTGTCAATTTCATTCTGCTGGCTGGGGTTTTTGTTTCAAATCATTTCGCCGCGGGAAGGAAAGGGAGAAGGAGGGGTGACACGTTTCTTGCTCTATGGTTCGCCAGTCTCTATGGTTCCAGGTGGCAGGGACGCTGTAGCAAACCACTCATATGCAGGGCAGGGAATGCCCATTACTTTCAACGGGTAGAACTGGGGGCAGAAAAGCCCATGCGTCTCAATGGGTAGACCTGGCGTCACAACAGCCAATGCATTTCAATGAGTAGATCTGGCATTTCAATGCGTAGACCTGGCATCCAGAAAGTCTATGCATTTCAATGGGTAGACCAGGCCACCAGGTCTACCCATATAAAGCCTGCTTGCTTTCTTGTTTGTATTTGTGATATTATGCTTATGTATGCTTATTATGCTTATTTCTGCCTTTATGGATATTTAAGGAGATACACACACTGGCAATTGCACTTATTTCTCCAAAAAAGCAAGAAACATGTCACACACCCCTCCTTCTCCCTTTCCTTCCCGCCGCAAAATGATTTGAAACAAAAACCCCAGTGAGTAGAATGAAAATGACAAAGCTTTCTGGAGGCAGGCGTGAAACCGACCAGCAGCCTCTTTCTCACTTGCTGTGCATTGCAGATTTCACCCAGAGCAGCCACCCAGTTTGCAGGCTGGCAAAAAATAAAATACGCAGTAGTTGCAGACCCCCCCAACACCCCACCATTGCGATGATTGGTTCAATTTTCCCGGGCTTATTCTCACACATGCGCAAAAGTGCAGATATGTGATTGGCTGGAATGAGGAGAAGGGGCAAGGGGAAACTCCCAAGAACCACCCATCAGCTGTAAAGTCCACTGTATTGCATCCTACCTCCTGAAGGCACAGCGGATGATTCCTGATTTTAAACAGCAAATTGTATTTTTGCCAGTATTGCAAGGAGCGGATTTAACCCGCGAAAATGAGTAACAGCGCGAGACGTCATTTGGACGACTGAAAAATAATGAACACACATAGCGGGTGTGTCACACATTTTGCAGTCGTCTGGATGAGCCCTTAGTTGTGCAATTATTTAGGAAAAGGAGGTTTATTTTCTTCTGTCTGGATGTTTGAATCCCATCATACGAATGGCAAGGTCTGTGTTGGACCTGAAAGTATGAAAGAAGGGTGGTCATGTGTCCTACTTTACAAAGAACAGTCCTGTATATCAAGTCTATCTGTATTTGAAATCATTTTCTATTGTCTGATCTATGTCTAGTTGAGGGATGAACAACCATAAGGGATAGCAGCAGGGACCTTGAAGTTGCTTGACAGCAGCAGGGCCTCTGACAGATGGCTAGAAAAGGTCCATGTTTACCAAACCCAGGACCAGCAGGGGACCCAGACTCTTAGCTTTTATTTTTTTTAAAATGTGAGGTTTTAAGTGCTCTGGGGAAAAAGTTATACACCAAAATGTGAGCTGTCCCCTCCCCAAATTTCTGTAAAATGAGCTAGCCCTCTGCTCCAATCACCACCCTTTCAAGTTTTAGCCAATGAGTGAATTTCAGAGCTGTGATTGACAAGAGATTTGTTTCACACAGGCAATAGTTGGAAACCCTTTCAGCGGGTGAAAAGAGCTGCCTTTCACTGCGTGTCTCTGCATATTGGTTAATGGTGTGCTTGCGCACATCACGTGAGTTGAGTAAGCTTATAGATTGCAGCAGCAGCACGTGCCTCTGCCTGCCCATGTGCACATCCAGTACGAGGTCCAGAAGATCAAAACACAGCAGGATCTCGGTAGGTATGCACAACAATTTCAGTGATGATTATAATAAAATTATACATGCACTTTTTAATTATTTGCAAAAAAAATAGCATATCTATCAAATAATTTTTGAACAAAAATAAAAAAGTGTTATGATGCTATCAGTTTATGATGCCATTACAATGTGTTGTAGTTTTCGAAATATGAGTCATGCAAGTTTAGATTTTCCTGGGCTGCTGAACAGGGCAGTTTATTTGTCTTAGCTTGTTTTGAAAATGTTCCCAACATCCACCTTTAATCCTATACTCTCTTTTCTGGGAGTAAAGATGCAATCCTAATCCTGCATACCTGGGAGTATACCGCACTGAATTAAATAGGACTTACTTTTGAGAAGACATGGTTAGGCTTGTGCTGTAAATTAGTGAGACTTTTGAATAGACATAGTATAGGATTGTATTGTTAACCCCCCCTGTCCCTTCCTGCCGTCTTCAATCCTATTTTTAAGGCAATTAGGCAGGGCTTACTTAGGTGCCACTGCTGTTATTTGCAGGAAACTAATAGATTTTTTTAAAAAAAGTTCTGCAATGACCAAATGGTTTTGACAATAAACTAATATATAGGTTGTATGCATTTTTACATCTCAAGTGTGTGTATGGAGTCAACCCTGTGAGGTAGGTGAGGCTGAGAGTTAGTTCAGTAAAGCTGCATGTGCTCAGAGTATTTGTGTGCATGTGTATGTGCTGGCAAATGGTTGTGGTTTGATAATATGCTGTAAAATACCAGGACTGTGGAATGTTGCAGTTAAAGCAACTGGGAGGCTGCCTTTGTGCATATTTCCCCCCTCAATTATTTATTTATTTATTATTTATTTATTTATTATTATTAATAATAATAATAAATGCATAGTTTGTGAATATGAAATTATATATTTGCACCTAGCTGTTCTTCGTGGGTCCTCCCTCCACCTTTTGTCTTTGCAGCAACCCTGTAAGGTAGATTAGGCTGAGAGGTGGTTCAGTCAAGCTGCACAAGTTGTTTTTAGCTGCTCTGATCTTGTTAACGTTGTTGTAATGTTATGCAATAATTATATGATTATGGTTTTTGAACTATTTGTAACAGTTGTAAAATGCCTTGTGAGGGCAGGAACTTTGAAAGGCAGGTTAAAAATCTGAATACATCTTAAATCAGAGGTCCCCAAACTTTCCCCCCCACAGACCGCTTCAAAATTGCTGAGGCTCTTGGCCGACCACTTAATGATTCTTCAGCCGATTGTAGCCATTTGTAATGTGCTGTGCTAGATCCTATATGATTTTTAATTGCATTTTATTGCTGCTTTTTTTCTTGTATTTTATTCAGATTGTAGTACAATAAAATACAAGTAATAAAAGAAGCCATAAAAACACATATTGCCACCATTAAAAGCAAAAATATCATTTATTTATTTATAAAAATCTTTGCTATTTTGTGAAAAACATCAAAGTGGTTTACAACATGTTTAACACAACAATGCAATAAAAACAAAGGACAATTGTTGTGAAAGAGCAGTGTTCTTCATTGCCTGCATAAGCATGGCAGGTTTTCAGCAGCAAGTTAAAACAGAAGGCACCTGTTGAAACTTTGTGGCAAAGCATTCCAAAGAACTGGACCAGTGACACTGAAGCCTCGAGTTAAATGAGCCTCGCCAGCTCGGGGAATGACCAAAGCCACTCCTGCAGATGATCTCAGATGATTATCAAGATTAACCTTCCTAATTTTAGCCTCGCAGACCACCTGAATGAAGCTGGTGGTCAATGGATCATGGTTTGGGAACCCGTGTCTTAAATCAAGACTGTGGATTCAAAATTACTTTCCATATTGGTAAAATATGTACAAAAGCAACAGCTCCTGCCAATAGATTTCCAGGAGGTGAGGGGTGAGTGGGAATGTAGGGGGCCCAATCTACATGCAATGTACTGGGCTCAGGAAATCCCGTTGGCACCCCTGGTGAGCAGTTATTACCTGGATAGCAGACTGAGCAGACTCACAGGTCACCTGGTCACAGTCTTTCCAGCTATGGCGAGATGTACTGTATTTCTGTTTAAATTTTAGATTACAAGTGTGTGTGTTATACACACAAATACAAACATTATGCAAATCTATAATCCTCTTTTTTGGCAAAGTATGCATGGGTAACTAGATAGATTACATCTTTTTAACCCAGACTCATATCATACTGAACTGTAAATTAAGTAATGAATATGTGCAAAAGGTTTGTCTCCTATTTTCATTGTGTGTGTGTTGCTCTTTACGTATTTCCACCACTGTTCCTGCTATCTGTAGTGTGGTTTGGGCAGGGGACCAGCATGGTCCAATACTTAAGAATGTTAGATGCACAGATACATTTAAAATTACCATGTCAATGCACTCCAAAGGCCAGTTCACACACATATTTCTCTGGCTGTTTTTCCCCCCTTCCTCCCATCACCACTCCTGAGCAATTCTATGCCCACAAATTCATCAGGTACGTGCACACATAATGTAGCCAATCCATCAACCATGGCTAAGAGAGTAGGATCAACTGTGTGCATCTTCCCTCAAGCTGTGCTTCTTTCTAAAGTGCGTACCACCCCATCCTCTTTTTGCAGGCCTTACCAAGGGTTAAGGGTTAGAGTCTACATGGCTGTTTTGCATGATTAAGGGTAATGTTTGCTCTTAACCAAACTTTGATGCATGGTTTGATGCTTAGTTAAGTGGTCTACTTAACATAAATTTATCTTAGGATTCATTATGAAGACATAAGTTTTAACCATGATTGTGGCTGTTGTAGAAATTTATACCAGAGAGGGGCAAGGCTGGGGAAACCGTGTGTGGTTTCATGGTCCACCCACCATCCCTTAACTGGGGTAGCCAATGTGATGCCCTCCAGAATTTGTTGGATGACAGCTCCCATCTTCCCTCACCATTGACCATGCTGACTGGAGCTGATGGGAGTTGTAGTCCAGCAGTATCTGGAGGGCGCCAAGTTTGTTACTCTTGCCTTAACCCTTTTTATGGACATCATTATATCTACAGCAGTCCATGGAAAAACAGAAGCCTGGACCTGGTTCTAACTGGATGCTTCTTTCAGCAATTTCTGTTATCACAGCAGTGCTTTCCCAGCCACTACAGCAGTCACAAGTGACATGATACAAAAACATTTCTAATATCTGGACATACCGCATTACAAAACCATGCAACTGTGAGCCTGAGGATGGTTGCATGGAAGAAAAGCTGCTTACATGTAGAGGGAAAGTAGAGTGACAACTGGCCCTAGGTCAAAAGGGTAAAAGCTCTGGACGCAGCTCTGTAAAACAATGCAAAGGGGTAAATCCCCCCTCCCATCCTTGCTGGTAGCTGTTCTGTATTTATCGATTCTGAATAGCCGTTTTATTAACATTTTAACAAACCATCTTTCTTCAGTTACTCAGTCAGGCAAAAATCAGCTGTTCCAATATATCACTTCCCAAGAACCTGGATGTTTAGATCTGGCATTTTGTTTTGTTTTAATTGGGTGAACATAGCTGTATTCGTGGTGTGGTTTTATGTGACACTCTCTGGGCTGACACAGTGGCTAATGCTCTAGTTTGTTAGGCACTTTGATCCTGAGTGCCCTGTTTTAAGTCTTGCTACTACCGGTTAAGCTAGCGCTTTGTTACTGCAGGGATAACTGGAGGATTCTGAAAGTTGGGCAGCACCCTCCCCAAGATCAAAATATAAAAATAGGTCTGGGGTCAAGGAACTGTATAGACCTCCAGAAGCTTTTCAGTCTTACAGCTGGAGATTGTCTCTCATGTATATATAAAACGTCATTAGGATTCTGACAAAGGAGCGCACGATGGGATTGCTGCAGGGCAGACGCTTTGAATCTTATTCCTGTTTTTTATATATATATAAAAAACACTTCTGGCTGGCTGATAGAAGACAAGGCAAGTTCAAGGAAGGACTTAAAATCATTTAAAAGTATTTTTAAAGTGGCCTTTCTGACTCTATAGTTGTGTTTTATTTGCTGCATTTTATCATATTTGCATTGGTATTGTGAAGATTTTAACTTGTTTTGAACTTGTAAGCCATATAGGGCAGCAATTGTGTAAATAAACAAAAAAAAATCATAATAAATCTATTGATGGGAGCTGAAGTGTTAGGATAAATAATCTGAGATTAGGCCAAAGACCTTTGAGTATAGGGATGTGGTGCATAGAACTGGGGACCTCCTACCAATCAGTGATTTTTCTTTTTTTCTTTTATAAGGACTAGAAAGAAAAATCCTTGGGGAGAGCCAAATGCTAATTTACAAAATGCTGCACAAAGGGAGAGGGAATCTTGTTACAGCAAGACACTGGGAAAAAATGGTACAACGTACTGTAATACTCTAGTCGTCTTCAACTGCATGCTCTGGAGTGTGCCCCTCCCTCCAAATAAATAAAGCTTACCTACAAGGAAGGTTAGGGTCAAGGAGCAAATTTATTTGTATTTATTTTTAAATGTATTTGTGTACAGAATATCTTTTCCATTTTGGATAGGTGAACAGAAAATGTGTGCAGTTCAGAGTGAGAGCTAGTGGTGCTTGTCAGGTTGGTTCTGATGAAGCCAGATCAGCCCCATCAGAACTGTTCAGCATAGCAGAGTGAAGCTTAGGCTTCATCGTTTCTTTCCAAATAAGTTTCTTTCCTAATTCTTACTCTCTTGTGGCATCTA
Source organism: Rhineura floridana (assembly GCF_030035675.1). Classification (NCBI taxonomy): domain Eukaryota; kingdom Metazoa; phylum Chordata; class Lepidosauria; order Squamata; family Rhineuridae; genus Rhineura; species Rhineura floridana. The sequence continues at coordinate 119,185,638 of NC_084485.1, read as the reverse complement.
GAGCAGAATTTCTCCAACATATGTGTTTGTGCACGCTTCCCTGAAATACATGCTTCTTCTTTTTTTGCCTAAGAACTGCATTGCAAAATTGAGAGTAATGGGAAATGCAAGGTATAGTTGCATGATAGTTTGCATATTGTTTTGTGCATCAGTGCACAGAATTTCCCATCCCGTGTGTGTGTGTGTGTGTGTGTTGGCATGGCACTTAGTAATCTTACGAGTGGCCCAGGGTGTGTCTTTCCTTTAACTAGAAAAAGAACACAGTCCTTATTGATTGTCTGCACGTCTTGGAATGCCTTTACTGATGGGAAGACTCGTGGGCAGCTGAAGAGGCTGCCTGTGGAGTGCGTGAAAGCAGTGCAAAGGAGATCTTTGTCTCTGTCTAATTCAGGCACTAAAGGCAGTCTCTTTGGCTCTCCATGGGTCCTCCCATTGGAAAATGCATTCCAGGAAGGCCAGGTAACTGATGAGTTGCACAAAGTCGTGTGAGGACCATCTCTTTTGAAGTTTAGGAAGAATGCACACACTCCTGAAATCTGACGTCCCACCATCTCTTCTACCATCTCATTCCTTTCTCATCTCATTCTGCTATATGTGTTGATCCAGCTTTATACATAGATCTCCTTGCGTGCTGGTTGTGACTACGCCATATTGTTGTTGGAGGTGGAAGACAATGCCATATTGAAGACTATTTGGAGGACAGCAGCCAAGACAATAAAGGACATGCAGGGCACTGAGAAAGGAGCTAGACACGTTTAGTCAACAGTATATTAGGGAAACATGATGGTAATTTTCAGAAAGTCTGCCTTATAGAAAGGCAGAATATTAGTGAGAAAAAGATTTGATCCAGTGGATTTAATTTACAGCAGAACAGATGTAGGATGAGCATCAGGGATTTGTGAACAGGAATGAAAAGAGTAACTCTATTGATATCTTCAACTTGCATGGCTTCAGAGGAGGCAGACCCACAGCTTGTTCAGATATTACATGGAACATGTTTTTGCACATGTGGGAATTGTCTTCACAGCCACATTTGTGAAAGCAACATCATGTGAGCTAGCAGCTCATGAATGCCATGCATGACAGTTTCCATGATCTACCTGAGAACCTGTGGGCAACATCCGTTATACGACAGTTACATATTACGTTATTACTTTGAAAATGCAGACATGGGAGTGGGGATGGAAAGATCTGTCAATTTTGGTTCTCTCAGTTCCTCATTTTCCCAATCTTAAATTCACTTCTCCACACTTCTGCAGCAATTTGAGATTGCTCATGAAAATTCTTTGGCATTTTAGGGCACTTTTCTCCTAATAAATGTATTTTTGTATATAGTTTGCACTAAAGTACACATTTTTGCAAGAATTCCCCCCCATCCCTATGTGGGAGATGTTTCAGGATTTGAGAGGTCCCTAGACAAAGTGCCTTCTGGACTTCCCCTTCTTTGTTAGTGGCCCCAGCAGGCTTACCTGGTCCTGTTGGCAGTGGTAGGCAGCAACAGTATTGTAATCAATGTTAGTTGGCTTGGTGTCACCATTTAAACTCCCACAATGCCCTGCTGCGACACTAATATCAGGAGCATTGTGGGAAGTTAAAATGGTGGCACCAAACTGCCCAGCACAGGGGACCAAGGGTGGCAGGAGTAGATAAGAACCTAAGAACAGCCTGCTGGACCAGGCCAATGACCCATCTAGTCCAGCATCCTGTTTTCACAGTGGCCAACCAGATGCCTATGGGAAACCCACAAGCAGGACCTGAGTGTAAGAACACTCTCCCCTCGCAGTTTCCAGCAAATGGTATTCAGAACCATACTGCCTTTGACTGTGGAGGCAGAGCATAGCCATTGTGGCTAGTAGCTTTTGATAGCCTTATTCTCCATGAATTTGTGCAATCCACTTTTAAAGCCCTCCAAGTTGGTCGCCATCACTGTGTTCTCTGGGAGCAAGTTACATAGCTTAACTATGCACAGTGTGAAGAAGTACTTTCTTTTGTCTGTCTTGAATTTTCCAACATTCAGCTTCATTAGATGTCCACAAGTTCTAGTGTTATGACAGAGGGAGAAGACCTCTCTCCATCCACTCTCTCCATGCCATGCATAATTTTATAAACTTCTATCATGTCACCTCTTACTCGCCTTTTCTCCAAACTAAAAAGCCTGAAATGCTGCAGCCTTTCCTCATAGGGGAGTCACTCCATTCCTTTGATCGTACTGGTTGCCCTTTTTTGGAACTTTTTCCAACTCTACAATATCTATATTGTAGCTATAGGTGTGAGGGGGCAAGGATCAGTGCAGCAGTGGGCCTTGCTTAGGTGCTGGGGCCCCAACAGGTACCCAAGAATGCAAAGTAATCGTGCTGCACCAGGTCTATGTGTGCAAAGACAGTTCTGTGGGTACAAAAATCATGTAACAGCTACATCAGGTCTGAGGGCCGGTTCAGTTGTGACTGTTTATCAGTTGAGGGCTGCAATATCAAGTTATGCCTGTTATGTGTGAATGCGATACCACTGATCTTACACTGCAAAAAGAACTTTTGCATCATTTCAACCACAGTGCTGTTGACCAGAATCAGATTTAGCTTCCAGTCATCAAATGTACAGTCCTCAACTGATAAACCCTAAACCTGAACCAGGCCTCTGATGAGTGGGCTTGTTTTTTTAAAAAAAATAGTTTCTGAAGGGAATATTTTGAGAGTCCTGCAGGCTAACTTCATTCTTATATTCCTGCTCCTGGAGAAAGGTTCCTGGTTTGGCCCAGTGATGCAACAATTCCATGATTAAAGTGTTCTTGTAAGCAACAAGAGGCTGACATTGGGCCTCTCATGAAGGCACAAAGCCAACAATGTCATTTGTACTGGTCGCAGAAAGATGGCCCATCCTAATGCACGTGGACAGGTTCAGCGCTGCCTCAAATTAATTTGCCTCTTCAGTGGTCTATAACGTTTGCCCACTTGTAAGCACCGTGGACAGGTTCAGCGCTGCCTCAAATTAATTTGCCTCTTCAGTGGTCTATAACGTTTGCCCACTTGTAAGCACTGTGGACACCTCACCCTCTGTTCCACTGCCAGCGGACACAAAAAATTGAATCAGCCCCTCCCTATATCTTAGCTGCTGTCGGATATCGGATACATGTTGGGTTACGTCACCTCTCCACGAATCATGTTATGGTTGATGGTGACTTTCAGAGACAAACACGAGCTGCCTGTAATTTATGTTAGTATGAATAGAAGATGGAGTCAGTGCTAGGCAGGTAAGCCAAGCCCTACTTAAGACATTATTCAACACAGGCCATCTCTCTGCCTACCCACCGTTGGATTTACATAATTGTTTGAGCCATTGAACAGAATTGTTACATTTAATTATGCCTTATTGTGGGAGATTTATTGCAATATTTGATTATATCCGAGAGAGTGTTAACGGAGGTACAAATAGCTGGACCTGCTGAGGAATGGAAAAAGGGCCGCCGAAGAGCTCATTATACCCTGACTAAATAAAAACAATTATTTTCTCCCTTCAGAAGTAGCTCATAATAAGGTGCGTTTAAAGGGGTGGAAATAATGAACAGTCAAACCTCGCTAAAGAGTATTAGAGAGTAAAGAGTCATGTCAGGCAAGGTAAGGATAATAGAATATCTATAAATATTTTATTTTTTGAAATTAATTTTCTTACATTTATATCCAGCCTTTCTTCCAAGGTGGTCTCCAGGTAGTCTCACAGCCATGAACTGATCAAACCCAGAGCTGGGGAAGGGCTGTAGCTTAGTGGTAGAGCCAGATGTGTAGTCATCCAGGGTCTCAGGAGATCTTAGACCCTTTACTTTTTGGGGAGCCAGGTCCCAGCAGAGTCCCTATGTCCAAGCAACCTGGGAGCCAATCAGCATGAAAGGGGAGCATGTTGGACACTGAAAAGAGACTTCTGTTTGCCCTTTCCTTCTGAGTGCAGCCAATCAGAGTTAAAGGAGGTGAGTCAGCCACTGAGAAGACTCTTCTTAGTAGTCAACATATTCCCCCTTTTATGCTGATTAGCTCCTAGGGATGTCTGTTGTTGTGGGAGAAGGCATTAACAAGGATAGAGAATCAGAAAGCCGTATTCATACCTGACCAGATTATAATAGCTGTGAGGTGGCATGGCTGTGACTATCATGAAGGGACCCTGCACGTCTAAATGTGCCACTACACTACTGGTTTGCATGCAGAAGGCCCCAGGTTCCATCCTGTAGGGCTGGGAGAGAATCCAGTCTGGAACCCAGGAGAGACAGTGCCAGTCATTGCAGACAAGACTCAACTAGATGAACCAATCATCTGACTCAGTGTAAGGAAGTGTCCTCGGTTCCTACCTGCTTAGTTTCAGTAAGGTTTTTAGTATTCTGTGTCTTCAGCTGATGCATCCCAAGGAGCCAATGTAGTGCCCTCCAGATGTTATTGGACTCCACCTTCCATTAAGCTCAGCCAGTACACCAGTGGTCGAAGATGATGGGAGCTGTAATCCATCAACATCTGGAGAGCATCACGTTGGCTACCCCTGCCACAGATGATGAATGCTATATAGAGGGAGCGAGATAAGGTTTTGTTTGCACTCTAATTGTGCATTCTGGGACCAATGGGTTTTACAGACAATGCTGTCTAAGGCTTGTTTTTTATACAAGCCAACGTGTGAACATATTAAAGGCATGATCCATCCAAAATAAAACACTTTTCTGTCCTTCTGCCAACAGCAGCTAATGATGTAGAGGAGGGACAAGAAAAATCACTTTATCATGTTGCCACAAAGACACAGGTAAGTGATTTTCCAAACAGTTACAGGAGAGAGGGAGCAGGTGACACAGGGAGGCTGTTTTTCAGTGGCAGCTTCCATGTTATATAGACGTATTTCTAGCCTAATTCCCATTGGGAGAGGTACGTAGATGTCCATAGAATCACAGAATCATAGAACAGTACAGTTGGAAGGGTATTGGCCCAACCCTCTGGTCAATGCAGGAATCTTTCCAACTTAACTCTGTGAGATTTAAAAAGTGCCTAATTCTGTCTAGATGGTGCCCCATATTTTGCACATGGCAATTTTTCTTAGTTCCTTTCATATAGGTGTGGAAGAATGCATACTGTTTGGTCACTATGATTACCTTTCCAATGAAAGTTAAAAAAATCTGTGATCAAATGTGAAAGTACGGTGGTCAGCAGTTCAGTCCATTTTGGACCATCACCAGATGCTTGCACTCTGATGCTGTATCTTCAGGTGTTTCTTGAGGTGTTTGTTGTTTTGTATATGATTTGCTTTTGTTTTGCTTTTATTTTTGCATTTATTTTATCTGCATACTTATTATTTTATCTGTATACTTACGTATTTTGTTTAGGGAGATTTATCACTGAATTATGTTACTTAAAATATGGATTTTTTAATTTTTATGTAATACATATTGATTTTTGTTGAGCTACGTAAGCCACTCAGAGATTTCTTGATATAATAAAGTGGTATGCAAGTTCAATAAATGAATAAAATAAATAAAATGCTGTCTATTGCAGGGGTGGCCCTCCAGACGCTGTTGGAGTCCAACATGCAAAGGCCCCAGCCAGCATGGCCAATGATGGAGGATGATGTGAGTTGTAGTTCAGCAACAGATGGAGTTGTAGTTTTCCTCCAGATGGTGGAAGGGGTGGTCTGGAGATGGGTAGTGGTGGATGTCACCCCATTGTCATGGTCAGACCACTTCCCGGTGAAGTTTAGACTTATGGCTCCGATCCTTCCCTGCAGGGGTGGTGGACAGATTAAGATGGTCCGCCCTCAGAGACTAATGGAAACCACTGGATTCCTGAATGGCCTGGGGGAGTTCCCAGTAAATAGAGGAGGTGACCCTGTTGAAGCCCTTGTCATGGTGTGGAACAGCAAGGCGCATTGGGCTCTTGACATAGTTGCCCCCAAGAGCCCTCTCTGGCACTGTGGGGCCCGGTTTGCACCTTGGTACACCAGTAAGCTAAGGGCAATGTAACAGGCTGGACGATGGCTAGAGCGCAAGTGATGAAAGACATGCTGTGAGGCTGATAAGGCACGAGTCAAACATCATAACCATGCCTACTGTGCGGCAGTTAGGACGACAAAGACGGCCCACTTCTCTGCCTCCGTCACATCCTCAAGAAGCCGTCCAGTGGAGCTTTATTTATTTATTTTATTTATTTATTTATTACATTTATATACCGCCCCATAGCCGAAGCTCTCTGGGCAGTTTACAGCAATTAAAAATATTAAAAACAAATATACAATTTTTAAAATACAAAAACAATTTAAAAACACAATTTAAAACAAAATTTAAAAACAATTTAAAAATACATGCTAAAATACCTGGGAGAAGAGGAAAGTCTTGACCTGGTGCCAAAAAGATAACAGTGTTGGCACCAGGCACACCTCATCAGGGAGATCATTCCATAATTTGGGGGCCACCACTGAGAAGGCCCTCTCCCTTGTTGCCAGACTCCCAGCTTCCCTTGGCGTAGGCAGCTGGAGGAGGGCCTTAGATGTTGAGCACAGTGTACGGGTGGGTTCGTATCAGGAGAGGCGTTCCATCAGGTATTGTGGTCCCAAGCCGTGTAAGGCTTTATAGGTTAAAACCAGCACCTTGAATCGAGCTCGGAAACATACAGGCAGCCAATGCAAGCGGTCCAGAATCGGTTTATATTGTTGCGTGCCTCCCCCAATCTCCGAGCGGTGAGATTTCAGGGGGTCCCTGCGCCCATCCAGGGTTTGGTTTCCTTTGGGAAGAAGGCCAGTGGAGACTGCGGTGTCTTTATGAAATATGGTTTATTTATGTACACACATTCCAACCTGAGCTTAGGATGGAGGCGTTCAAGGCATCAGCAGTCTAATATCCAGCTTTTCCATCTAGGTGCAGGGGCATCCTATGGCCACGATGCAGGGAGCCAGCCTCTCCGCATGCCTGCAGCCCTAGTTCTCCTGAACACACACTTCCAGTTCCAAACACACTTCTCCCCGCCCAGGAGTGGGGGGGAGACTCTCCTCCAGTAGAGTTTAAAATGACAAAAAGGATCTTCCTAGCCCCTTTCACCAGTTGCCGGGGCAACTAAATAGGACCATTAACTACCTAGCCACTCTATTTGATTAACAAAGGAGATTCATCTGGCTAGTAGAGCCAGCCTCCCAGGCATAGGATTCCAAATCAGAGGCTGGAAAGGTGACCCACAGAAATCATCCATTCCAGCCCCCCCATGCTCATAACAATATGTTCGAACCTTCTGGTCCCTGTTACCAATCTGGCTGCTGCATTTTGCACAAGCTGCAGTTTCCGCACCGTCTTCAAAGGCAGCCCCACATAGAGCGAATTGCAGTAATCTAACTTGGAGGTTACCAGAGCATGGACAACTGAAGCCAGGTTATCCCTGCCCAGATAGGGGCATAGCTGGGCCACCAACAGAAGTTGGTAGAAGGCACTCCGTGCTACTGAGACTACCTGAGCCTCAATTGACAGAGATGATTCTAGGAGAACCCCCAAGCTACAAACCTGCTCCTTCAGGGGGAGTGCAGCTCCATCCAGGACAGGTTGGACATCCACCATCCGGTCAGAAGAACCACCCACTAGCAGCATCTCAGTCCTGTCTGGATTGAGCCTCAGTTTATTAGCCCTCATCCAGTCCATTGTTGCCAGCCAGGCTTTTTCCATGCCAAAACCAGGCCTGAAACCCGACTGAAATGGATCCAGATAATAGGTCTCATCCAAGACGGTCTGGAACTGGCCTGCCACCACTCGTTCAAGGACCTTGCCCAGGAATAGAACATTTGCTACAGGCCTATAATTATTAAGATTTTCTGGGTCCAGGGAGGGTCTCTTCAGGAGTGATCTCACTACCGCCTCTTTCAGGCAGCCAGGGACCACCCCCTCTCACAAAGAGGCATTAATCACTTCCCTGGCCCAGCTGGCTGTTCCATCCCTGCTAGCTTTTATTTGCCAAAAAGGGCAAGGATCCAGCACAGAAGTGGTTGCACGAACCTGTCCAAGCACCTTGTCAACGTCCTCAAGCTGTACCAACTGAAACTCATCCAAGAAATCGGGACAAGGCTGTGCTCTGGATACCTCGCTTGATTCACCTGCTATAACACTGGAGTCTAAGTCCTGGAAGATGCTAAAGATTTTATCCTGGAAGTGCCTAGCAAATTCATTACAGCGGGCCTTAGATGGTTCTACCATGTCCTTGGGGCCAGCGTGTAATCGCCCCCAGACAATTCTGAAGAACTTTTCCATATTGTCAGTTGACATCAACTCCAGGAAATTGAGTTTTAGACCCTTCGGAGGCCCAATGTGAATTGTTTGCAAGGCACTTTGAGGGTAAAATTACTCACCTCCGTAGCACTCTTGATGCCCCATCGACATCTAGTGTAGTCCACAATGAGGTGTCCAGTGCAACATCTGCTGCAACTTCTTCAGAATGGTTTCAGTTAATGCAGCCTGATGACGTAGACAAGGTGCTTGCGATGATGCGGCCAGCAACATGTCCTCTCAACCCTTGCCCTTCTTGGCTTATTAAAACTTGCAGAGGGAGTTGAACCAAATGGATCCAGGGTGTGGTCAATGCATCATTGTGGGAAGGAGTGGTTCCAGCCACACTGAAAGAGCCAGTGATCCAACCACTCCTGAAAAAGCCTACCCTGGATCCATTGGTCTCCTACAATTACCATCCGGTTGCAAGGGAAGGTGATTGAGAGGGTTGTGGCACAGCAATTGCAAGTAATCTTGGATGAAACAGATTATCTTGACCCATTCCAGTCTGGGTTCAGGCCTGGTTATGGGACTGAATTGGCCTTGGTCGCCCTGATGGATGACCTTTATCGGGACAAGGACAGGGGGAGTGTGACCCTGTTACTCTTACTTGATCTTTCAGTGGCTTTTGATACCATTGACCATGGTATACTTCTGGGCCGACTTGGTGAGATGCATTTTGGAAGCACTGTTTTACAGTGGTTCCGATCCTATCTCCAAGGTCGCTCTCAGAGAATAGCATTGGGTGATTGTCTTTCGGTCGACTGGCAGTTGTGCTGTGGGGTGCCGCAGGGTACTATCTTGTCCCCCATGCTGTTTAACATCTATCTGAAGCCCTTGGGAGCTGTCATCAGGAGATTTGGGGTGAGGTGTCAGCAGTATGCTGATGATACCCAGCTCTATTTCTCTGTAACATCTGAATCAGGAGAGGCCGTGCAAGCCCTGGACCGCTGCCTGGTGGGCTGCCAATAAACTGAGTCTGAATCCTAGAAAGACGGAGGTGCTGTGGGTTGGTGGTTCCCAAGTTCGGATAATTGGTCAGTTGCCTGCTTTGGATGGAGTCATACTCCCTCTGAAAGAGCAGGTCCATAGTCTGGGGGTGCTCCTGGATCCATCTTTGTCTCTGGAGGCCCAGGTGACCTCAGTGGCTAAGACAGTTGTGGCCATTTCTCGACTGGAATAGCCTGACCACTGTTGCCATACACTGGTAACCTCCAGGCTGCATTACTGTAATGCGCTATATGTGGGGCTGCCCTTGAGGTTAGTCAGGAAGCCCAATCCAGTGGCCATGCTGGCTGGGGCTGATGGGAGTGGTAGTTCAAAAAAGTAACTTTTCCAAGCTCTGATATATAACACATACAACAAGCAATCTAATCATAATGCCAAAAATAAACAGTTGACAAACTAGCTAAGAGTTGGAGCCTTCTCCTCCAAATGCCTTGGCAAATCTTCTCCAAGTAATGAACTGCATTTTCTGATGTCAGGAGCTGTTTCTGAATGATTCATGAACAGAAAAGGGGGCTAAATTAATTGGATAATTTATTCACAATGAATAATTTGCACACAGATCTATTCCTGAAAGCCTCCCTGCCCTTGAATAAAACTGATTCACTAGTATGGGCTGCCTCTTGTTTTGAATGTGGTTAAAGCTTCAGTCAGACTTAGCTATGTTCAAAACTTGACATTCCCAGAATCTTTCTACTTATTTGTATATGCAGAAATGAGTCTGTGTTTGACTTGAATTTGTATGTGTGTGTATGTATGTATGTACCCAGTTTGAAGTCAAGGGCTCACAAAAATAACAACTGAATAACTGAGGACACAGACTTGAATCCTTCCTTTCAGTTTATGTGCAAAATCAAAAACATGCAAAGTTTGGCCATAGCAGAGGCTTCAGCTGATATGGCATACATTAAAGAGTAAAAAGAAAGCAAAGGAATAAGAGACCTGTCAGTCTGAATGTTGTTTAAATAAGTACATAAGAAAAAACAGTTCAAGGAGGGTTTTGTAGCTGAATTTTCAATCATGGTGTACCAAAGGCTGTTACAATACCATCTTCCATTAGCCAGATTTGTTGCCCAAATAGGCAGGCAAGGGAACCAATCAGCCAAGTACTACTACTGTGAAACCTAGTAGATTGCATTCAATGCTTACACTGGGGACTCTTCCAGCCTGAACATCTATTTACAATGCATCGTGATAAATAAATATAATAGTAACCCCATCATTGATGAACTCTGCAGTTTGTTCAATGCAGTGAGTTGCTGTCACAGACCAAGGGTTCATAGACCAGAGTTAATACTCTACTTCTACTCAGACTAGGTTCTCGGGTGAACCTTAAAAGTGAAAAATCTGTTTTCATGTTGTTTTTTATGGTTTTAATTCTTACTTGTAAACCTCCCAGAGAACTTTTGGTATATGAAACATAAATAAATATATTTCATTGTTCTTAATGACACCCTGGACTCCTTCTGGGAGGAAGGGCAGGATATTAAACAAACAAGCAAGCAAGCAAACAAACAAATATTACACTTTAATATCTTTAATTGTCCTTCAACACAATAATTATTAATGCTCAATAATTATTACTAGGGCTATGTACTGGATTTGTACAAATCACAAACCAAATTGGGTTGATTTGGGCCACTTTGTATCCTGTCTAGATTGGGCTGAAGCAGCTACAAATCTCTACAGAGTGGATCAGCTAGATCCAAAACTATTCATAGAGATTTGTACAGATCTGTAGCTCAAAACAGTCTCTAATGAACTGTAAAGAATGACAGGGTGTCTCTGAAATGGAGCAATTACAACACCATATAAGGAGAACAGGCTGGGGAGAGAGGGAGGAAGGCTAGAATGCTATCACTGCACCTAACCCTCTGCAGTCACAGTGCTTGGAAGGGGTGTAGTCTTAAAATGCAGAAATCTTTTGTCACTTAGAAATGATTTAAAAGTGGCTAGCATGAAAATCCTGGAGCTACTCACCTGAAATTTGGCAGGGTTAATCTCCTTTATAGGCACTACCATGTCCCCAAATTTAATGTCCCTATGTGCATATTATCTTCATGATGCTGCCAGCCTGTGCCTTCCTCATGCTACCTACATGTGTCTTGCATTGTAAAGTTAATTTTTACAAACTCTTATTTAAAAAAAATTCTTGAAGAAAGGAACAGGAGTATGGCATGACTCAGCACTCAGTCTTTTTTAAAAATCTTTTTTTTTGGAAAAAGCAAACTTTAAAGATAGTTAGCATGAAATTCATTGGAGCTACCCACCTGAAATTCGGCAGGGTTACTTCACACTGTAAGAATTACCATGTCCCCAAATTTCATGTCCATGGTGCTGCCAGCCCATGCCTACCAAATGCTACCTCATTGGCGATCACTCGTGGCCTAGTAAGATTGTCTTCCAAGATAAGATCTTTAACAGTGGGTCCGTAAGTGACTGTGGAGGCCAATTCTGGATCCACACAGCCTCCCACAGTGGGGACATAGGTTTCCAGATAGAAGATGGTTGTGATGAATATTTGTTTGACGTGCCTTCCGCTTATCTCGTTTCTCCCATTTGCCCTGTATTCATGCTTCTTCGAAGTCCATAGCGCCTTTGATAATAGCTGACCTCCATTTGGGATGTTCATGGGACAAGACTTCCCAGTTCTCGATGCTCATGTTACACTTTTTAGATTTGCTTTAAGAACATCTCTAAACCTCTTTTGCTGTCCACCGATATTCCATTTTCCATCCTTAAGTTGGGAGTAAAGAAGCTGCTGTGGAAAATGGTGATCAGGCATTCTAACAACATGGCCAGTCCAGAGAAGTTAATGTTGAAGGATCATTGTTTCAACACTGGTAGTCTTTGCTTCTTCCAAAACGCTAACATTAGTCCATCTGTATTCCCAAGTAATTCGCAGAACTTTCCGGAGCCAGCGTTAGTGGAATCTTTCAAGAAGGGAGTGGTGTTTATAAATGATATATGTTTCACAGATGTACAGTAAGGTTGGTAGTACAATGGCTTTGTAAACAAGCATTTTGGTCTCCCTGCGAATATCCCGATCCTCGAACACTGTACATTTTGTTGGGGTGAATGCGGCACTCGCAGAGCTCAGACGATGTTGAATGTCAGCATCGATGTCAGCTTTTACAGAGAGATGGCTGCCAAGATAGGGGAAGTGATCAACGTTCTCCAGTATAACACCATTAAGCTGGATTGATGGTGCTTCAGAGGGACTAGTTTGCACCTGTTGATGAAGCAGTTTGGGTTTTTTTAATATTAAGTGAGAGCCCAAGCTTTCCATATGTTTCTGCAAAGACATTTAGGATAGTTTGAAGATCTTTCTCTGAATGTGCGGAGACTACATTATCATAGGCATACTGAAGTTCTACGACAGAGGTTGACATTACCTTACTTTTTGCTTTCAGCCTACTGAGATTAAAAAGCTTCCAGCCCGTGCCTACCTAATGCTACCTAGTCATGTCTAGTAACACAAACCTAATTAAAAAAGAGAGCCTCAGATTTTTTCAAAATCTTAAAGAAAGGAACAGGGGAAACAAATGAGCATAATAATTGGCATGGCTGAGCACTCACATAATTCTTTTAAAAAAATTGAAAAAGCAAACTTTAAAGGCAGCTAACATTAAAACCCCTGGAGCTATCCTCCTGCAACATGACAGGCTTCATCCGCCCTATAGCAGCTACCATTTCTCCTTGGTCCCTAGGCCAAAAAACAAGAAAGTTATTGCCATTTGGGTTTTATGTGAGTCAATGAGATTTCTAGACATTTGTAACATTGGGATTGTGATCTGGATCCAGATCTGGATTGGGTTGAATCAGATCCAGATTTGTCTGGTCTAGATTGGGCCTGATCTGTATTTACAAATCAAAGCCACAAATCAAATCGGAGGGTCCATAGACAGCCCTAATTATTACACTTGAACACAGACTTATCACTGTGAGTAGAGTTGTGCCAAATATTTTCCAGGTTGAATTTTTATTCTGCAAAATAGGAAGTGTGAAGGGGGGGAGTTTGAAATATTTCCTGAAAAACAACAACAAGAAGAAAATATTGTTCACTGCCTTTCCCCCCCTTATCAGCTGCTGTTTTGGTGCCATTTTCTCCCTGGTTGCTGCTTCCTTCACCTTTTCAAATATTAGTCTCACATGTAATCCCAGCGAATTAGTGATCACATAGTGAATGGGATGGCATGATAATGGTACACAACCAATCAGATTTGGGTATGTGATAACAGTACTGACAGCAACTGAAAGCAATTGAAAGAATGAGGGAGAGAGAAAGCAAGAGAAGGCAAGGTGGCAAAAAACTGTCAAAGGGGAAATTATTTCCTACACTAAAGAAAATGCTCCCCCCCCCAAAAAAGAATAAAATGGTGAGTAGTTTTGGCTCAGTCCTAATGAGTGGTAACTTAATGCTATTGGATCCATTTCTGAATAACATCACTGGAAGACTATCACATGGAAAAAACTTGTAGTCCAAGATAGTGATTGGAGGTGGATATGTCCATCCACTTTGTGATGCTGTTGAAAATGAACACACAGCTTCATCACACTGTGTAGTTAAAAGAGAATCACATGCTTTATGTCTGCATGCAGGGCAGATGCACATCTATGTGCATATACATCAAGTTGGTGCATGCAGTGCCTGATACTCCAAAATCTGACTTCACATGAAAGTGACTTCACACGCGTATCTCCCTTGCTGGGTAGGCAGGCAGATGTCTTAATGATCCATGTTATAATTTGCCAATTCAAAGGCCCTGGAACTGCCTCGCATGTCCCATCACACCTGCATGATGCCACCTTCCTTCAAATCCCTCCCCAAAGTCCACCATTTTCTCTGATGTCTTTGACACATCTCTCCTCTGGCAAACGTTAGATTATAAATTCCCCAGGGCAGGGACCTTGTAAAGTGTCATACACATTGATAGTACCATATAAAAATCATCATGATCATGATCACGGCTGTTGTTATTTAGCAACAATGATAGCGACATTTGGCAAGAAATGTCATAGGACCTATGTCTTGTACCGAGTCAGGTTATTGGTCCCATCTAGCTCAGCATGTCTCCGACCAGCAGGGGCTCTCCAAGGTGCAGGGCAGAGGTATTTCCTGGCCCTGATAGCCTTTCAACTGGAGATGCTAGGTGTTTGACCCAGAAGTTTTGGCATGTGCTCTACCACTGAACAAAAACTATGGTATTAAAGATATAGGAGCCCTTTCCTTACGTTTGTCTACAAATATAGGAAGTTGCCTTGCACGTAGTAAGATCGTTGGTCCATCTAGCTCAGTATTGTCTACACCGACTGGCAATGGCTCTCCAGAATTTCAGACAGGAAACATTCCCAGCCTTGCCTGGAGATGCTGGGGATTGAACCTGGGACCTTCTGGATGCAAAACAGATGCTCTAGCATAGAGCTTCGGTCCTTCTTGTGACTACTACCACCATTGCTACAAGGTATATAAATGTTCCTGGCTTTTTCCTCATCCATGCTTTGTTTGGAATATATTACACACACACACACAGAGGGAAAGGGAAGGGGGAAGAGAGAAAGGGAGACATTTTTTCTGGTGCTAATGTATTTTTTTCCTGGGAAATGTGTAAATAGATATGAGCAAACTGTCTAAAAGTTATTCAGCTACTCAGTGAACCGTGTAATCTGTTGGCTCATACAGACAACAGATAATAGAGTGAGATATTTCCTTTACATTGCCTTGGTAGAATCTCAGCACAAAGAGTCAATTTGTGTCCTGTCAGGGCATGTTACAACACACTATATTATCACTTCGGGAACAGGCAATTTGGATAATGAATATATGGTTTAGAGAGCAAAAATGAAAAGACTATTTAGCAGATTAGATATCTGTGAAGTGGAAAGTTTGCATTATGATTTTTCTTTCATATATATGTGCTTAATTTTGATTCCCTGAACCTACTTATTCACTGCAGCTTGCTTTCCTCCTTGCACGACTCATCAGCGATCTTTTTTAGTTTATTCAGTGATACACAGTATAAGCAAGGCAGCATTTTTTTTTTTAAAAAAATGGTCATCACAAATTTCCATGAAGTCCCATCCAAGAATGAGTTTTCCTACAATCCTAATTATTTCAATGTTAAAATATCCATCTTTTCTTGGGGGAACAGTTGCTACAATGTGTGCTTACGTTAGTGATGAAATCAGCTATTGTACATTGTGCTAAACATCTCACTCCAGCAGAAATGAACATGAGAGAAAAAATCAAAATTCCCAGATACATAGTGGCATAAATAAATATGAGTTCATATTATCAATATGTAAAATGTATTTATTTATTTATTATTTGATTTATATCCCACCCTTCCTCCCAGCAGGAGCCCATCTGACATATATCCATCTGACTTGACCCAGCTTAAAGATGTCCTCCTCCTCCTCCTCAATGACATCATCATCAACAACAATACAGATTCAGAGGAAGTTAGTTACACTTTCTTCCCATTGACATCAATGGGACTTGTCAATTACAACTATTTTTCCAATTGGTTTCAGTGGGACAAAAGCATGACTTATGTCCTCTGGATCCAATCTCCCGTAACATTTTTCCATCTCAAATGGAAAAATATCAGTAACATCATTTGTTACGTTAGGAACCTGAGAAGATGAAGAATTCATTTAACCAATAGTGCAAAAGACGAGGTTTCACACAATCGGAATCACCATCTAACACAGACACAATTCCCCACCCTGAGTCAGGCTATTGTTCTACATAGTTCAATAGTATCTACTCTGACTGGCAGCATTTCTCCAAAGCCTCAGGCAGAAATCAAACTGTATGGGCAAAGGCACAGCACTTTGCAAATGCCAGCAATCAATTGATTGTCAGTGCTTACAAAGCACAGTGCACCGAGCTTTGCAAACCTCAACATTCAATTGATTGCTGGTTCCTACAAACACCCTTTTGACCCAACTGCATCTTTTCTTGTCCTATACCTGATATCATGTATGATGTCAGCTGTAGGACAGGAGGGTGTGGCTTGGCTGAAACAGCTTCATGGGCCACATGGGGATACCTGGTGACTTTAATTAGGCCTGCAGTCCAGAGTTCTCCACCACTGCTTTATATGTTCTCATATATTTCTAATTCAGGGCTCCCCCATACAACTGGATATTATTTTCCAGTTTTTCACACACAGCAGTTTTACATTGCTATAGCTGGGTTATAGAGATACTCCTTGTTGATACTGATGTAAGAGCTGGTTTCGTTTGTCCAAAGCAGCCACCACTGCTGCTGCCTCTTCTTTCTCTCCTTCCCCATCTTTGGAAAGGGAGAGAGCTTAGAAACAACTCTGTCTAGTGTCCCCCTCTCTGAAGCTCTTTCTGCCAAACAGTTACAAGATATTAACCAATATTTTCTGAGGGGGAGGAGATTAAGGGTGAGCAGAATCCCACTGAAAGTTTTGTTTTCTGTCTCACTGAAATTCTTCCGGTTTCTCTTGGATGGAATGATATACAGGACTCTCATGAGAAACTTCATTTTTTCACCCCCTATTTTCCTCCCTGCCAAATGTTTCACTGCAAATGGAGCAACTTGAGAAAATATGCAGAAGTCAAATGCTAGAAAGCAAAGAAGCATAGAATACGTCAGCTCAGGCCACATCCACACCAGATATTTCTTCCACATTAAACAGAGAGTTGCTAGGAGACACCCTTTCCCCTCACAGAGCTACAATCACCAGAATTCTGTGGGAAGAGGGGCCAACTGTTAAACCACTCTGGCTATTGGTGCTCTGTGAGGTAATAGGAGCTTTCTAGCAACTCTCAGCGCCCTTCACAAGCTACACTTCCCAGGATTCTTTGGGGAAAGCCACAACCGTTTAAAGTAGAATAAATGTCTTGTATGGATGTGGCCTCAATCACGAGCTGTAAAATTCCAGGACATCCTACTGCTGTTTGAACAGCAGTCATTCTTTCAAGATTTCTTTTGTTCACTACAGACAGGAAAACCTGGGTCATGGTATAAAATACTGCTTTAATTCAGCCTCTTCTCCCCATCTCCTATCCTCATGTCTGGGTAGCTTAGCTCTTACGATGGAGCTACACAGAAAAGAGCATGAATACATTCTTAGAAGTCTTAGAACATGTATGGAAGCAAAGGGCCCCTAGTAACCTCCGTAGTCTTCTGTTGATCACTCATGTTTGTTGTAGTAGGAAGGCAAACACCGGCATAGTAGTGTTATTGAACAGCAAACCCTTCAAAAATTTCACCAGTCTTTTGTGTTCAAGTTTCAGAGCAGTAGGGGGCCCTCCTTTTCAGAGAGGCATACTTATGCAAGTATTAAGAACTGGCTGAGATAAGAAGTAAAGCTTAAGAGACCTTCATCATTAGCCGCTAGTGACAGAGATTAGTGATTCTACTATGGGATTACTGAGGGAAAGAGTGCTAGTGCTGACTAATTGTTCATTAATGCTTGTAAAATAAGATAGTGGTAGTCAGAACTCGGCATTGTTTGTCCCCCTCAAAGTAAACCAGAAATTGGATATGGTCATCAGTCACGGTTCTGATGTTTGAAAGGAAGGCATCTAATGGATCATTTACAGTGCAAATGGTTTCCCTAGATGTGCTTCAAACATTTAATCGGATGGCTTTTGTCCTAATAAGGAGAATTTTACTTCAAACTGCCAATGGTATCTCTTTTGGTAAGGAGCCAACCGATCATGCTTTTCATAGTTCATAATTGAGGCACAATTGTCATTTCAGGGAAGTACCCCAATAAACATGAGTGGAATTGGATGCCCCACATTGTTCATGGACAGCTCCTTTCACAGAAGGTTTTCCCATTCTTTTAGTGAATATACATGGAAAAGGAAATATCCGTGAGCATATGGATGCATCCTTCTTATATGCCTTGAGCTCATGGAAAAGGCAAGGGTGAAATGTCTTAAATAAATAACAGCAGAAAATATGCATGCATTAGAGAGGGAAAATTAATTCTCTTCACATTTTAATGTGAACTTACCAAATTTGCACTTCCCGAACCAATACATGGATCAAAATTCGATTCTCCTTCACAATTCACACTTCTCTGATTTTTGCAATATTGTTCTCCAATCTAAGAAAGCATACAAAATTGCATGCAAAAGTGTGTATATTCATGGAAATAATGCAGAGACATTCATCCTGTTTGGGGAAATTGCTTATAAAAATGCACTTACTAGGCATATAAAATGTGTGTATTAAGAGAAATGCACATGAAAATATGGGGACCATTTTTTAAATTGCAAACGTGTGGAAACAGGATGAACAAAACTTAAAATTTGACAAATGAGAAAGTGAGAGAAAACAATACTGACAGATTCATTCATTCCTAGCATGCATAACTCTGGTGGTTAAAAACAGATTTACATAGCATGAGGTCAATCACTCAGTATATATATAAATTGTATTTATTATGTTTATATTCACTCCTTCCTGCAAGTTGCTCAGAGCAGTGTGCATGGTTCTTCTCATCCCACATTTTACCTTCATAACAACCCTATGAGGTAGGTTGGGCTGAAAGAGAGCATGTATAACTGAAGGTCACCCAGTGAGCTATAGGCTGAAGCCAAAGTGTGGTTCATCATATTTTGAAATCACGAATGAGGAGAATTAACTCATTTTTAAGAATAGAATAAACCACAGAGGAAGATACTCCCAGATACCCCTAAACTATTGTGGTGATTAGGGATGGACAAACCAGTCATTTTCAGTTCCTTCAGTTCCTCATTTTTCCAATCTTAAATTCAGTTCTCCACATTTCCTCAAAAAATTCAGCATCATTTTAATGCTTCTAATATACACATTTGTATGCAATTTTGCTTAGTATGCACATTTTTGCAAAGCAATTTTCCCTAAAACAATGCATTTTTGTATGTTATTTTCTCACACAATATATGCATTCTTATGGATACGTTACCCCAGTCTATGCATTTTTAAAACTTTACTTGGCTGGAGAATTGCATTGCAAAATTCAGAGAAGAATTTTGAAGGATGCCGAGTTTCAGTTTGCGTGTTGCTTTGGAAAGTGTGGATTAGATCCTTTCTCATTAAATGCAAACAGATCAAATTTCTCTCCCACTCCTAATGGATATGCACCTCCAGTGTAATATGCAGCCTTGATATTGATATTGCAGCAAATTCTGTAACATCAGTTTCAGGAAGAATTTCAAGGAACAGCTTGAAACTTTCTAGGTTTTGCATTTCCCCAACTATGAATGATTCCTAATCCATACAGCCATTATGACAGGCTATCAAATGTTATTGTGAGTCTGTACCAATGCACAAGATGATCTACTTACCTTTGTTTCCCCCAAAGGAGACTGCATGCCAAATGGAAGGGCAAGCTCAGCACAAAAAGAGGTGCTTTAAGCTCAAAAGAGCAAAATATTTGCATCCCATGACAAGACATGCTGGTGTTTTAAGCTAATATTCAGTGGCAGATCTAATATTTTCTTTGGCTATTTATGAAGAATCTTATTCTAAACTTTTCACCTACCTATGGCATATTTGGACACAGAGCAACTTCAATAGTTCTCTCATCACAGTAGTAGGTAGAAAGTAGGTTGGGATCTACTGATTGATGTTGTCTGATTTGCAGTGGATCTGCAAGGGTTTCTAACTCCCAATGTTTTTCACAATAACAATAATAATTTTCCCCCTTAAATTAAGAAAGCTTGGGGGAGTGGGGGATGACAGTAATGAATCTGTGTGTACAAGGATTTGTTTGTAAGCTCTAGTTCCTGGGCTAAGCAAGTGATCAGAGTCATCTTGTTCAGCAATTCTATGCTTACCTTTCTGAGATGCTAATTTGCATCTGGATGTGATTGGTAGACCTCAAGATTCTAGTAAAAAACAAGGTAGATTCCAGAAGCCTAAAGGCAGCCTATCCTTGTCTTACAGGACACCACTGTCTCCTTAGCACCTATTCAGTGCCATGGTAATTTTGGCCAATGCAGCATTCATTCCTTTGCAAGAAAGATTGATCCAGTTGAGCCCCCTATCAGAGAAGCCCCTCCAACTGTTTATTTATTTTTATCTGAAACACTTATGTGCTGCCTTTCATTGAATTGTTCAAGGTGGTGCATTATAATCATTTGGGACCAGCACCAGAGACCATGGCATCAGTAGCCCCCAAAGACTGAGACAGGTCCAATGATATTTGCCCTCTATCACCCCATCTCTGAGTGCCATGAAATTCCTCACCACAACATTGTGCTGCGATAGTAGTAGTAGTAGTAGTAGTAGTAGTATGCCACCCATGTACAAAAAACAGCTTTGACAGATCCGTATACCAATGGGCTTACAATCTAAAAAAAAAAGACACAAGGAAACAACAAAGGAAAAGGAGAAATGGAGAAAGGGCTAAACAAGGACAAAACGTGTAGTTACTTCAATAGGCCATTGGCTGTTCCAAAATCTTCTAGGAAGGGTGAGATTTGAAGGGGGGAAGTGAGGTAGCTTCAGAGATGCATTCTGGAAGTACCAGGCATATAAGGCAGGATGGGAGAAAGGATGGAGTCATTTTAGGAAGTGAGAGATGCTCAACTGGCTGAGGGGAAAAACATAGTTTTGTGGTAGAGCATCTGCTTTGCAAGCAGAAAGTCCCAGGTTCAATCCTCAGCATCTTCAAGTAGGACTAGGAGAGACTCCAGTCTGAAACCATGCCAGTTAGTATATTGTAGGCAATACTGAACTAAATGGGCCAATGATCTGACTCAGAATGAGGCAGCTTCCTATGATCCTTTCGGGGATGGGGAACCAGATAAGCAAAGGTCACATATTTATTCAAATCAAGGTTTGGGACACAGTGCAACAAACTTATGTGCAGTGAATGGTGGCTACAACTGTTAGTGTATGTGCTATCAATGTTGGAAGTGGGGCAAGAGCAACTCCTGTTTTGTCCTTTTGTTTAAGCTCCAGAGGGAAGATAGGGCTAGGGTCCTCCAGACGGATAGGCTTTGTTTACCTTTTACCTGTGATGCTCTGACTGGCTTCCTTCTATCGCTAGACTGTGATGCCTTTAGGGAAGCTTACCTGCCCTTCCTCCTTCCACCCTTTCCACTCCATTCTTCTCTGGCTGTCCATGAGAGAGGAGACTCCCTTTGTCTCTGCTCTCTCTCTGAGCATGGGGCTGACTCCTACACCTGGGAGTTATGCCTCCAACTTAGCTAGTTAATTAGAACTAGGTTTGCCTTTTCTATCTACTATGTATTTCTCTAAATAAAGTAGCTTTTCTTATTTTACTAAGTCTCCAGTCTCAGTGATGCTGTTGCAGGGTAAAAGCCTGCTTTCTTAGGCAAACGCACTCACACGCTGGCACATTCACATTTCAACATCTGCTGTTACTCTCTGCTGCTGTGGTGCTGCTTTTAAACGAAATTAAGCAACACAACTACACACAGCACAACAATCAAAACACATCTTGTGCTGTGTGTTGGTCATCTTGGTCTGTACCTTTAAACCAAGGATGAATGACCAATCTGATTGAAAGATTCAGAAACAGCCCTTCTTACTTGAAATGTAATGTGAGATGAATTAAAATTATATAATGCAATTTATAATTATGAACAAGTTTAAGCTGTCTAGAAAGATATTGGGTTGAAAACATCTTTAAAGTCAGTCAAATCCTGAATGCCCTGTTTCTAAACACGCTACATAATAATAGGTCCCGCTGATTTCTATGGCATTTAATTAGTTCCATGTAAATCTGCTTAGGACTGTAGTGTAGGTGTGATCAATGTAGCATTTACTTCCCTTAACATCATAAGGAATTGCATTCAACATGGAAAGGGGTGTGAACAAGTCAGCATTAAACCACACATAAACTTTTCTCACAATCATTTGTAGGAGCAACTCCCCCTCCCTCCTCAAAGCACAGCTTCATGGCTCCTCAAGCAAATAATCTAGTCCACAAATTATGATGTCATGAAACAACTTAACAAAGGGAATAAAATATAAGAAAA
This sequence comes from Rhineura floridana, assembly GCF_030035675.1. NCBI lineage: Eukaryota > Metazoa > Chordata > Lepidosauria > Squamata > Rhineuridae > Rhineura > Rhineura floridana. Next base: position 119,163,392 of record NC_084485.1, on the reverse strand, counting down.
CTATTATAAATAACAAACCAAAGATAGTGTTACTTGAGGGGAAACGGGCCAGGCCCATCAGCTTAAGTTTGAGAAATCAAAACTGTTTCCAGAATGGGGCTGTCCCTTCCCCTAATTGATCTCCTTGTTGCTTAACACTGCCATCTTTTAACCATCCAGTGGGTATTTTTACTATGGGAAAGTTATTGAATAAATCAGGTAGTTTGAGCTGGGGTGAGGCTTAACGTGTTTTGTTTTCTATTAACCCATAGGTTGAACCACCAGACTTTGTTAGCTGTCTTCATAAAATATGTCAGGCTTTGCCCACTGACCCACTCAAACCTCAATTCATTTAAAGTCCACCTCTAGTTCTTCCCACGGACCCACACTGTCTCTTCCCACTGATCACAAGTAGGGAACTCTAACTTTACTAGGAGTGAGTTCAGACCTGGCAGATACAAGCTGATGTTATCAGACATTATTGTTGTTGTTGTTATTATTATTACTATTACTTATCACCTTCCACATATGCCTCAAAGTGATGTTCAAAATATAAATGACTAAAAAAACACAGTTAAAACACACACACACACAAACAGAACATGAATTTTAAAAAACAAAAATGGTCACCCATGACAGAGACCTAGTCATCTGGCTGGAAAAATATGACCATGTCTGTGTACCAAGCCTTGCCCCAGGCCTCGCAAAGCTTTGTTGTCACCACTGTCACCAGTGACAGTAAAGATGAGGAGACAGCCAATTTTCAGGAAGGGCTGTAGCTCTGAGGAAGAGCATGTGCTTTGCATGCAGAAGGTCCCTGGTTCAATCCAAGGTAGGCTAGGAAAGACCCCTGTCTGAAACACTGGAAAGCAGCTGTCAGTGAATGTAGATAATACTGAGTTAGATGGCCCAATGGGTCTAGCTCAGTAGAAGGCAGCCTCCTATGTTCTCCTTCTCCGCAGGGACAGTACCAGGGGCAGCAACAGCACACTAGTCTTGGCTGAAAGCAAGCAAGTTGTGATCCATCTGTGCTGAGATAAGTGAACAATAAAGCCCTATTGCTGCTAGGTAAGATGAAATTTTTGAACAGGTGTCTTGGCATCCATTCTACTTTTCTTGCAACTGTCTGACTCATAACAGGAATATTTCTCAGTGTCACAGCTCATTAGCAACAGAAGCCTCTGATATTAACTAAAATGTTGATATATGTGACTGGTGGTGTGAAGTCTAATTTGTGCTGTCAGATGAGTTTTATCATCCTAAACTTTGTCTTTCTTTTTATGTAAGCAGCTTCTCAAATGGATATCACATGGGTAAAATGGTGTTCAGGGCTAGGGTATGAAATGCCATGTTGTGGTCTGTTGTGTGTTACCCATAAGCTTGCTTGGTTGCACTGATAATCACTTAATGAGCTCATCTGAAGTTAGAAACAAAGTATCATAATGTTACCTTAAACTGGTGATGTCATCAAATGCTTCCTTAACAGAGGTGTAAGTTGAGATGATGCACAGCTGGATTTGTGGAGCGAAATAACAGGTGGGTGCACTTTAGAAATCTGCCAGAGTGGAACCTTCCAAGCTCTGTGGAAAAATGACCCCTGGTGGACAAGATGCTACCACTGCCACCACAAGATTTGAGGATGTTAGGAAGGGAGAGCAAGTACAGCCAAGATGCTTCCTTCAGCAGTTGCTTTTTTTAATTACACCATCCTATCTGGGAGCACTGGCAAATCCAAAGCATTATTGTCAGAGAGCATAATCTAAGAAGTATCTTGGATGCACCTCCCTTTCTCTCTATTGTTGCAGATATTGTAGCCAGCTTTTTTCCCTGACATGTTTAAGAACAATTATCCTTAAATCTGACAGTAAATGCTAGTGATGAGCAAACTCCACTTGGCTCAGTTTGGACTTGGATCAGTTATTTATGAGCTTTCTCAAAGAAATCTTGGGGAAGACTCTTTAGTTTTCTGACTAAGTCGTATGGTGTTATGTAAGCATGCCAACAGTGTCACAAAATTGCACATTATTACATTGCCCCTAGGGAATTATAGTTTTCATTTTACTGCATTGTCTTCAGTCCCAAGTATGATGACACCAAGTCATCCATGTTCTCTCTACACATTTAGTCACACAGATGTTTGTGTGTGCACATATACAGCCATAATCTTCAGAAAAATGTATTTAAAAGCCCCATTGTTACCAATACCTACACACCAAACTCAGCTTGTTCTGGCTGCTTGGTGCTTCTGGTGTCCTGTCCAGAGTAAAAACCCACTAGTCTTGCTGGTAGCAGTGTGTGTTCCAGATGCAGGTACAACCCATGCACCTAAATAGACATTGCAATGCTGATTCACAACACAGTCACACCCATTCATCAGTTTGTTGTGGCAACACTTACACTCATGGAGCCTCCCTATTTGAAACTGTTTACTCATTCATTTGTATGAAAAAATCCAGTCCACATATTCATCCATTTCCTCACAATAGATCTTATATTTATTTATTTATTATTTCAATTTATATACCGCCCTTAGCGAAATAGCTCTCAGGGCGGTGAACAAACACCATCAAGATCTTCCTCTTGATCTTAATGCAAACCCTATGCATGAGAAAGATTTGACGCACAAATATATGCATTGGGTCAAATTTACTGCTATGAACTCTTGACTTCAGTTGTACTTACAAAGTTGCATTATGATGAACACTACCTAGTTGACAGAGTCATGACTGTTATCCAAATTCTGATTATTAGCACTTTTAAAATATGACAGCCAATGTGGAATGTGCCTCACAATGAAGATCTGAAGTCATTAGACACAGGACCTCCCATCCTGAAGATAAAGGAGACCACTCAGGACTTGGCAGTGTTTGATCTTGATTGCTAATGCTGAGGCCAAAACTTAGTTTTTCATTTCTTTATGTTCACACAACATGTTATTTTAAGAAAATTAGGGCATTAGTTAAAATCCTGAGACGAACAATGCCTCCCAATGTTATGGAACTTAAGCAAAATATTATGGAATGTGTTAAAAGAAATGGGGGTGCCATAGCATCTGATTGTTCTGATGTACAACCTATACTCTGGACAAGAGGCTACTGTAAGGACATAATTGGAGAAACCAACTGGTTCCCCATCGGAAAGGGTGTGAGACAGGGGTGTATTTTATCACCTTATTTGTTTAATCTATATGCAGATCATACAAAAAGTGGAATTGCACCAAGATGAAGGAAGTGTGAAAATTGGAGGGAGAAATATCAATAATTTAAGATATGCAGACAATACCATACTACTAGCAGAAACCAGTGATGATCTGAAACAAATGCTGATGAAAGTTAAAGAGGAAAGCACAAAAGCAGGACTACAGCTCAACGTCAAGAAGACCAAAGTAATGACAACAGAATATTTATGTAACTTCAGAGTTGATAATGAGGACATTGAACTTGTCAAGGATTATCAATACCTTGGCATAGTCATTAACCAAAATGGAGACAATAGTCAAGAAATCAGAAGGCTAGGACTGGGGAGGACAGTTACAAGAGAATTAGAAAAGATCCTCAAATGCAAAGATGTGTCACTGAACACTAAAGTCAGGATCATTCAGACTATGGTATTCCTGATCTCTGTGTATGGATGTGAAAGTTGGACAGTGAAAAAAGTGGATAAGAGAAAAATCAACTCATTTGAAATGTGGTGTTGGAGGGGAGTTTTTTGGATACCATGGACCGCAAAAAAGACAAATAATTGGGTGTTTCAACAAATTAAACCAGAACTATCACTAGAAGGTAAAATGATGAAACTGTGATTATCAGACTTTGGACACATCATGAGAAGATATGTTTCACTAGAAAAGACAATAATGCTGGGAAAAACAGAAGGGAGTAGAAAAAGTGGAAGACCAATCAAGAGATGGATTGATTCCATAAAGCTACCCACAGACCTGAACTTACAAGATCTGAACAGGGTAGTTTACAACAGTTGCTATTGGAGGTCACTGATTTATAGGGTTGACATAAGTTGTAATCGACTTGAACACACACACACACACACACACACACAGAATAATAATCTGAGATGCTCCATGACCTTACCAAGGGACCTTTCATGGTAACTGAAGGTGGTCCCACTGAAAGAGCCCCACTCTGAGAAGTCTAGCTAGTGACAGATGCTGCAAGATACAGTGTAGCCTTTGCTACTCAGGTGTCAACAAAAGAATGATGAATCTTAGGCCATTCTCTAGCATTTATTTGAGATGTTGAAAGGAATGTAAATCATACAACTTTCATTTGCTTATTTCAAAATAAGCATTATGAAACCCCAGTGACCTGAATTTACTGCCAACACTTCTGTTTTCCTCAGAGCCTCATTGTAGAAAAATATCCAGAGGAGTGTCTCACCTTCCTTGAGGATCCATTTAGGACTGCAGATTTGCTGTAATGTCCTTTAGCATCCAGGACCAGCTTTATTGATGCTTCATGTGCTTTCTTTCCTAGGTTAAAATCAACATGATAAAGAAGATTATTTCTTTTAATTCCCTGGTTTGCGTGGGATGGTTTTTTAAAAAAATCCAAACATGCAAAATAATCAGTTATACGCCGCTGAACCTTTAAAGGGGATTAATTCAGTGGGATAAACTGCAGTTAAGTAACTTTTATCAGGTAAAACTGAGTTAGATGGTTAAAAGCAAGTACAAAAAAATCCCTAAAAATGTACAGTAGGTAGCAATTTATATGTCAAGAAAAAGTGGGCAAAATTTTGACACTCTGATGTCTAGCAGATAGCACTTAAATCATTTTTCTCCAAACTTCAGTCATAACATTTTCAAAGAGTTTTAGCCATAATACAAAATTTTAGACTAAGAAGTGGTGTTTGAAGTTATTTTATAGGATTTTGCTGTAAGGGCTCCAATTGATTTGTAGTAAGATAAAAGAAGAAAACTTTATTTTCGAAGCTTTGTCAGAAAAAGCTTAGCTTCCATTGGTCGTTTTGCCAATATGCCCAGAGGGGATGATGATGTTGACACGGATATTATATGCCTTTCTGAACTGAACTGAGTTTACACCTCCTGCTGTTTGTGTTATGGTTAAAATCTGTCACAAAACTGGCAGTGATTTATTAAATGTTTAATGAAGTAAGACAAAAACTTCAAGAACTACAAACAGAAAAGTAGAACATTGCATTAAAGTATAATAATATAGGTTATTTGTCTGCTTTTTTTGTATTTCTTTTCTAAAAATGTGCAAAACACAATTAGAAATCATGGACTACCAAAAGATAATGGGGAGTTGCATATCATTCCAACAAATGGTTGCCTTTTTAAAAAAGAAAACTTTGGTTCCTTTTCCTCAAATGGAGCAGTTAAAAAATAACAGAAAGGCAAAAATGAAACAAAATATATGCATTTCCTAAAGAAGGTGCTTTGAAAAGATGTCTGAGAGGTTTTTATTCTGCAGCAAGACTCTGCTATTGACTTCCACCTTGTTATAACTGATAATTATCCACTTCAGAATATTTTTCCCTCAGCCGTGTCAGGTTAATACACCTTCTTGTCTTAATTTCAGCCAATTAATCAAATAATTCATGTCACTTGAACTGAAATATTCAGATATGAAATCTAGGGCACAAGCAACAAGAATGTCGTCCTGGAAAAACACCACTGAAATCAGTGGGTGGGGCACACTGTTATCCTTTTAGGCAGTTTGGTTTCATTTCTTCTAGGGTTTGCACAGGAGATTTTCTTGGTGGGCTGTCTTTCTCTTATTGTTGATTAATTTTTTCCTACTAATGCTGACCTACCTGCATTAGGGGGAATTAATAGTTCTTTGGCACCAAGAACATTTGCAATGTTGGCTCCAGAAAATTCCACAAATTGAGGGAATTCTATTCATGTGGCATGAATTCCATTAATGGAGAGCCACCACCATTGTATTCATTAGCCATCCCCTACACCTCAGAAGATGATAGCATCTGGTGGAGACTAGATCAGCCAATGTTTTGATCTAACAGGGTTCTTTTCTTATTTCCTTCAGCATCAAACCTCTATTCTTGTCAATATTGAGTTTACCTTTATTAGCCACTGATTTAGCACTTTTAGTGCCTCAACTGACATATTTGAAAATGAGAAACAGAATTGGGTCTGTCATTTGCAAATCCCGACATCACCCCTCTCAATGACTTCATGTAAAAGGACATGGGGAAACAAGATGAGACCTTGCAGAATCCTATAAAATAATGCCATAGGACTGAGCTGCAGTCCCCCAGAACTGTGTCCTGGTTTCACCCCAACAATTAAGAGCAGAACCACTGGAAAACTGTGCTTTTAACCTGTAACCGGATAGAGCCTGTCTAGAAGGAGAGCATGGCTGACAGTATCAAAAGCTGCTGAGAAGTCCAGGGCCATTAATGTGTGCATTCCACCTGTCTTTCTCCCACCTTAGGCAACCCATCAGGGTAATCAGGATATTTCCTATACCAAAATCAGCTCAGAAGTTGGACTATTGTTGTTGTTGTTAGTAATAGTATTACTACTAATAAAGGCATATTAGTTTTAAGCAACTGTGTTGTTTCTTTGTTGTTTACTATTAATTTAACATGTAACCACCTATATACATGATGCTTTACAATGAAGGTTTTTTTTACAGTTCCTGCTTCAAGGAGCTTACAATCTAAAAATAGACACATGGAAAACAGAGAATGGAAAGGGAAATGGAGGCAAGGGTAAACAGGGGAAAATATGTAATACTTTTAATTACGCATGCTTTGGCTTAGCTACAAAAAGATATTGTGACTAAGGGGTTGTTCCAAAGACTTTCTATAAAAGGTGAGTTTTGAGGAGAGATTTGGAGGAAGTAAGGAAGGTGGTTGTAATGAGATGCTCTGGGAGAGAACTCTAGGCATAAGAAATAAGTATCTTATAACTAGGGAAAATGTTTTCTTTTTAAAAATTTAACTCCCCTATGTGAGTATATGGGAATATTCATTCTGAGGAAGTGTTCATTGTGCATTTTGTAGGAGAGAATTGCAGTACATTTACAGTAAGTTATCGGTGAAATCATGTTATAAATTACTGGTTTCTAAAAATTCCTCCTTGTCTTTTTGAAGTGCCCAAATGGGATTCCCCCCCCGCTTTAAGTATAAAACAGTTGTTATCAACTTGGTCATATAAACATCTCAAATCTTTTCAGAATTTCCAGTGGAATTTGCCAAATCTAGTACACTGGATGAACAGTTGCATTTCAGCATAGTACATAAAATTGTCACTTGGTGTCCAGAAACATTTTAGAAAGCTCACATTTGCATCTTTTGGGGAACGCCGGACAATGCTCGTCATATTCAGGTATTACTTCTGACCTGCTTTCCTGAAACGTTTGTTTGAATATTTTACTTCTTAAATATTGTGCAAATGTCCTATATGCAAAATATAGGTTGCCAAGAAAATGAGATAATTGGAGAGGGGGGCAAGATGGTGATGTGGATGTGGTGCATTTCTACCATTATCTCTGTTGAAAGAAAAGTCATTGAGCTCTTGTGATTGAGTAGCCCCACATAGTGGAGTAATGAACAATTGGTGTGAGCAAACCTCTTCCTTAAGGATTGCTGAATGGTCAGTATTCAACTTTTCAAAAAGTCCTCTCTGGTACATTTGTTCAACAAAACACTTAGCTCCACAAATTCTATTTGTTGTTATCTAGCTGTAATTACAATTTTCAGAATTCTGAACCTTAATGAGCTGTTTCACACAATAGTTGTTACGTTATACACAAACCATCCTAATCCTTTCTTGGGCATGCAGGAAAAAGAGCATATTGTGATAACCAGCCAATTGCAGATGTGGTTGACAACCATTTCTGGTGGTCACAGAGCCGCTTTTTACTGGCATCATAGTCATGAGAATCACACCTGGCCATATCTATGATTGGCCAGTTCACACAATAATTTTTGCCCTGCAAGTACTTGCCCAGAGAGAATTCACATCTATTGTGTGAACAAGCCTGATATGTACTAACAATGTTGTTCAGTCAGTGCCTATTGCAAGAAAGCTGGCATTGTAGCAGCCAAGTTGGGCCATTTGAGGATGTGATATTTTATTTGGTACTGATTTAGTACACATTAGCAACCAGTACGCATAGTGAGAAATTGGGTGCTATACCTATTCAGAAGATATAGCTAGAGGGGGAAAAGAGTGTTATATGTGGATTTGGAGGACTTCTCTTCAAATCATTGCTCAGATGAAGCTCACTGGGTGATCTTGGATGAATCACTATCTTTCTGCCTAACTTACCCCATAAAGTGTTCTGAGGATTCATGAGATGAGAATGGTAAAACTCTTGCTTAATGAGAAGTGCTATAGAAATAAGAGCAACAGCAACAACATTGGGGGCCAAATATGATGTGGTGGTGGGCAGCCATGTTTGTTTATTCATGTCTGCCACATTCATTAGGCAAGTGGTGAGGGTCTTTATTTTTTATAATTGAATCTGAATATGGGTGAATCCTCCCTCTCCCAATTTACCTCACAACTTCCGTTGTTCAGGCACTTTTCTCCCATCTCATCTGATATGAGAACTGGGTTGAGAGAAAAATGACAGAGCACAGTAAGGGGTGGGGACCTAAGCCACATGTACATTTTCTTGTAGAAATATGACTCCCATCCTCTGCTTTATACTTGATTGGGGCTAAGAGCAAATATTGCTGCTTCACCATGCAATGCTCATGTGGGAAAAGGTAGGGGACTCTTAATGAAATTCATGAGCCCCACACCTGACTCCCCACAATTTTAGCCAAATCAGACTTCCACTCCATATTCTTTTAACTACAATAGTTAGTTTGTCCATGGCTAAAAGGGCAGCTGGGTGAAGGGCTTTGCACGTGTAGAACAACCTGTATGTTATCCTGCTCTCAGTGCACGTTAGGCTGCTGCTGGATGTTACTACAAGCAGGCAAACTGAGCAATGAGTGTGGCAAGGCAGCGGTTCCACTGGGCTGTCTATGCATGAACACAGCCATGCCAACTGAACTCCTGAAGGGCAACCCCAGTGCTCCTGCATAAAACACGTGGACATGCACCTTCCTGGCCATCTCTTGATGTGGATGTCGTTGCCAATACATATCTGATTGGTGTTGCTTTATGCATTTTCTCCGTATGGCACAAGCCATACATAGCCCTTTGCTGCACTTGAATGCTGCAAAGTCAAAGCTTAAGTGTACACAAAGTTCCTACTGACAGAAGTGGCAGAAAGGGCTTTGCAAGCTCTTGGAGTCCTTCTTCCTTCCTGCGCCCCTATCTAAGCTTGGGAGGCAGCTTTTCTGAACTTGGATGCTGATGCCATAGAAGTCAATGGAAGTCTGCCACCAGCTAAATCTGTCTGGGATTGAGCTGTAGCATGCCCATTAATTTCATTAATTCATTAATTTCATTTATCTTTAAGGTTACAGAAGAAGTTAACCCATTATTGCTATCTGACAAGAAAGTTGCACCAAATAGATGTGGAAGAAAAACAATCCTAAACAGGGAGCAAACTCAGCTTTATAATGAAAATTAGCATCACAAGACCAAATCTGTTTTGTGAAATATGTTTCATCTCATACTGCATTAAGTAAAAATATTTAATTCATTCATTCATTCATTCAGTATTAAATTTATATCTCACCCTTTGTCCCAAAGGGAGCCTAGGAAGGAAAACGTGATAAAACATTAAAAAGGTAAAGGTGTTCCCGCACTTGTAGTGCGAGTCGTTTCCGACTCTTAGGGTGACGTCTTGTGACGTTTACTAGGCAGACCGTATATATGGGGTGGGATTGCCAGTTCCTTCCCCGGCCTTTCTTTACCCCCCAGCATAAGCATATATATATATATGTATATGTGTGTGTGTGTGTGTGTGTGTGTGTATAAGTCTTTAAAAAATCTTTAAAATAATTCCAATACTGATGCAGACTCAGTAAAGGTATCTGCTTAAAAGGCTTGTTGAAAGACGAAGGTTTTCAGTAGGTGCCAAAAATACAACAGAGATAGCGCCTGTCTAACATTTAAGAGGAGTGAATTCCAAAAGGTTAGTGACTGATTTGGCATAGAAGGAGTGAAATGATCTTTCAAGTAAAAGTGAAAGTATTTCAACTTGGATCAACTTGGATATTATGCATAAGCAGAGAGTTGGATGGGATGACCTTGAGGTCCATTCCAGTCTATTGTTCTATGGTACTTTAATAGATTTACCCCAGTCCAGAGATTATCATACAAATACAGTTGGGGCCTTTTCTCTGTACCACTCTATTCCATTTTCCCACAGCTAAAATCATATTCTTAAGACTTTTTTTTCTTGCTTTTATTCTGGCAGAATAGAAACATGTTAAACCTGTCCATTGTTATAGCCCTTCTTTTCTCTCCTTGGGGAGCAGGGATGGATGGGGAAAGAGGAAGAACACCAAGTTTGATTAAAAGTAACAGTAGATCTGAAAAGTCCTCCTGAAAATATCATGTTAACTTGTCAGGTGCCACAACTATTTCTTCTGCTTTGCTGGTTAACGAATCATGATAGGAGATTGCGCACAAGTGCTCATGGCAGCCCAAGGGTTATTCTTTTGTTAAAGAAGAAACATTTTTATTTTATTTATTTATATATTACATTTATACCCCACCTTTCTTTTCATGCTAGAAACCCAAGCCAGCTTACATATGGTTCCCAGGCGGTCTACCATCCAGGCACTGACCAGACCTGACCCTGCTTAGCGTCAGCAGGGAGCTGGCCTCATGTGCCTTCAGACCATAGCCTGGGACTTTTGAAATACTTATCAGTTAAGTTTAGAAGCAATGTGAGTATATGACACTGCCTGTAGCTATTGCAGAGACATTCAAGGGTGCCTTAACTCAGCAAACCAAGATGGCAAATGACACTGGAGGTATCCTTAATCCCTGGCCTCATATAAACTAATGGTTACTTTAACAGGGTGATTTCTCCTTTTTCACCCCACAATATTTAATCACATATGAAGCATGCTATCTCAAATAGTATAAAGAGATTATCTGATGCTTAAAGGCTTAAGGGGTGGATTTGTGATAGCTGCTCATGTTAAAGGGGTGTTGTTTTTTGAAATGTATATGATCTTCAGATATATACAATATATGATTTTATTATGAAGATAATTTTGAATATAAGCCATGGGCTGTGTTCACACATGCTTCTTTTCACAGAGGACAAACTGGCTCTGGAATTAGACTGACTGATTCATCTTCCTCAAGTTCACACAGCGGAAGTTGCATAACTGATTACTCCTAGGTTTCAGAAAAGTTTGTGCTGAATGTTGGAAGTTATTCACACCCCAAACATAGGATCAGCTGAGAGAGAAGAGACACATTTAAAAAAAAGATGACACTCTGGCTACAAATTTATGTCCTGGGGGACTTAAACTGGCTCACCTATTGTGATTCATACTGATTTCTTTTTAATTCTGAAGAACCTCAAGAAAGGATAACTAGTGTAACATTTTCACCACTATCTAAAATGGTCATCACACACATTTACAAATGAGCATTTCTGAATTTTTCAGGCCAAAAAGAAGTTTTAAATGTGGCATTAAAAGCTGCCTGGATGTGATGTGCAGCCACATGTGTTTTATGCCTGTCCTGTTCATATACATAGTGTGTGGGGGGGGCAGGGTACATGAAAAGGGGAGCACACAGAGCAGAAAAGTGAAACCAGCCCCTTATGCATATGCAGACTAAGGATGGAAGATAAATTCAATTCAGTTCACATCTAAAGGTGAACCTGCCTAATTCACATTTGCCATAACTATGAGAACTGAAACACAGCCATCCTTTGAAATTCACACTTCTCTGAATTTTACAGTGCAGTTCTCCAGCCAAGAAATGTGTATAAAAATGCATAAAAATACATATATGGGTGAAAATAACATACCAAGATGCATGACATTACGGAAAATTGTTTTGCAAAAATACATCTGTTGTGCAAAATTGCACTAAAAATTGGGAGAAATTAACGCTAAAATACTGATGAATTTTCATAAGAACTTTTTTTAAAAAAAGAATCCACGAACTATGTGGAAATGTGGAGAACTGTACTTAAGTTTGGAAAAATAAGAAACTGGAATGAACAGATTCACCCATGCTCAACTCTCTCTCTCTCTCTCTCTCTCTCTCTCTCTCTCTCTCTCTCTTTTACTATGTTCTGTTGGTTAAAGCAATTTTCTTCCCCCTGTCCAGATCACTTCAAGCACCAGAGCAGGGCTGGAGTGGGGAAATTGTTTTCCCCATATGTGCCTTTTTGTTTAAAAACAAGACCCCCAGTTTATATATGAACAGGGCAGACACATACTGCATGACTCCCCTGCAATGCCTCATTTGGCCCCAGGAGATGGGTGTGAATGCTTAATTTGTAAGCCAAAAGGTGTCCTTAACTTGCCATCTTACATTGTTCCAGCAGTCATAACCTCCTCAATGAGACATTGGTTCAGTGCTACTGAGAAGGCTTGTAGCATCCTGTATTTCCATTCTAAGCCCAAACTTGATTTTTTGGTTTTTTGCATCAATAAATGTTGAGTGTTTTCTCCTTGTTCTTTTTCTTTTTCTGATTTTGTGAAAAGTGCTTGGAGACACTTTGGCGGAAGAAGTACTTTCAAAATTTAAGTTGTTGTTTCTGTTCAGGGACATCACTCTCGAAAAATGAATTCATTAATCCCAAGGTACAGCTTTTTTCTGAAAGGCAAAAATTTCAAGAAGACATTGCCAGCATCATTTTTTTGTTAAGTACAGGATCCTTGCTATATTCTGCAGCTCAGGACACTTAAGTAAAAGTCAAATGTGATTTGTTACTGTACTTGCAAAGCTTAGGGCAGTGGGTATATTTTAACAATTTTCAATAGAGTTCCACTCAGAAATACTTGAGGCCATCAGTATTTGATGGGCATATTCTATCCCAGATCACACCTCCATTTCATCTGTGGAAGGAGGGATAAAGTTGTACCCCACCAGGCACCAGGTCCATTCAACCCCAATGAAAAGGACAACACCTGCTAGTAGGAATGCAAGAGAATTCCGTTCAACCCACATTTTTAAGCAAGCTGACCTAATTTGCACCTCCCTGACTAATACACACATCGGATCATTATTATCCTCTGGATTTTGCACTTCTCCAAATTTTACGATACAGTCATCTATTCAAAAAAGTACCCAAACTTTTTTTAAAAAATGCATTTTTAGGATTAAAATACAGTAAGAACTGCATATATGGATATAAAATACACAGTTTAATACCTATTTTGTGAAAATGTATTATTTAAATGTGTAGTTATATATGAATTCCCATATGTATTTTTAAAAAATTGCAGTTCTATGCAAAAATGGGATGGAACGTACTTATACATGAACACATGTGAGATCATCATGGGCCTGAAATTGACTGATAGGTCTGTCCTTAAGACCTAGCTTCCAGGTATTGCCTCTCACAACAAAACCACCTTGGGTATAAAGTTTGGCTTGACCAAAAGGCAAAAGTTCTGCTCTTCATATATATATACAGTATTTTAGGTACAGGGAATTTAGATTGCTTTGTTTTATATTGCCCTATTTAACCAATGCTTATTTCATTATAAAGTTATATTTTATTGAAGAACTATCAACATAATTTTCCAGAACAAAAGAAATACAGGCATGTTGCACATTATCTGAACAGTTCATTTTGAGGCACATACAAAGCAGATATCTGTTCAATTATACTCTACAGATACAGTATGGTTGTCATGTATAATATGTAATGTGTCCAAATATTTCACACCAGTGGCTTCCTAAGTGTGAATCTGGATAGTGTAACTGGAAAACATTTCTAGTCTTTTACTAAAATGCAGATGTATTCATCCAAGTTTTTCTGGCTTACTCCACAGGACATCTAGTGGTGAAATTTCCAATTGCACCAAGTAGCTTAATTCACAATCTGCTTAAATCCAAGTCACCTTAAATCCTTATATTTACAATGAAATTGGTGGTGAATTGGGTCATAAGATTTATAGAGTTTTGGTTCATGGCTGCTTTGATCTTTTTCATAATCATTGCACATCTGTGCAAAAATAACACCAACATTTTTATTGCATGGTAATTGTACAAACTGTTCTACATATTACAAATAATGAAATGAGAGGATTCCAACTCCTCTCCCCATTCATTGAAATAATGTGTGAGAATGGGTTGTGGGATATGCAGGCTAGTCCTGACCCAGGGGCCACACATACCAGGAGTGGGAGTAAGCTGCACTTCCCCACAACTCCCTTCATGGGGGAGTCCACTGACACCCCTCCTCCCAGCTGTGGATAAACTAATATAATTTTAGGCTGTATCATTTGTGTAAATAGAGGGCACTGTGCATGGTGGACCTCTACATCCATATATGGTATACACATGGAGCCATTTCTAGGGTTGCCAGGTCAGAAGCATCCCAAACCCTGAGACTTCAGGGGCAGGCCCTAGTGATGCCATGGGGAGGTTGCTAGTGATGTCATAGTGGGCAGCCCTAGTGATGTCATTAAGCATGATATATTAAGCATCAATCACAGTTGCTTGGAGCATACCACTCCAACAGAAAAAAGGCAGCAATTTTAAACACACTTACTAAGGGATTAAGCCCCATAAAACTCAACAGGACTTACTTCTCAGTAGATATTGTTAGGATTGTGCTGCTGGTAAGGCATATCCATATCAAATCAGGGTTGGCAACCCCCTGCCTTGAATGCTCTGCCTGCCTTTTAAAGTGGCTACTGCAAACTTCTTTACAGACTTGACCCTTCACTGCAGAGAGAGGTTTGAGAAATGAGGAAGAGTTAAGAAGATTCTCTACTCTTTCCTGCCTATTCTGTGGGCTGCTATAAACTCACTTTGACAACTAACCCAATTCCAGTGAGTAATAATTAACACAGAGAAAACATACATGGTTTGGTCTACCTTCACAGGCAGTAGATTGGGAACAACAGCAATTGAAGCCACACTTCCCAGTATATGAATTCTCTTTTAGCTCAATTAGGCAAGAAACAGACCATAATGCAAATAACAAGGTGCATCATCAGTGTGTTTAAGGGGTTTAGCTGACCACATGAAACCACTATTGTTGCTTCTATGGATGTAAGGGACTAAGGTCAGAGGTAAATGAAATGCAAACAGAAAAAGAAAAAGAAAGACAGTTATGATTTCCTAAATGCAATACCATACCAACCACAACAAGATTCCTATGAATAAGGCAGAAAACCCGGCATCCCACAACCAGTCAGGGTTCCTAACAAAACTAAAAAAAAAATCCTGGCAGCCAGTCAGCCAAGGTCACAGAAATCCCCATGCAGTACAATCTGACCCGGGGCTGCAGTTAGTGCAGAATGCTGCAGCACGATTGTTGACATGAATGATACCCTATCAGCACATAACACCTCTGCTCTGAAATCTGCACTGGTTGCCAATTTGCTACCAGGCCAAGTTCAAGGTGTGCTTTCCACATTACGGGTGCCACATAGTACTTGTTCTGCTCTTGTAAGAAATCGATCCTTTAGTGTGGCAGTACCTACACTTTGGAACTCCCTGCCTATTTAAATTAGGCAGGTGCCTTCATTGTACTCTTTTCAGCACCTGCTAAAAACATTTTTGTTTGGGCAAGCCTACCCAAGCATGTAGAAGGTATTATGTTTTTTATATCTGTTTTTAACTCATTGTTGGTTTTATTATTTTTAATGTTTTTAAATACCTGTCTGTCTGTCTGTCTGTCTGTCTGTCTGTCTGTCTGTCTTTATTTATTTATTTATTTATTTATTTATTTATTTATTTATTCTATTCTATTCTATTCTATTCTATTTGTATACCGCCCCATAGCCAAAGCTGTCTGGGCGGTTTACAGTAACTAAAAACATTAAAACAAATACAATACAATTTAACTGTTTTTGCCAATATTTTTATTGTTTTAATTCTTGCTATAAACGACTTTGAGGTTTTTTTTACAATAAAGCAGTATATAAATGTTGTAAATAAAATAAATAAATAAATTTAGGAGTTACTGTGGCCCTGGGGTCTCTTTCCTCTTTTGTAGCGAGTCAGGATATTTGGTACCATCCAGCTCAGCACTGATGAAATGAACCAGCATTGGCTGTCCAGGATTCCAGGCAGTAGTCTCTTCCAGAGATTGAATTTTGGACCTCTGCATGCAAAGCATGTGCCCTATCACTGAGCTACAACCCTGTTTAAAAATGTATCTTTTAAAATTGTTCTTTTCAATTCACTAATGAATGCGCAGCATACTAAGGAAACATGCACGGGACTGCAGGTCAGTAATAAGAAACTTAACTCATCCAATCCAAAATTCAGAATCATGCCACTTTAAACTGTTTTGCAACTGTTTTATATTTGTTTTACGGTTATTGGATTTTAAATGGCTTTATTTCTTGTTGTGAGCTGCCTTGGTTTCCAACTCTACCTCACAGGGTTGTTGGAAATATTCACACTGGAGATGTAAAAATACATACAGCATATAATAGTTTATTGTCAAAACCAGTTGGCCATTGCAGAACATTTATTTAAAAAAAATAAGCTTTAGTTTCCTGCCAAATAAAAGCAGTGACACCTAAGTAAGCCCTGCCTAACTGCTTAAAAAAGGGATTGGAGGGGGAGAGAAAGATTTATAACATAACCCTTTTCTATGTTCACTTAAAAGTCCTACTGATTTTCAGCACAATCCTAACCATGCCTTCTCAAAGGTAAGTCCTACTGAATTCAATGGGGTTAACCACCAGGTATGTGGAATTAGTACTGCAGCTTTACTCCCAGAAAAATTTCATATTGGAAAGGTTTTCAAAACAGGTTATGGATTAGACAAATAAGCAGCCCTCTTCCACAGTCCTGTAAAAGTTAAACATTGTTTGACTCCTTAATTAGAAAAGCATAACACTACAGCATGCACACTTTTAAAAACTTGTATTCAAAAATTATTTGAAAAATAAAAAGTATAATATACCACTTTTGCAAGTAATTAAAAAAAACCTTGCATGCACACTTTTATGCCTACCAAGATGCTGCTGTGATTTTCTGTTGTAGTGCAATCCTATACATGTTTACTCAGAAACAAGTCCCAATCCTGTACAAAGTACTCTTTATGCTGCTGAAAGCTATATATTTACTGGATTCCTGATGTGAGACAAGCAGGAAAAGGAAACTGTTCTCAGAACCTGAAATGAGGTTTACCTCTTGCTACTGTCAGTCACAACACTGACTTCACTTATTGGCTAAAAACCTGAAAGGACAGGAATTAGAGCAGAAACTAGAGCAACTAACAGAAGTTGCAGGGGGGTGGCTGACATTTTGGTTTATATCTTTTGAACCAGACCATCTAGAAACTTAATTTTTTTTAATGAAAGCTAAGAGTATGGAGATTAAGGTGACTCACCCAGAGACCTGGAGAGGACCCCCAAAAACTGAAGTCTCCAGCTGAAAACTGGACACCTGGTAACCCTATTTCTCACATGCTCCAAATGTGGAGATGGTAGGGGACATGCACAGGTAGCCATGCAACCCTATGGCCTCTCAGTCTATTCCATTTGTCACTATGGCCATCTCATTCCTCTATATATTATCTCTATATTATCCTTCATATTCTTCTCTTGTTTTGCTTAACTGTTTTGCTTCTCTTTCTCCCATGCATCATATCTGCTCTTCCCTTGGTCCATGCCCCTTGACATTCTCTTCATGCCTCTGGTACCCTTTTCTTCATAAACCCAAGATGGAACCCTCCCTTCCCCAGCCCCTTGCTGTCCCCTGTCTTTGGTATTCTTTATTTCTTGACATCTGTCAGGCTCCTCCCACTTATGATTGAAACTTACCTCTTCACACTGGGTCATTATTGTTGTTTTATTTATAATCTATATAATTGTATAAATATTAAATTATATTATTTTTCACAAAAGTGACTCAAAGCAACTTACAGAAACAAATATTAAAGACTAGTATTAAAACAAGAGTGAAAAACAACCTAAAATGCTCACCAATAACATGTATGGAAGATCCAACTCAACCCACCCTACTAAAAAAATGAGCTGAAGGCCACAAACCTATTTCACCTTTCAGATTAAGGTACCAAAACCTGGTACCTGGTAAACTGTTTTGCCTGCCACCTAAAACAGATAATGATGGTGTCAGGATTGTCTCTCTGGAAAGAACATGCCTGGCACAAATGGGGACCCACCACTGAGAAGGCCTGTTCTCATGTTGCCACCCTTTCCACCTCCCTTAGAGGGGACACACGAAGAGGGCCTCAGATGTTGAACAAAGAGTCCAGGTTGGTTCATGTGGGAAGAGGCATTCCTTAAGGTCTTGGGGTCTTGGACCGCATAAGGCTTTATAGGTCAAAACCAGCACTTTGAATTGGGCCCAGAACTAATTGGTAGCCAATGGAGTCATGCCAGTCATCTTACACGTTTACCATTTCCTGCCACATCCCTTACTTAGGTTGTGAGCCTGATGACAAGACCGTGGTCCTATTTTGCTTTTATATAAAGCACCTGGTTTTTGTAGGCACCCTGGAAATACATAAACTAGCAAATAATAAATTGGTCTTTAGAGAAAACTTGGGCTGCTAAAGTTTTGTTTTTCAGTGTGTATCCACACTGAAACAAATATTTTTAGGCTGCAATCCTATGCACACTCACTTGGGAGTAAGTCCATTGAACTCAGTGGGGCTTACTTGTCAGTAGATGTATATACAATTGCATTATTGCCTTCTTATCCAAGATTTCTGAAGTATCTCAAAGCTAATCTGGAGTTTGGGGTATCCATGACATTTGCATGGCAAATTAGAAGCCAATGCAAAGAACATTCTCTTTTTTTAAAAAAAGCTCAGAAAAAGGCCATCTTTAATCATGTCCACATTCCCTTCTCTTCTTTTAAAGCAATGTATCTGAGGTAATTACAGTCATGAGTCCATTGATGGCTACATTATCACATTAACTAGGCAATAATGAGAGAGATGCCATAGGTTATCAGAGACTCAGTGCAATAGGATTTGCTTCAGCATGAAATGAAGTTGAGTGTTAAGAGGAAATCTTCACATGCCAGATTACATGGGCTCACCTTATTAATTACTGCTCAGCCCTCCCCCCATCTGCTCCTCCGTGTTAACAATCAGATACTTCAGGGGCAGACTTTGTTCTGCAAGTGTCCACACAAATTAGGGGGATGAAATCTGCACAATGCATGAAGAAATTGCTCAGCATCACCAAAGACTGTGTGAGCCAACAAACACTATTAATTTAGGCTTATTTAAATGCCACTTAAGCCTGCTTCAGGTGTTCTCTCTCCTGCCAGCTCCATCCCCATCATCACATTTTCAAGAGCCCCACCGCTATCCGCATGTTGGGAGAAATGGCTGCAACGGGGAAGGCTACTGAATATAAGTAGAATTTCCCACAATCTGGAACCCTGCCCAGTTGTCCATCTAGTCCTGCATTCCATAGTCCCCTAAATCTGAGGTGGGGAACCTCTGGCCCTTCAGATGTTGCTGGATTTCATTTCCCATCATCCCAGACCATTAACCAAGCTGCCTGGAGTTGGAGTCCAACAATATTTGGTGCCCCTGTATAACTCGAGGCTGATGTGATATAGTTCCCAATGTCATCCTTTTCTATCTTGCTTCTTTTTAAATTTTATTTTAAAAGCCACAGATTTCTGTGATTGTAGCATTTATATGCTAATTTTAAAGGTCATTTTGGAAGGTGTTTCTAAGAAGTAGACCACAAATTTCAGGAAACAATATATGGTACAGAATTAGATTCATATTCCTCATCTTGCTCTGACTTGAGATCACTGAATTTTACATAAAATATTGCAACCAAATTCTAATGTCCAATTTACAAAATATGTTGCAAAACCTGAAGTTTAGCCCTGTCCTGAAAACAGAATCTCTGGAATGAACTGATAGTATGATGGAGATCAAAAAACTATCTTATCTAACTCCTTAGGTCCTTAGGCTTAGTGATTGCTCGTAACAGACCAGACAAAAGCCCCTAACACTGCATAGATTAGATCCCAATGCATACCAAAAAATAAATAATAATAAAATAGTTACATATAAGAAAGATACTTCCAGAGAAAGTGTGTCAGACAGCCCAAGCCAAGCCAAGCCAAGCCACATCATAGTCCTAAATGACTTGGGGCCCAGTTAGGGTTGCCAGGTTCATGGCCTGAGACTGATCCTGTATCTTTAGGAGAAGAGAAAGTCAGCCAAGTGCAGGTGTTCTTGCAACACTGTAATGAGAAAAATCACAAGGTAGAATTCTCCCTTTCCCCTGCACAACTTTTAAAGATACAGAAGACCTCTTGGAGGCCGGGCCTGGCTCCTGCCACGGATCGCTGAAGGGGAGGGAGGGGCCCCTCAAGGGCCTCTGTAGCCCCAGGGGCCCTCAGGCCAGTGCCCCACCTGGCCGCCCTTTAGAACTGGCCCTGGCTAGGCAGCACCACTAGACACTTCCTGTAAACAATATTGCCTTGAAACTGTGCCTTCGTCCCCTCCTGGCTTATTGCTACATTATGTCTGGGTGCATTTACAGGCCTCAATCCCCCTGTATCTTTGTGCCTATAAAGATTACAGCCGTGGGTTGCTCTGGATACCTGATGATGTTACACTATCTCTTCACCACTGCCACCATTGATACTGTTTCCCAACCTTGGTATATGCCCTGCCCACCCTTCTGTTCTGTGAAAGCCCAGCCAAGGATCAGGTGTTTTGGTAAACCAAGAAATATTTATTTATATACACAGGGAATAACAAGATTACTTAAAGGTTTAGTCAACAAGCGTGTGGTTTCATAAGATGTGTTACTCTTTATGTTTGTTAGTCATCAATATCCTACTTTACTACCCACCTAATCCAATCCACCAACCAACCCTCCAAAACCCTCCAAACCAACCAACAGAACCCCTTCTCAACTGTCATCCTCTCATTTATACCTTCAGACACTCAAACGCTCAGCCAATCATCATACAACATTCTTCAACATACCAACCCATGTACTCCCCCTCTCACTCAGTCTACTTACCACATATACTTTAATAAACCCACACTTACCATATTTACAGTATTATATATATACAGAGACATCACAGTCACATCTGCACCAAACATTTAAAACAGTATTATACCACTCTAACAGTCATGGCTTCCCCCAAATAATCCTGGAAACTGTAGTTTGTTAAAGGTATTAAGAGTTGTTAGGAGACCTCTATTCCCCTTACAAAGCTACAATTCCCAGAGTGGTTTAACAATCAATCCCTTTTCCCAGGTAACTCTGAACTTTTGGGAGAGGCAATGACTGTTAAAGTGGTATAATATTGCTTTAAATGTATGGTATGACTCTCCAGGGTTTCAGACAGGGGTGTCTCCCAGCCCTATCTGGAGATGCTGGAGACTGAACCTGGGGCCTTCTGCATGCAAATCAAGAGACCTACTACAGAGCTATGGCCTTCTCCCATATAATTCTGCTTGTGCATTAAGATCTGCAGAGGAGGCCTTGCCTGTGGTTCTACCACCAAGGGAAGTTCATGGGATGCCAACAAATAAAGATGCACACCTCTTTGCCCAGTCCTTTGCGGAAGGTGAAGGGTAATTGTGACTGTGAACATGTTTTATCTGGTTCTTGCTGCTATGCAATGGTTTACTGAGACTATACTGTGATTTATGTACTGTGATTTTACCCGAAGCATTGTTAGTATGGTTTTAATTTGTAAGTGTTCCCCACCCCCATCAAAACAGTTTGTGGTGGTTGTTTTGCTGGATTTTGCTATGATTTTGCAACAGTGAAAGTTGCAAAATATCTTAACCTACTCTGGGGAACCTTTTCACTTCACTTCAGATGCTTGGGCCATTCCATATATTCAAACAGATGTGGCATTGCATAAGGATGCTACTGTTTATATGAAATAAAACTGCATAGCTTGGAAAAGTTACTTTTTTGAACTACAACTCCCATCAGCCCCAGCCAGCATGGCCACTGGAATGGGCTGATAGGAGTTGTAGTTCAAAAAAGTAACTTTTCCAAGCTCTGTTGATAACTTGAAGTTCATTTTCTGTTCTGCTTAAAATGACAAATAGACAGCCCTCCATCTGTGAATGGGGACAGATTAGGCAGACGTATGTTTACTGATTTTTGCACTAGTAGCAGGACCTCAGCAACAGCAATAATGAAAATCACCTTCACCTTCTTGTCTGCAAAGCCATTAAGTCTAGAGACATGCTGGTTTTGGCAACAGAGAAATCAAAGTGGTAGCACAGTACCAAAGATCTGTGTTAAAGAACAAAAATCCACAAGCTGCTTCAAATATTAACAAGGAACCCTGAAATTTTCTATCAATTTCTTTTCATGGCCTTGTGACATTTTCAGCTTAAAACTATATTGCTTAACATCAAGGCACTTTGAGAAAGCTGCAGTTGGGAAAGGTAATTTTGGAGGGAGATTCAGTAGAAAGTAATTTTTCAGAGAGGTTCACTGGAAAAAGGTAATTTCAAAACCAATTGCCACATTCTTTTCCTGTTCTTTTGTGTCTTTTCTAAATAGCCCTAATGTCATTCATGGCCACACTGTGTCAATACATCAGTCCCGGCTAAGTCGTTTGTGCAAAGTAAGTTTACAGAAACTGTAGCTTTGGGCTATGTTATTCTAGGACTGTGAAGATCAAACAATGCAATTTCACTTGGAAGTTTCATCAATTTTGCATCAATGTTGATACTGGAACAAGAGCCCCACATACAGAATCATAATTTTGTCTGACTAAAATTTGTTTTTTGATAGGAGAAAGTCATCTCATATGATAATGCATACTGAAGTAAGCCTTTTTCTTTGTAATGTAGCTCAGTCAGTACCAGGCTGCTTTGCCACAAATTAAGGTGAAAGCGACTTTGAATAGTGATCTGCAGAACATCATTTGATACTGTTTTAAAGCACTAAAGGCAAAATAACTAATTTTCAGATGCATGGTATTATATATTATTTGTTCAGTGGAAGAACGAGAACCAGCTTTCATCTGCTTATTTTCCTGAAAGCTTTTGAAAGCTATTTCATTTTTTTTAATAGGCTAAAATAAACCCTCTGAAAATTACCAGCCATCTTCTGTTTGTAGCCTTTGATTGTGTCTCCATAGAGAAAATGGGTGGTTGCGGGGGGTGGAGGGCTCCTGCAAAGCAAAAGCAAAAGTTGAGAGGGTAAATTTATTATCATTGTAGTTGTTGTTGTAGTTGTTGTTAACAACAACAATTGAATTATAGCAATTGCCTTTATATAAAGAGGACTGTGGCTTTGTGGTAGAGCACATGCTTTGCATGCAGTAAGTCTGAGCTCCATTCCTATACACCTCTGGAAAAGATCACTGTACAAAACTATGGGTAGATGCTGCCAGCCCATGTAGATAGACCTGAGCCAGGTGGACCAATGATCTGACACAGTATAAAGCAGCTTCCTGCATTGTTGAGGCTTTGCACCCATCAGCAGGGGGTTGCATCCTGCATAATCATTCTATGGATGGAAGATGCTTCCATTCATGGATGGAGAGTCTTGATCCATCTGTGAACACAAGCTTCCTCTGTAAATATAATGAAAACTTTGGGTCCAGACTAGTCTTTCTTTTATAAAGTTTATCTGTTCTTTAACACATGGCTTGTGTAAATTAAATACCATAGTGTAAAAATTGAAGCTCTTTTGTCCTCTAAACAATGATTCAGAAATGTGCATCCTGATTTAGTGGATGCAATCCACATAGATTTCCATGTGTGATCAGTGTGATCAGGTGCCTAGCATGCAAAGATGGGGTGCCTATGGAGAGGAAGTTAAGAGCTGCCAGTGCTAAAATCAGGAACCTGCAGCTCCATACACAAATCATTCATGCAGTGAACCACCACAACTAGGGATTGGAGCATTACTCTGGGCAGTGGAGGATTCCTGGGTTCCAGGAGTGACTCCACTTACTCAGCCGACGCCACTTACTCAGCCTAGCCCTTGGTTCTCCCCACCAGAAAAGGCCATAAAAGCTTTCTCTTCAGGCAGAGATTTTGTTTGGATAATGGTAGTCATTACTGTAGCGGTAGGAAACCACTTTCAGCCTGAGGACTGGATTGAAACCTGCCCAAACTCCCAGAGGCCACATTCTGATGGTGAGCGGGGTCAGAGGAAAAGTGGGCAGCCCAAATTAGGAGGGACCAAAGGCTGCTGGAACAACAACAACAGAAAGCTAAAAAAGCAAACATTAACATATTGTCACATTTCCAGCTATCAAAGCACAGCCATTCCCTCCAGTGTATACTTTGTAGGAAAGCAAACACACACTCACACTTTTCAATCACCCAAAGAGGGACACATGGAGCTGGGAAAGGGAATGGGAAGACAGAGCATTCTGCCCACTCTCTCACAAAGGACATGGGTTAGTAGCCAATCTTAGTCCTACTCAGAGTAGACCTATTGGCGCACTTCCCCCTGCCTGTCCCCACTGAGGCAAAGGAAGGAGGAGCTGTGGAAGCAGCCATGAAGGTGGAAGCCTGGAGGGCTTGGCATATGCGTGTTAGAACATGCATGCACAGCTGGGTGGAGGTCCAAAATAACCAGAGGTTTAGGGACATGAGGAAGATCTGACCAGAGGTCCGGAGAGGACCCTGAAAAGCTGGAATCTCCGGCTGAGAGCCGAAGGTCTGGCATCCCTAGCCGAACAGACCTCCCTATAAGATGGTATCTGCAGGAGACCTTCACCTGCAGAGTGCACTGATCGACTGGGTATATAACGGGTAAGATGATATTTCAGGTATCCTGGTCCCAAGCTGTATAGGGCTTTGTACACCAAAACCAGAACCTTGAACTTGGCCCAGTAGCTAATGGGCAGTCACTGCAATTATTTTAGCAGTGGGGTGGCATGTTGGCGATACCCTGCCTCAGTGAGCAGTCACACTGCCACATTTTGCACCAGCTGCAGCTTCTGGACCAGCCTCAAGAGTAGCCCCACATAGAGCTCATTACACTAATCCAGCCTCCGGGTTACCAGTGCATGGACAACGGTAGTTAGTCTATCCTTGTCCAGAAATGGCAGCTGCTGTCTTACAATCAGAAGCTGGTAAAAGGCACTCCTAGCCACTGAGGTCACCTGGGCCTCTAAAGACAAAGATGGATCCAGGAGCACCCCCAGATTATGAACCTCCTCTTTCAGAGGGAGTACGACCACATCCAAAGCAGGCAACTGACCAATTATCTGAATTTGGGAACCACCAACCCACAGTGCCTCCATCTTGCTAGGATTCAGACTCAGTTTATTGACCTTCATCCAGCCACCACCTAGTCCAGGCACTGGTCCAGGGTTTGCATGGCCTCTCCTCATTCAGATGTTACAGAGAAATAGAGCTGGGTATCATCAGCGTACTCATAGCACCTTGCCCAAAATCTCCTAATGATTGCTCCCAATGGCTTCATATAGATATTAAACAGCATTGAGGATAAGATGGTACCCTGCGGCACTTCATGGCACAACTGCCAGGGGGCCAAAGGACAATCGCCCAATGCTATTCTCTGAAAACAATCCTGGAGATATGATCAGAACGACTGCAAAAAAAGTTTTTAACTCTGCTCCTTTTCATTTTAAGGTTTTTGTTTTAATTTTTGATGATGTTTTGCTTGCGCTTGTTCTTATATTTAAACCACTTTCAGAGCCCTTGGGTGAAAAAGCAGAATAATCCCCTCCCTTTTATCAATATAAACCAATACTGCTAGATTGATTGTTGGTTTCTGATCACCTCTTTGTTGAGTGAGAGACTGATTTCATTTAACCATTTCCATTGATGGGTGATCAGCACTGGTCAAAGCCTGACTATGTGTTTGGTGAAGATTTTTTTTTTTCGGCACACATCTGAGAAAGGTAGCTCTGAAATTAGTGCCAGTTCCAGAATTGTTGCATCCCCGTGGAAAGGTGTAGCATGTTGCAAGTTTCACATGAATGCATGTTTTGGATTTATTTTGTTTCAAGCCCCTGATCAGATGGTTCTGCAGATCCTTCCGCCACAGAGCCTCACCAGGATTGAGGCAAACACATCAAATTCAGTTAGGAAGCTGCCTTATACTGAGTCAGACCCATTGGTCTATTTAGTTCAGAACTGTCTACACTAACGATGGAAGGATTTGTCTTTCAATGCAAGCAGAATCAAATTTATCCCTCATCCCTAGTTGACACTGACTAGCAGTGGCTTGCCAGGGTTTCAAGCAAGGATCTTTCCCAGCCCTACCTGGAGACGCCAGGGATCAAAACTGGGGCTTTCTGCACGCAAAGTAGATGCTGTACCACTGAACTACAATGGTATCCACACTGTGTTCTGTGGATGTAAATTCCAGAAGGGCCAGTGACGGGGGGAAAGTACTGACCTTCAACAGGTGTCTTGATAGAATGACCTAAGCTCTTACTTTTCATATTAACACAAAATAACAAGTTTTTACCTTTATCTCTGTGGGCGGAAGAGTGCTGCTATCTTGTCTTTACATTCCAGGTGGGAAAATGGATAATGCTGGCACGACACTATCCTATCTGAAGGCTGCTGTATCTGTTCACCTTGGAATAGAACTATTTTACAATAGAGACATCAGAATTATTGTGATGACACTAATTATTTTCCACGACTGGACTCTTTTCTGTCATCCCATGCAAGGTTTCACTCCAATCCTGATTTGGGATTTAGATGTGAAGGAAGGATAATATTGTTTGTTACAGCTAGAAGAGCAAGGGTATGACATAAGTTGCAATCCTGAAAGGGCTGTTGCTCAGCAGAAGATCTTGTGTTTTGCATAGAAAAGAATCCAGGTTGATTGATTTGTTTATATCGGTACAAGACCAGCAAATTTAAAACAATAAAATTGTAAACATTGACCAGATCAGGTACAAAATAGTTACAACAAGTGTTAAAATGTTTGGGCCAAGCTGTTTCTGCGTGCCATGGCCGCCACACAAAATCTCGCCACCATATCCGTAACAAGTGGATCACGGTCGTCAAGTAAAACATGCACCTGGATATCTTCAAAAGGTCTGAATCTTTTTAAAAGGCAAGGAGATATAAACAAAGTGCGAAGGTCTGTATAAAAGGAGCAATGTAATATGACATGCTCTACCCCTTCTATCACTCCAGAACCACAAATACAGACCCGTTCTTCTAGTGGTACTTTCTTATATCTCCCCTCCAATACAGCAGAGGGGAGAACTTTAAATCCAGGTTGAATCCTCAGCATCTTCAAAAAGAACTGGGGAAGACCCGTGCCTGAACCCTGGAATGCCACTACCAATCAGTGTGGACAATATCCAGCTAGATGGGACAAAAACCTGCCTTGGTAAAAGGCAGGTTTATTTTTTATTTATTTTTATTTTATTTTATTTAGGTTCCTAATTCTAGGTGCTTTTACTTGAGAATAAGCCCCACTCAGTATAGTGATTACATATGCATAGGACTGCATGGAGTATGTGTAATCCTCTGCTACATAGTTGAATAACTTGGCCAATAAGGATAGACCTATGAACTATGTCTGCTCCTCAACATCTTCCCTCTTATCTGGGACTCCAGATCTTGATTCACAGACTTCTAGGCTGAGAACTATGTATTCTGAGGATTCTGAGCCATTTTTAAGAACAGAACAGGAAAGGGTGTCCAACATCAGCCTCAGTGATTGACCATATACCAATATTGTTTGAATAAGCAAACTTGCATGTTCCCTTTAAGAGATATTTGGGAAATATCCCTTGTACCTGTTTACCAGTGATGTAACTTCCTAAAGGGTAGGGTTACCTGGCTTTCTCTTCCTCCTTTGTCTGGTTGTTTTTGCATATTCTCCATTAAGCCTGAGGAGAGTGAAGCATGCACATGCTCCTCTCCAAGATGACCATTATAATGGACTGAGACTCCTTTTATTTCCTCTAAGCTAGAGCCTATGTTTCCTGAACATATGAAAGGTCGTGAGTAAACATTCTTTATCTGTTACCTAAGAAGATTGTATCTGTTATTATTTGTGTCTGAGGAAAAAAGACGGGCTGGTTGATTCTCATCCTGCTGCTTGCATTTATATTTCTGCTAAGAAATAGGACCACGAAACTATTCCTATTTCACACATATTTTTAACAAATATTTCAAAAATCTCTAAGCGGTGTACAGTTTAGAAAACAAATAATATATTCAGGGCCATCACCAGAGGGCAGCCAGGTTGGACCCTGACTGAGGGTCCCTGTAGCCCAGAGGGGCAGCTGAAGTGCCCATCCTTAGGGTTTGAAGGTGGTGCTTCCATTCTGTGATCCACTGCAGCATTGGGTCCTGTAACCTGTCCCTGTCATGGATCATGGAGAGGGAGCTCCCAGGTCCCCCAATACAAATAGTGTGGGCTTCAGTAAATCCACCTGCCCACCCCACCTACCTCTCTCATCAGTGTGAATGCTGTGCACATTGTGTGCACATGCGTACCATCACCCAAGATGGCAGTGGGGGCTTCCCTAAGGGGCTGATGCCCCATTGCCATTTTGGTTGATGGCAGGCATGTGCACTATGCATGTACATCAGTCACACAATGGAAGAGGTAGGT
Organism: Rhineura floridana; assembly: GCF_030035675.1. Taxonomy (NCBI): domain Eukaryota; kingdom Metazoa; phylum Chordata; class Lepidosauria; order Squamata; family Rhineuridae; genus Rhineura; species Rhineura floridana. The sequence continues at coordinate 119,134,817 of NC_084485.1, read as the reverse complement.
GGGGTGGGCAGGTGGGCTTATTAGTCCCACGTTGCCTATATGGGGGGTGTTGAGCTACAGCACCATGGGCCTGGGCAGGCTGGTGCCCAAGGGCCCAGTCATGCCTGGTGTTGGCTCTCAGTATATAAATAAAACATGAAAACAAAAATGAAAGCACAACCAAACACCAGTAAAACAACACTACAAAAACACATAAAAGCATATGAAAGGAAATAAAAAAGAAATTCAGGCACATAAAACAGGGTCCAATCTTACTGATCAGGGAAATCCTGGGCAAAAATATACATCTTCACAAGATGTCTGAAGCAACTGATGGTTGCTGCTTTATGTGTGGCCAAGGGAAAGGCATTCCACAGTAGAGAGGGAACAGCAGAAAATCCTTGCGCAGATCACCACCCTATGATATTTTGTAGGGTGTAGTGACATGAGCAGAATTTCTCCAGATGATCTAAGTGATCCTACACATCTGTACAGGGGCAGGGGATCTTTCAGGTAATCTGTTCCTGAGTTGTACAGGTTTTATATATGTTAACAACAAGACCTTGAACATGGCCTGATAGTTGATCGGCAGCCAATACAGTTCTCTCAGCAGAGCTGTAATATGTGTGCATCCATTATGAAGTCTCTGGATAGGCCAGGTCTTCTGACCTCCTCCATTTTCCAGCTCCTAGGATGAAAAACACTCATTCTAGGTTGAAGTTTGGATACAGACTTCCACAGACTTCCATCAACCTTCTGTGTAACTAGGGGTCATCTAAAGCTTTTCTTTTCATACTTTGCGGTGATTAGCCAGCCACTATCCAGGCCTCCAGGGCATTAATAGGCCCTGTGGCAGTGGCAGAGCATGTTTGCATTGTTGACCAACTAAGATCAAAACTTCTTTAAATTGCAGTTCTTCATCTTCATCTTCATTTTGATGTTCAGAAGTTCTTGAAGGTACAGAAAGAATCCTATGAATGTAGTTTTAAGTGGCGATACCACCTTAAGTTGACTTCAATGTGGTGATCCAACTTTAAACAGCATCACATTTTTGGGGGTTAAACTCCTCCCAGTTTTCACTCTCCATAGTTGACTATGCATTTGGAGATATTGTGCTATCATGCACAAGATGCCAACTGCTTGATTGAGAATGGTGGGGGAGAGGATCGATAAATGGGACAGGGTGGAGGGAAAGAGTCTGCAGCACAGACTTAGGGCATGTTCTTTTCTGCTTGCTGTTCTCTTTATATTTCTCCTTTTTATGTGGCTGCCTTTTCCCCTTTATTCAACTCTTGTGGTGCTGAATGCTGATGACATGTTGCTGCATGCAGCCCCAGGCAGGAGCTTTTTGATAAGTTTAGATAAGTTAAACATGAAATACAGAACTTGTCTGGTAAGTAGGTGGGTCTGGACTCTGGAATCCTTATTAAGGATTGTTGAAGTCTATTTGAATTTTTAAAAAATCCATATGCAAAATCATGCTAATGGATACTTTGATGGAAGAGAAATATGGAGGGATCCATAAAAAGGAGAGCTATATGTCTGTACACTGTTGGATTCTAGCCTAGATAATGAGTTGTATGCAGTGCTGCTGATCTGCTCATGCAACAGACTTCTGCTTGCACAACAGAACTTCTTCCTCCTCTCTTCTTCCCTGCAGCCCACTACACACCCTCAAATCTGCTCCAGAGGGTTGGGGACCTTCCAGAGCAGATTTTGGGGGTGTGCACAGAGAGGGGAGAGAGGGGAATTCCTGTTTCACCAGTGGAATTCCACTTGCACAGCATTGGATGCAATCCATTAAAATCCTATTCATGTAAAGGTAATGGGGAACTTACCCTGAAATCCTCAGATCACTTACTCATGACTGAGTACATTCAGTCAAGTTACCAGGTGTCCTCCAAAAATCTCTTCCAGCACAATCTTATGTCTACTCTGAAGTAAGTCTGAAGTCTACTCTGAATTCTGTGGGGCTTACTCCCAGGAAACTAGGAAATCGATTATAGCATTAGCAGACAATGCTACAGTCACAATTTTGCAACATTTGCTAATGTTTGTCTTAAAGAAAAGTAGTTTTAATGAACTGTATGAATCCTATAGTAGTTAAATTAGCTAGGTTTATTATTTATGGAGGCTAAAGGAGAATCTCTCTGTAGTTGGTCTCCCTCAGTTTTGATTTTGGAATATTTGCATCAGATACAGTCAAACGTTATCAATCTTTTGATGTATGTATGTTTTTTGTTTTGTTTTTCGTAATCGTTTTGAAATGCTCAAATAACAGTCAGATAATTTGAAGAAAATAAATATCATATGCCAGTGGTGTTCAAAAATATTTGGGGTGAGAAGTTCAGTGATGGCAGACAAACTGGTAAAAAAAGAAGAAATTTGCCCAGCATTACTGAACATCCTCTGCAGTGCTGAGCCAGAGGAGAATGTTGGCATAGTTGAGTACTCTCTGAATTCATAGTAGATGGCCACAAGGCCCAACTGAATTCAGTGTGCATCTTAGAAAATGCCCCCATAATCTTCAGCAAAATGCAGGAGTTCCATGGCAGGCAAATCAATCCAGAAATTGGAAGAAGAACATTTGATAAACATGGAGACATATTCTGGCACATTACTGTTAAACACGAAATACTGGCTATTAGGTGGATGATTTTTCCAATTACCAACAGCCGGATAACAAATACTGAAACAAAATCCATTGTGGAGTCCTGCAGGGATCGGTCTTGTCCCCTATGCTCTTTAACATCTATATGAAGCCGCTGGGAGCGGTCATCAGGAGCTTTGGAGTGCGTTGTCACCAGTATGCTGATGACACACAACTCTATTTCTCCTTTTCATCTTCTTCAGGTGAGGCTGTTAATGTGCTGAACCGTTGCCTTGCCGCGATAATGGACTGGATGAGAGCTAACAAACTGAAGCTCAATCCTGACAAGACTGAGACGCTGTTGGTGGGTGCCTTCTCGACCCAGGTGGTGGATGTTCAACCTGTTCTGGATGGGGTTACACTCCCCCTGAAGGAACAGGTTCGTAGCTTGGGGGTCCTTTTTGATCCATTCCTGTCGCTTGAGGCTCAGGTGGCCTCGGTGGCACAGAGTGCATTCTACCATCTTCGGTTGGTAGCCCAGCTACGCCCGTATCTGGATAGTGATGACCTTGCCTCAGTCGTCCATGCTCTGGTAACCTCGAGATTGGACTACTGCAATGCACTCTACGTGGGGCTGCCTTTGAAGACAATTCGAAAACTACAGCTAGTGCAAAACAGCAGCCAGACTGCTGACGAGGACCAGACGGTCCGCACATATAACACCTGTTCTGGTGCGTTTGCACTGGCTACCTATTTGTTTCCGGGCTAGATTCAAAGTGCTAGTTTTGACTTGTAAAGCCTTACACGGTGCAGGACCACAATACCTTGCGGAACGCCTCTCCCGCTATGAACCTACCCGCTCACTACGTTCAACATCTAAGGCCCTCCTCCGAGTCCCGTCTCATAGGGAAGCTCGGAGGGCTGTTACTAGATCCAGGGCCTTTTCAGTGGTGGCCCCCGAATTATGGAACAGTCTCTCCGATGAGGTGCGCCTGGCGCCTACTCTTCTATCTTTTCGGCGCCAGGTTAAAACCTTTTTATTCTCCCAGGCATTTTAATGTTTAATGTTTATTGTTAAGTTAATTTTATTCCAAGTGGTTAAATGCTCAAGCTGTATGTTTTTAGTGATTTTACCTGATTTTTATTTTACTGTATTGTATTTTATTCCTTGCTGTGAACCACCCAGAGAGCCATAGGCTAAGGGCGGTATAGAAATGGAATGAAATAAATAAATAAATAAATAAATAAATAAAATGCCAAACAGAGATCAAATACTTGGGGGAAAAAATAGCATTTAGTGAATTAGAATATGGGGCATCAAACTGCTCAAAGGAGAATTCTGGAGGTGAAACTCATGTCACCCTAATGTGTTTTCTTTTGGCTATCCTGCAGAGCTAGCAAAGCATCCATTGGCTGGACTTTTTCCACAGACTTCCAAAGGACATTAATCTGCCACATCATTGCCAATCCATCACCCTGTAACAAATGCTAATTCTACTTGGTGAAAAATATAATCAAATTATTTTAAAATCTTTTACCCCCTTTTACCATCATATGAACAATGGCATAGCTGAGAAATAGTTCCCCTGGATTGTGGTTCCCATGAAATGCCTGTTCTATTAACATTTATGTTTATAATTATCCTGCAGTTTTAGCTGGGTTCACTTGAACATAGGCAAAACATGGCACTTTTCTCACAGATCCAAGCAGCTGATGGGCAAAGGTTAATTTGTCAGTACATGGACACATTAGATTGTCACATCTGTTATTAATTGCAAACAAATATATTAGTCTAATTAAACATAGCAAGGAACTGACCTAAATTGTGCAATGGTCTGCTGTAACATATATTCTGCTATTAACACACTTCGTGTTTCATGTTCAGCTTTTGTATACTGATGGGAAGTTACATTCTTAATTGTAAAGCTAGTTACCCTTCTTGCAAGTCACCACTTACTGCTGAAACGTTGAATCTGTTCCAAATGTAAAAATAAAACACATGTAATTTAGCCATGTGAATTTTCTGTCAAATTGCAGCCATTCCTTCTCTGTTGTCTTCCTTGGTCCTGTAGCGAAATGATTATTTTCCTTGGCAGCTGTCTAAATGGCTCACTACAGTCTAATATCAAAACTCATTATTAGGACAAACAGTTGCAGTGCATCAATAGCCCATCAGGATTAATTAAACTGGGAATCAGCAGCTGACTGCTAATCAGAACATTTGCAATTGATCATTGCTGGGACTGTCACTGCGATATTACTGGGATCATCTTTTATCTAGAATTTGCTACAAGCTGAATAATGGCATGCATTATGTTAACTGGGCACACACTTGATGACTGCAACAATTATTCCAGGCACAGTCTCATTGAAAGACAGAGGGAATGTAACTCTGTTGGTTCTCCTGGATCTCTCAGTGGCTTTTGATACCATCGACCATGGTATCCTTCTGGGACGACTTGCAGATTTGGGAGTTGGAGGCACTGCCTGGCAGTGGCTGTGCTCCTACCTCGGGAATCGCCTCCAGAAGCTGATGCTTGGGGAGCATTACTCAAATCCCTGGGTACTCCAATATGGGGTCCCGCAGGGTTCGGTTCTGTCCCCCATGCTCTTTAATATCTATATGAAGCCGCTGGGTGAGGTCATAAGGAGATTTGGAGTGCGTTTCCAGCAATATGCTGATGATACGCAGCTCTACTTCTCCTTTTCATCTTCTTCAGGTGAGGCTGTTGATGTACTAAATCACTGCCTGGCCGCGATAATGGACTGGATGAGAGCTAATAAACTGAGACTCAATCCTGACAAGACTGAGATGCTGTTGGTGGGGGGGCTCTCTGCCCAGATGGTTGATGTCCGACCTACCCTAAAGGAGCAGGTTCGTAGTTTGGGGGTCTTATTAGATCCGCTCCTGTCACTGGAGGCTCAAGTAGCCTCGGTGGCACGGAATGCGTTCTACCAGCTTTGGTTGGTAGCCCAACTACGACCCTACCTGGACAGGGAGAACCTCGCCACAGTTATCCATGCTCTGGTAACCTCTAGATTGGACTACTGTAATGCACTCTACGTAGGGTTACCTTTGAAGACGGTTCGGAAACTTCAGCTGGTGCAGAATGCTGCGGCCAGAGTTCTTACTGGGACTAAAAAATATGATCATATAACTCCTGTCCTGGCCCGGCTGCACTGGCTACCAATAGCCAGGAGAGGAGGAAGAGAGTGGAAACACCTGCTGCTAATTGACTGCGCCCAGCCCACAGATGAGCTATGAAGGTTGCTGCAATGCAGAACTTTTGGGGTCTCCATGAGGGCATAACCCCCTTTAATATTGTACCGTTGAATGTATTATCCAGGAGAGAGAGAGAGAGAGCGATGTTGTATTATTGGTTTATAGTTGAATTGTGCATGTGCGGCCCAGAGTGGGTTGTCATGTTTTTGTATGCTTCAGAGATGCCCAATACCACTTAGTATGAGAAACTGAACTGGTATTGAGTATGGCCTTACCTGGGTGAGAGACGGGGAGGGAGTGGTTGCATTGGATGCTATGTATTTTTGTAGCCTAAGTGTTTGTTCCTTATGGTGGTTTGGCTGGAGAAAAGTTATCTGTATGGTTTGTGGGAATGAATCAGAGTGGGATTTAGACATGGAGGACTGTTGACCTATTTGGGAGGGATTATTGGGGGGGTGTAGCTCCTAGTATAGTTGTTTTAATTAATTAACTAATTATGCTGTTTTGAGAGTTTGTATTTTGTATTTGATTCTTAACTCATAATGTTTATGTTTAAGAGAATACTTTTATTTTTCTGATAATTATGCTGTTTTGAATGTGTTTTTTATATTTGGCTTGAATTTGTAATGTTTTCTTTTAATATTTTGTGATGTTTTGTTCAATGTTTTAATCTAGGTTGTAAACCGCTTTGAGATTTGTTTTCCAAATAATATAAAGCGGTATAGAAATGACATAAATAAAATAAATATGTTTCCGGGCCAGATTCAAAGTGTTGGTTCTTACCTATAAAGCCCTTAACAGCATTGGACCGCAATACCTGGCGGAACGCCTCTCCCACTATATACCTGCCCGTCCACTGCGCTTGATGTCGAAGGCCCTTCTCCGGGTTCCAACGTATAGGGAGGCCCGGAGAGTAAATACTAGAGCTAGGGCCTTCTCAGTGGTGGCCCCCGAGTTATGGAACGCCCTCCCTAACAAAATATGCCTGGCGCCTTCTTTGTTATCCTTTCGGCGCCAGGTAAAGACCTACCTCTTTGCCCAGGCATTTTAAATTGTACATTTTAAATGTTTAAATTTAATCTTGTTTATATATCTTTTGTAGTGTATTGTACTTATGCTCACTTGTATTTTAACCTGTTTTTATTCTCTTGTACACCGCCCTGAGAGCTTGTTGCTATAGGGCGGTTTAAAAATGTAATAAAATAAATAAATAAATAATAAATAAGTGTGCCTGTGAATATCAGTTGCCGGGGATTTCAAATGGGGAGAGCTTTGCTGCTCTCGGGTCCTGCTTGTGGGCTCCTATAGGCATCTGGATGGGTGCAGTGAGAACAGAGAGCCTTCGGGCTTAGGGCGGTATATAAATTAAATTAAATAAATTAAATAAATAAACAGGATGCTGGTCTAGATGGGCATTGGCCTGATCCAGCAAGGCCCTTCTTATGTTCTTATGTTAAGTGTGGAAAGTTATGGCAGGGCAAGCAAGTTGACAGGAAGTGAGACAGCAAAGAGGTGCAAATGAGAAAGTCTTTGTGCTCATTATTGCTTGTTATGCAATTAGATAGCATGGGACCAAAATCCTCCCACAACAGATTTAAAGAAATACCTGGGTGGATAAGCAAAGAAATGGCATGACATAATCTTATGTTTGTGTAAACAACTCATCAGATCACATGATCAACTGGAAATGACTGAAGGGCAAGGGACTGTAGGTCTATATTTAAGAAGCAAGCAACCACATTCTTCACATAATGGTAAATTCACGATGTGAAAGGGATGGTTTGCTGAACCACATTCTCTCATCATGAGGCTGACTTCGTGGTCTTCTTGTGCTCTTTAACAAGACCAAATTTCCATGTGGCGTTGTTGCAAAGATTCCTATATGTGAATTGTCAATTAGTCCTGATAGCTGGGGGATTCCAGTGAGTTTATTTATTATTCATTTACATATTAGATTTACATCCTGCCTTCTGGTGCCATACTCCAGGAAGGTAAAAAATATCACCACTGAAAAAGTAAGTTTTGCAAACAATGAGCATTTGGTTTGTCTTGCATTGTCGCTTGATTGCCTTCACTTGCCCCTTCATAATATCCTCCTACAATTATCTGCTTTTTCTTGGGGGAGGGGGAGAGATACAATTCTCCAACATTTTCATGAAGGGGTTGCTGCTTACCTTACCATGTCTTACCAGACATTTCTCTGATTTTTTTTAAGGGAGTGTATGTTACTACTTATTTTACTGGATCTTTCCAAGAACTGTGGTTTGTCAGAAGCTATGGAGAGAGCCTTTTGCTGCTTCTGGGTGACCACACTTCCCAGAATGCTTTGGGAGTGATGTGATATGATGCGACATGGTGTCACTCCCAAGGCGTTCCAGGAAGTGTAGCTGACAGGAAGCTGTGGAGAAGCCTTGTGTTGCTGTGTAATGATGCAGGGCTTAAGCAAAACAAGCAAGGGGGGGAAATAGAACCCCCCCAGTCCACCTCATGAGGTTAAGTATGGTGAGCAGTGGAGGCTGGTGACTCCAATGTCAGTGGGGCAGTGAATCCACTCTGAGTTTTAGTCCAAACTTTCAAGGAGCTGTTCAAGGTGTGGTGTGCGCCTCACGACTACTACTTCCACCTTGTGGTTGCTGGCTCTACATTGAAATCAGGCATTGGGCAGAGGGAATGGTCCTCTGGCAGAGATCGGGAACAGTCTGTCTTACTATGGGCTAGAATCTACAGCCATCAGGTTGTTCGGCATCTTAAGGATTCAGGGCTGGCCCAAGACATTTTGCTGCCTGAGTTGAAAGACAAGATCCCCCCTCCTGCTTTCCACATTCAAAAGCTGTCTAGAATGGCAGATTAATCTTACTTCAATACAAAGAAACAACAGATGAGCTGCCCTTTCTGTCCCCTAGCATTTGCTGCCTGAGGCAGTCGCCTCACTCTGCCTAACAGTAGGGCCAGCCCTGTAAAGCATGAGAAACATTGTGTGATGATTAGTTCACATTTCACGAGAGGCTTAATTCCATACAAAACCCTGAAATGGAACAGAAGACAGACAGCACAAGGCACAGACCACACTGGCTATTCATCATAGTACGTGATGCTACTTGTACAAAAATATATCTGATGCAGACACACCCTATGTTTGTGTATGCATTAAGAATCAACTGTATACAGTATTTGTGTTATTCTACACACACTAAGTGATACCATCAAATGGAGCTGGGGTCCAAGTGCCTTAGCAATTGTGGCAGTCCCTTGAGCTGAAGGGTCCTTAACTCTGGTGCCATCTCTACATATCCCTACAGCCATCACTTTCATGGAAATACAGGTCATCTGCCCAGCGCTTCCTTGCATCTGCATAATACTGCCCATCTCTTGGTCACATTGATACATTGGGTTTTTATATATGATGTGAACAGTCACACATCCATCCTGTTCAACCAAATGGATCAAAACTGCAATCCCATGCACACTCAACCCAGTCAGGCTTACTTCCAAGTAGACACACACAGACGTTTGTGCTTACCTAACTCTTATGAATGCGCTTCACTCACTTGCATCAGATAAATGGCATAATGGCTGCATTTTACCAAGACAGGAGACATGTTCAAAACGTGAATAGGGCCAGACCAATGGAGCATGGCAGCTTCCAGTTTTGATAATATGAAGAGGTCTCCATAAAATGGCATATCTAACTTTGCTTCACCAAGAGAAAATGCCCTGCGGGAAGAAGGGTATGAGCGACATGTCATCGCTTAATGACATCCAAGAAGATAAAGGGTTCTGGTGCAAACAACAGAGGAGTCGAGACTTTTCTTCTTTTTGTCACCCTCTTCGTCTTGTGCCCTTGGGCACATGAATGTTCTGTCCATACTGTAGGACTGACCTGGGCTAAAGGGTTATGAAAGAGACCCCAGCACATCACTTGGGGTTCGTAGTTTTACAGTGATGACTGGGTCCATGTGATGGGTGCTTAAGCTCTGTTCCCCTTTCCCTCCTCCAAATATGTCTTACTGGGCTTCAGCTGAAATGCACAAAAGAAGATGCTTGACGAAAGTTCACCCTTTCGATTAAATGGCACACATCTTTTCCTTAATGATCTTTGCTGGGGGATCTGCGGAGGCTAGGCTAGGGTGACTAACATTCGCCCATATGCTCTTGATTTGCCCCACTGCAGTGGTTTGGGAAAGGAACTCTCTGATACTGATGCTGATGAAATGGAAATTAAATGTTACATGCTCTAATGGCATTGTGTGGATATAGGAAGGGAGAAGAGCAATAAGGATGTCTATGCCATAAAGCCCATGTTAACTGAATTTTTTGACCGTTTGAAAACCATCTTGACTAGTAAAGTTTTTCTTTTAAGGAAGACATTTCTGAATCCTCATCCTATTCCACTTAGTACAAAAGTGCAAGAATTGCTTCCCAAATAGTGGTGTATAAGATAAAAATCAGGATTATAACCAGATGTCCACACTTGCATAAATTGGCCGTGTGAATAATATCCATATGTAGATACCCGTTCTCCAACTTTGTGGAGATGTTATTTAATCACTTGGTATATCAACCACTGTTTGTAGGCTCTGTCTGTGCAAATCTGTTTTTTCTGTTTCTGACATTTCTGGTTTTTTATTGCTACAGTTGTGTTGCAACAGGAGGGGGACTGCAAGCTATAGTCTAAACTATTCTAAATTACTTAGTGCTTTGGTGTGCTGTGAAGAGGAAATAGCAAGAATAGTGTATGCACATGAAGACTCACAAAGTGTTGTGTGAATTTCCTTCTGCCTTTTCTCCATCCTGTCCCTCCCCCGCCCCTGCCACCGCTGTATGCTATCCACTAACTATGGGGAAGCAGCTCAGTCCTGATTTCCACAGCACATGTTTAAAGCAGTATTTAAGGGGGCCATCACAATGGACTACTGTCAAAATACTGCTCAAGGGTGGTATAAATCTATAAGAATATACAGTAAGGCAGGGATGGGCAACTAAAAATCACAGGCCATATGTGGCCCTCAGGCTAAGTTTAAAAGCCCCTTCCAAGCAACTAGTTCTGGCAAGATTGATTTGCCTCTCCCCCAGCAGCTTGCTGGATGTGGAGGAAGAGAGAGAAAAGGGACTTCTGACTCCACCCATTCATGTCTTGAGGCCATGTGGTCCATGATGAATGATGATATGGAGGGTATGGAGCGGTCAACAAGAAAAAAAAGTTGCTCACCCCTGCAGAAAGACCTTCATCCACCATCACCATGCCTAGTTTTTCAAATTAAATATGAAATGCTACAGATCTTGACTGGAATGCAAGTTCCATTGAAACTGAGGGACATCATCCTCAGTACATGCCCTCAGTCATTGATAAAATAAATGATTATGAGATGAGTTTGCAAAATAGTTTCTCACGTGTTCTCTGCCACATTTGGGTTCTACGTTGTGCTGCCAGAGGCCAGCAGTGGCTAGTGAAATGATTCTAAGAGAAAAAAATAATCCCTTTCCTCCCCCAATCTCAGCTTTTAAACTCTGATTGATCATCACATCCATGCCATGTATTTTTTTTTTAATGGTGTTACTTTATGCATTGCATCCGTACAGTTAATATATCTTTGGAATGAGTCCTCCATATAGGATATGGAGATCCATAAGAAGCCAATTTCCCAGGTTTGTCATATCTCAGATCTCACCATGTGTTGGAATATTCAGAAGAAATATTTTCTGCAACTACGATGGGCAGAAATAATGTCACAGACCATTTACTACATTGATAAATGTGAGCATCATACCCATGCCTGTCCAAAGTTAAGTTTCCCCTGTATAGTGAGTGTCAATGTCCTTAAACAATGCTTCATGCCATTACATGACATTACATATCCAACAATACAAACATGTCAGAGGTCTCTATTCTCCTAAATCCATCCAGATGAAATCAGTTGTACAAAGTATTTGTGTCATGAATGTCAGCAGTATATTGTACGTGGATCTATTTAGCTATTTTGCGCCCAACATGTGCAATCCCTTTTCAAGAATTGTCAGACTAGTACTATTGCCAAAGGGAAGCACAGCCAGGCACACCAGACCCAGTAAATGTTTTGCCGTTCCTGGAAGCAGGTAATGTAACTTAAAGTGTAAAACCTGGTATATTACTGACCTTTTAAAAATGTGTCTCTTCTGGCCTGCCACCCCAGTATGCTGGTGCTCCCTCACAATGAAATCTACATTTTTATGACAGTTCTACAAGGGGGGTGTTATGGTCAGCAAAATGATTGTTAAAACAGCCTCTTTTATACCATTTACGGCCTCCTTCTATATGTCTCCCAAGTCTCATTTGGAAAAGAGAGGAAATTTGAAAGAAGAGGATGGTGAGCTTTACTTTTGAGCTAGCACAGTTATTGGAAAACTACTGTTCTTCCATTGTATCTTGTATCTCATTGGGATGGATCCAGACCAAGGCTGCATTCCTAACCACACTTACTTGGGAGTAAGCCCCATTGAAGTCAATAAGATGACTTCTGAGCACCCCTGTAGCCAGGGTGGGGCAAATGGGTGCACCGCCCCCCTAGAACTGTGCTTTGCTCCTCTAGGGTTCTTTTTGGGAAAACTGTCTTTTTAATTTTCTGACATGATAGACAATGACAGCCTGCATTTAAAGAATGACAGCTTGTGTTAAGGAGCAATTTAAAAATAGGATCCTCTGAAAAATTCAGTGAATAAGGTAGGGCAAGTGCACAACAAATAGCCTCATCTGGAAGAGCCCCACAAAGCCTGCTCACTCAAGACTTTCCCTTACAGAAGATAGATTTTTCATTATCACAATCACCCTATAATTACGTAAGTGATCCTGGAAAAAAAAAACCCAGCCACTATAGTAACATGACCGTTGAAGACTTAAATATTAGGAGCAGAGTTAGACTCCACCCCTTGGGCTTTCCTTTGCCCTGCATTTCAGTTTCAGTTGTGCTGTCTACCCAGCCACCAATAAAGAAGCATGCTTGTTTGCCTCCAGTAAGAAGTAAGAATCCTGGGTAGAGTAGGATTGGGTACTTATTGCTAAAGGGTGAAATAAAGATATATCTTAAAGTGATCTGAAAAAATACCTGCCCTAAGTTACTCTTTACTCTTTTAAACCACTTGTAATCATAGTGGCTGTTTTTCTACTTTTCCTTAAATACTTGATGCCAAAATAGAAAACAGCCCTAGAGCAATATAAATGCTGTTGTGCATGCTATGGTTAGCAGGCTGGCCACCTAGGTTGTAACTCAGGCCTAATTTCTGATTCTCCCAATGTGTGCAGCTTAGCATGAGGCCTTTTCAGGGTTTCTGAGCAGAAAAATCAACCCAGCAACCAGTTAAAAAAATCCATTTCCTTTCCACAATTAGTTTCCAATTGCTTAGTTAGTCCTTTTTTCTTATTCTTACTTTGTTCCACCCTTCCTCCCAGTAGGAGCTCAGAGTGGCAAACAAAAACACTAAAACACTTTAAAACATAATAAAAAACACACATTAAAATATATTAAAACAAAACATCTTTGAAAACATCTTTTTTAAAAAAGATTGTAAAACATCTTAAGAAGCAATTCTAACATAGATGCAGACTGTGTAGCAAATAATTTAAAAGTTTTCCCTTGACTGTCCAATAGAAAGGAAAATCTAAAGATCAGGAACAAGAGTAGAAGTTGGATCCCTCAAGAAGGAGTTAATACCTTTTGATATTCCCTTGTTCACTATATTCTTTTCATCCTTTTTTCTTATGAAACAAAAAATATGCCAGTCATTTAATTCCTAGTGTTCATACTAAATTTTCTGTTAACTTGACCTTTATGTTGCCCATTATTTATTTGTTTATTTTATTACATTTATACCCTGCCTTTCTTTCATCAAGAAACTGAAGGTGGCATACATGTGGTTCCTGGGTGGTCTCCAATCCAGGCACTGACCAGACCAACTTAGTTTCAGCAAAGTGGTGGCCTCATGTGCCTTCAGATCATACCCTGTGTTATACAAGTTAAGACACTCTCTGCATGGAGGAAGAGTGAGAGGAAAGGTCACTGCCTTTCCCTTCTCCTGGCCTGGCTTCACATCCTTTCCAACAGTGGAAGGGGGGTTTGGCTGGCACTGTTTGCCTCCCCCACACACAAATGCCCCACCTAGAAATGCAGCTTCCCCACTTAATAAAGGCTGGGTGACTACAGGGCTGCCTCTGAGTAGACATGATTATGATTACACTGTTAGTTGAAAAGTCACAACTTAACTTAGATCCCATTGGCTTCAGTGGGAACTAAGTTCAACTAATTTAATCTAGATCCAACCCACTGAAATGGTTGGAAGTGTCCCAGTTCTAGATTATTTTGTCTATTTAATGATAAAAGCTGCAAGCAGGCTTTAGCTCTCATTTAACTCTAGTCATGAACCATGAGTCCTACTGGTTGCGTCAGAGCTTGGAAAAGTTACTTTTTTGAACTACAACTCCCATCAGCCCAATCCAGTGGCCATGCTGGCTGGGGCTGATGGGAGTTGTAGTTCAAAAAAGTAACTTTTCCAAGCTCTGCTCTGGATGTAGGTGTGCAACCCCAAGAATATCAGGAGACACAGTCAGCCAGTTCAGTTCTAGATGGGCAATGCTTGGGTATCTTTCTTGGCAGATTGGGGCAAGTGAGATTTCATTCAACTGGGTAATTGTGTGCTGCCCAAAGTGTTTTTTAAAAAAAGTTAAGATGAGCTGCATCTTCTAAATGCACTAATTCTGTAAGGGAATAGGGAAGATACATTCAATGATATATCTTTGCTCCAGCTGTTGTGATATTCAATGGAGGAGATTGTACTATCAACAGGGATGGTCTCTCCTCATGATACATAGGTGGGAGGGGGGAAAAACCCACTTCTGAACAGACCTGTGCCTTTGACTGCAAGTACAAAATGTGCAAAGGGACAAGGCCATCCTGTGTTGCCTCCCTCCATGAAAATGTGCTAATAACAGACATTCATAACCAAAGTACTTTAAAAAGCCAAGAAGGACCCTGCATTATCTGTGCGCTTTCACGCTTGTTAACAGTTTTATGGCAATGCTTATTTCTTGTCCAAATAATATTTCCAGTGGGTGGATGCACCGTACATAATGCAATAAAAAATAAAAAATGCAAACGTACATAATGCAAAAAACAACCCAACAAACAAATAAAACCCGTTACGCACTAAAACTACTTGTAGGTGTTGGTGGTGGTGGTAGCACTTCCCCCTGGATTCTTTCACACAAAGAACATATTGTTATCGGCCCCATTATAAGGGCTGTTCTGCTTTGCTACACTCCACAGGACTCACGGGAAATGGCTATAGATTGCAGTGGAGGAGTCCATCAGACAAATTGCATATGACCCCACTGTGTCTAGGAAAGAATGCACCAGAACACTCCAGCTGAATAGACAGATTTTCCAAATGTTTTAAATCAGTTTTGAGACAAAAAGAGAAGATGCTAAGAAATGGATTTGGTCTATAAACATTAGGCCATGAGACGCACTTTCTTTAGAAAGCTAGGTGCTTTCTTGTTGATGGTGAACCCCCCCCCCCAGGAACAGGTGGGTGGGGTGGCGGGATTACAGGGGAAAAAACCCTCATGACAATTAAGCAGCAATTCAAGATAAGCAGGCAAGGAATCATAGTGATGTATTAGTACAATAGCTCAGAGGCTTTTCATTTTGGGATACAAAGAGAGAACAGAGAATGGTTTTCTTTTTAGAACCCTTTTAAAAATGGTAACTGCATCCTGCTCTTGTAGATGTATTACTTATGACATCCCAGTTTTCATCCGTTCATGATTTTACATTAGAGCTAAATCTCTGCAGCTTGAAGCTCACGGCTGAGTTAGCCAGAGCCCATAAAATATTGAAACCTTTAGAGCAGCAGCCAGCCAGGTTGAGAGAAGTTCATGTCCAAAGCTGAGCTTTAGATTCTGAGACATCCCAATTGGAGTGTAGTACAGAAGGGAGAAAAAGAGGACTGATAAAATTTTCATAAAAACGAGCTGAGGATATTGCTAGCATGATTCCCAGCATCTATATGAAAACTTAATCTGAGCTAATGGAAAGGATATGAAAGCCATTCTCAATTTAAACACAGTCAGTGCATAATTCATAAATTATTGTCAGAGAAGTGAGTCTGCTCTGAGGTTCATTCTCTCATGGATAGATGCAATGAGAGGGAAACTGGGTCTTTTTGACCTTTAAAGCCAGCAAATTTTACTAGAGCTGTCAATATAACCAAGTAAACTGGCCATTTCACCTAACAGCAACAAAGTACCGATTACATACTCACTACCAGCTAATATTAACACAGCCCCTTAGGTTCTTTGCTAAACGACTCCATCCTAAAACATTTAAGTGACTATAGTTTGACAGAGAAGAGAATGAAATTTCTATGTTTTCCATGACAGACACAAAAAGGTTCACTAAGTTAAGAAGGGGGGGGGAGAAAATCATGCAAAACCACACTTTGTGCTCTGAACATCCACCCTTGGCTTGCGATCTCCTTAAAACTCTATTTCCAATTAAAAACCTGTGTGGCATTCCAATGGAAAATGAACAGTGACCGGTTTTTTTTTTTGTTCTTATACAGCTCACTTCTAAACACCACATAATAAAGTAAGGAAATATTTATCCATGGGTAGCGATTAAATATTTCAATTCAGGGTAAGGTTGCTGCACAGTCAGTGCACAATCTGTGGTGAGTTAAAAGCAAACCTGACAGAAATACTTTGGATTTTAATGAAATTGTAGATGCAATTAAGTACTGTATGTTCAGTAGGCAGCAGTAGCTGGTTAATGCATAGTAATACATTCTTTTCTTCCTGGTTGAACATTATCTTAATTCTCACTGCTCTTTTTCACTTAAAAAAGCCAAATAAACACATACACATACCCTTAAAGCTGTAGTTTCTGGTACAAGTTTAATTAGATAGGGCTGGATATCTTATGCTTTTTGCATCTTATGAGACACTACTGTAGTTACAAATTAGTAAGATGGTCAACAGACACTGCTTATTTTGGGGAGAGTTTCCAGTGCAATACCTTAGAACCTGGCCCTATTGGCTATGTACTATTTGGCTAGCTGTAAAGGAGTGCAACTTGCCCTTTTATCATTTGGGAGTTACAGTAGCCAAACCCCTTCCACTCAGGCATTTGGCACCTAAGTAGGCCTAAACCATAAGCATTTAAACACTTCCAGATCAGTGTGTTCAGTCAAATATTCAGGTAATGGAAAATGACAAGAGGACTGTCCCTTAAAACTATACGGTATTGGAAATCACCAGAAAAGGGTAACCCTGGTGGAATGAGTAATTTCTTTTGGAAATATCTTGGAGTCCATGCATGTATTCTCCTAAATGATGTCATCCAAATGTCTCCTGAAAGGAAATGCTATCAAAAGCTGACTGCAATGATATAGGGCACACAGTTAAAAAGAGACAGATTCATTAAGGGATGCAAAATACTTGGAGATTTTAAAAGCAGTCTCTTATACTTTTGCCCTTTCATGGCTGAGGAAGGCTCCAATCTGAAGTCAGACCAGAGCTTGGAAAAGTTACTTTTTTGAACTACAACTCCCATCAGCCCAATCCAGTGGCCATGCTGGCTGCGGCTGATGGGAGTGGTAGTTCAAAAAAGTAACTTTTCCAAGCTCTGAGTCAGACCAAGATTTCTTACTTGAGTGTGCCCTTGTTTCATGGGCTACACCAGGCAGGCAGACATTCAAGATTCACTTTTGCATTTTCAATGTATTTTTAAAGAATGGTTGAGGGAACCATAGCGGAAAGGGTGAAGACAGTGTATGAATGGAGGAGAGTTCATATTTAAAGGCAAATCTATCTAATTCACACTTTCCAAAACAATATGCAAACCAAAACACAGCCATCCTCTGAAATTCACACTTCTCTAAATTTTGCAGTGCAGTTCTCCAGCCAAGTAATGTGTACACAAATGCATGTATTAGGCTAAAGTGCGCATTAAAATGCATATATTAGTGAAAATAACATACCAAGATGAATTATGTTAGGGGAAATCACTTTGCAAAATTGTATATACAGTAATACCTCAGTTAATGAATCCTCCAGGAGGAAAGCTCCTTTTAATGAAGGCCTTTTTTTAAGATGAAACTGACTGGCTTTGCTTTGCTATTGATAAACTGACAAGCCTATGCCTTTGCTTTAAGGTGAAACTGACTAGCCTGTGTCTTTGCTTTGCTGGGGTGAAACTGACAAGACTGTGTGTTTGCTTTGCATTAAAGAGATCTCTTGCTTTCTCCCAGGGCTGAGGAAGGATCCAATGCATTCAGAGGGGGAGGGGGAGGGTGCCAGGTAGGCACTCTTTAAAGACCTTGTTGAAGCTGCCTCCACCACCTATGAGCAGATGTAGGAACCTATTCCTATTCTTCCCATGATATTCCTACCTCTGCTACCAACGTTCCTGTTAAAGAAGTAATGTCCAGGAATGCATCTGCTTCTACATCTACAGGTATTACTGTATTAGGGAATAGTGCATGCAAATATTTGTATATTAGGATAAATTCACACTAAAATACTGATGAATTTTTATGAGGCCTTTTTTAAAAAGAGAAACTGATGTGGAAATGTGAAGAACTGAATTTAAGATGGGAAAAATGAGAAACTGAAATGTACAGATTTGCCCATTCCTAAGGAAGAGGTCAGTTCCTTTTGGGGTAAAATGAACCAGACAAACTTTCTACAACCTGGTGTCCTCCAGGTGTTTTGGATTACAACTCCCATCAGCCTCAACCAGCACGGGTAATTGTCAGGGATTATAGTAGTTGTAGTCCAAAGTATCTGGACGGCACCAGACAGTTTCTTCTCTGCTTCACTGGTAGCTGGCATGGTCATACAGTAAATAAGTGCGATTTTGGAGTCCATTTTTCCAGCATTTTGGACAGAATTTGCTGTGTCTTGCCTTGGTTGAGTCTCTCTGGATGAATTCACCAAGATGATCTAGACTTTGTAAATGTTGGTCTATCAACTACAAAATAATGTGGTCCTTCTTGGATCCTGAAATGGTGGGCAGATGCTAGCCAGAAATTGTAGACATATGTAGTCTATTTAGAATGTAGGTTAACAAGGGCCATTACCTTCTGCTGCACTGCATGATCATTATTCTCCCTTCACGCTGCAGGTATAATGGGGCCAATGAAATGCTGCCAGCATCCCGTACCTCTATCCTAGAATCTATAGTACTGTGTACATAATAATTCATGCCCATAAGAATGATAAAAGATAGGAAATGTTTTTAATTTATATACCAGAAGGAACTCTTGTGTCCTTAAACCCTTGGCTACACTGTCTGTAGTACACATTGCATCACTTTGAGTGACAACCTTTGCAGCAGTTCAAAATAATCTTGTGTTAAAATGTTAAATGCCTACAATCTTTGCCACATCATCTTGAAAGAGAGGTTGGATTTCACCCAACACCCAGTTTATTTGTTGGGTTTTTTTAGTACATTTTTTTCTTTACTTACTGGAGTTTGTGTAGATTATTTGGATGAGGAAAAGAGAATCAAAACCAATGAGTAATTTCTCACATAGAGCTAGTACTTGATTTAGTTAGTGGTGGGTCCTCCTGACTTCAACTTATCATTCAAGAATTATTGCCCACAAAGCAGATGTCAGCAAGTTTGTTGGCTGTTATGATTATCATTATTATGATTCGTGTGTTTGATTATCATTGGCTGTTATGTGTAAGGATAGATGAAATGATGTGTAAAAAGAAAGAAAGAAAGAAAGAAAGAAAGAAAGAAAGAAAGAAAGAAAGAAAGAAAGAAAGAAAGAAAGAAAGAAAGAAAGAAAGAAAGAAAGAAAGAAAGAAAGAAAGAAAGAAAGAAAGAAAGAAAGAAAGAAAGAAAGAAAGAAAGAAAGAAAGAAAGAAAGAAAGAAACCTGGGTAAAGGTGAAATGATTGTGTGTATGAGTCTGAGTGGTTAATGAAGGTGAGAGATTATGACATTGGAGAGAATGTTTCTGGGACACTGATGTTTACTAAGTGATTTACACACACATTTCTTTTTAAAAAATGTATATTAATATGATTGTGCTTTCATATATGGATATTATGTTGTGTTGTATACCTGTGCCCTTGGCATTTCTTTTTTCTTCAGTTGTTGAAACTGTATACTGGATATTCCTGGATGTCCTGGTTATTCTGCAGCAAACCGCTTCAAGATCTATTTGCTAGTAAGCACTCTATAAATGATTTAAATAAATAAAATGAAATAAATTTCTGTTCCATTGAGAGAGGAGAATTTGCTCATATCTTCACCTTTCTTCTTTGACAGCTGGATAGCCACAGTGAGGAAAAAGAGAGTGAAATGGGCAAAGATAAGTTCACATACAGAAATGGCACATATATTTTATACTTAAGATATATAGAGATAGATATATAGTTCTTGTGTGTGTGTATACACACACACACACACACACCATGTGATTTAAGGCAAAGGCAACACAGCATGAAAAGGGAGCAATTTTTTGCCTCTCCAACATTACTTCAGGTGATGTTTATCTTTTTCTGACTTTCTCTGTCAAAGCCCAGAGCTGAGGTGTTCAGGGACTCAGCATGCTGTAAGTGTCCAACTGCAAAAACCACACACACACACACACCTAGGGCTCACTTTTTCAGTTGCTCTGATTTACTTCAGAATGCACCTTCAGGGAA